>NW_024037047.1:37208203-37548774 GCF_015706575.1 Patiria miniata | reverse complement strand
TTCTTCCCGTCTCTTGTCCGAGTGTACTTGCAGGTATTGACGACGGCCGGGACGGGATGTTCTCTGAGGGTCCGCTGTGGGGTTTTGTGAGTTGAGTTGTGCATGTTTAATTTCATGCTTTTTCTTGGAGTTTGATTGTGTAGTGGGGCCCCTGTGTTTGTATGTATAGGGTTGAAGTCAAAGACTTGCTTTCCAAAATGCAACATAGCCATTTGGAATACTGGTGCCAAATGTCTAGAGTCTTAAGACTCCAGAGAGTAAATCACAGCAGAAAAGCTGACTCTCGAGGAAAAATTCTTCCCAAAAAGTGACGAAGAAAGTTATGGCGTTTTGGAGGGAAACTCTTGATTTGATGTTGAAATCAAGTTCATTAGTGCACAGACTAACCCTCTCTTTTTTCTTTTGCAGTCTTTTTTCTTTCTTCCCTGTCTCTTGTCCCGAGTGTACTGCAGGTATTGACGACGGCCGGGACGGGATGTTCTCTGAGGGTCCGCTGTTGGGTTTTGTGAGTTGAGTGTGCATGTTTAATTCATGCTTTTTCTTGGAGTTTGATTGTGTAGTGGGCCCCTTGGTGTTTGTATGTATAAGGTGTTGAAGTCAAAGACTTCTTTCCAAAATGCAACATAGCCATTTGGAATACTGGTGCCAAATGTCTAGAGTCTTAAGACTCCAGAGAGTAAATCACAGCAGAAAAGCTGACTCTCGAGGAAAATTCTTCCCAAAAAGTGACGAAGAATGGGCGTTTTGGAGGGAAACTCTTTGATTTGATGTTGTGAAATCAAGTTCATTAGTGCACAGACTACCCTCTCTTTTTTTTCTTTGCAGTCTTTTTCTTTCTTCCTGTCTCTTGTCCGAGTGTACTTGCAGGTATTGACGACGGCCGGGACGGGATGTTCTCTGAGGGGTCCGCTGTTGTGGTTTTGTGAGTGAGTTGTGCATGTTTAATTTCATGCTTTTTCTTGGAGTTTTATTGTGTAGTGGGGCCCCTGTGTTTGTATGTATAGGTGTTGAAGTCAAAGACTTGCTTTCCAAAATGCAACATAGCCATTTGGAATACTGGTGCCAAATGTCTAGAGTCTTAAGACTCCAGAGAGTAAATCACAGCAGAAAAGCTGACTCTCGAGGAAAATTCTTCCAAAAAGTGACGAAGAATGGCGTGTTATGGCGTTTTGGAGGGAAACTCTTTGATTTGATGTTGAAATCAAGTTCATTAGTGCACAGACTAACCCTCTTCTTTTTTCTTTTGCAGTCTTTTTTCTTTCTTCCCTGTCTCTTGTCCGAGTGTACTTGCAGGTATTGACGACGGCCGGGACGGATGTTCTCTGAGGGTCCGCTGTTGGGGTTTTGTGAGTTGAGTTGTGCATGTTTAATTTCATGCTTTTTCTTGGAGTTTTATTGTGTAGTGGGGCCCCTGTGTTTGTATGTATAGGTGTTGAAGTCAAAGACTTGCTTTCCAAAATGCAACATAGCCATTTGGAATACTGGTGCCAAATGTCTAGAGTCTTAAGACTCCAGAGAGTAAATCACAGCAGAAAAGCTGACTCTCGAGGAAAATTCTTCCCAAAAAGTGACGAAGAATGGCGTTTTGGAGGGAAAACTCTTTGATTTGATGTTGAAATCAAGTTCATTAGTGCACAGACTAACCCTCTCTTTTTTTTTTGCAGTCTTTTTCTCTTCTTCCCTGTCTCTTGTCCGAGTGTACTTGCAGGTATTGACGGGCCGGGACGGGATGTTCTCTGAGGGTCCGCTGTTGGGTTTTGTGAGTTGAGTTGTGCATGTTTAATTTCATGCTTTTTCTTGGAGTTTTATTGTGTAGTGGGGCCCTGTGTTTGTATGTATAGGTGTTGAAGTCAAAGACTTGCTTTCCAAAATGCAACATAGCCATTTGGAATACTGGTGCCAAATGTCTAGAGTCTTAAGACTCCAGAGAGTAAATCACAGCAGAAAAGCTGACTCTCGAGGAAAATTCTTCCCAAAAAGTGACGAAGAATGGCGTTTTGGAGGGAAACTCTTTGATTTGATGTTGAAATCAAGTTCATTAGTGCACAGACTAACCCTCTCTTTTTTTCTTTTGCAGTTTTTTCTTTCTTCCCTGTCTCTTGTCCGAGTGTACTTGCAGGTATGACGGACGGCCGGGACGGGATGTTCTCTGAGGGTCCGCTGTTGGGGTTTTGTGAGTTGAGTTGTGCATGTTTAATTTCATGCTTTTTCTTAGAGTTTTATTGTGTAGTGGGGCCCCTGTGTTTGTATGTATAGGTGTTGAAGTCAAAGACTTGCTTTCCAAAATGCAACATAGCCATTTGGAATACTGGGTGCCAAATGTCTAGAGTCTTAAGACTCCAGAGAGTAAATCACAGCAGAAAAGCTGACTCTCGAGGAAAATTCTTCCCAAAAAGTGACGAAGAATGGCGTTATGGCGTTTTGGAGGGGAAACTCTTTGATTTGATGTTGAAATCAAGTTCATTAGTGCACAGACTAACCCTCTCTTTTTTTCTTTTGCAGTCTTTTTTCTTTCTTCCCTGTCTCTTGTCCGAGTGTACTTGCAGGTATTGACGACGGCCGGGACGGGATGTTCTCTGAGGGTCCGCTGTTGGGGTTTTGTGAGTTGAGTTGTGCATGTTTAATTTCATGCTTTTTCTTGGAGTTTATTGTGTAGTGGGGCCCCTGTGTTTGTATGTATAGGTGTTGAAGTCAAAGACTTGCTTTCCAAAATGCAACATAGCCATTTGGAATACTGGTGCCAAATGTCTAGAGTCTTAAGACTCCAGAGAGTAAATCACAGCAGAAAAGCTGACTCTCGAGGAAAATTCTTCCCAAAAAGTGACGAAGAATGGCGTTATGGCGTTTTGGAGGGAAACTCTTTGATTTGATGTTGAAATCAAGTTCATTAGTGCACAGACTAACCCTCTCTTTTTTTCTTTTGCAGTCTTTTTTCTTTCTTCCCTGTCTCTTGTCCGAGTGTACTTGCAGGTATTGACGACGGCCGGGACGGGATGTTCTCTGAGGGTCCGCTGTTGGGGTTTTGTGAGTTGAGTTGTGCATGTTTAATTTCATGCTTTTTCTTGGAGTTTTATTGTGTAGTGGGGCCCCTGTGTTGTTGTATGTATAGGTGTTGAAGTCAAAGACTTGCTTTCCAAAATGCAACATAGCCATTTGGAATACTGGTGCCAAATGTCTAGAGTCTTAAGACTCCAGAGAGTAAATCACAGCAGAAAAGCTGACTCTCTCGAGGAAATTCTTCCCAAAAAGTGACGAAGAATGGCGTTACGTTTTGGAGGGAAACTCTTTGATTTGATGTTGAAATCAAGTTCATTAGTGCACAGACTAACCCTCTCTTTTTTTCTTTTGCAGTTTTTTTCTTTCTTCCCTGTCTCTTGTCGAGTGTACTTGCAGGTATTGACGACGGCCGGGACGGGATGTTCTCTGAGGGTCCGCTGTTGGGGTTTTGTGAGTTGAGTTGTGCATGTTTAATTTCATGCTTTTTCTTGGAGTTTTATTGTGTAGTGGGGCCCCTGTGTTTGTATGTATAGGTGTTGAAGTCAAAGACTTGCTTTCCAAAATGCAACATAGCCATTTGGAATACTGGTGCCAAATGTCTAGAGTCTTAAGACTCCAGAGAGTAAATCACAGCAGAAAAGCTGACTCTCGAGGAAAATCTTCCCAAAAAGTGACGAAGAATGGCGTTATGGCGTTGGAGGGAAACTCTTTGATTTGATGTTGAAATCAAGTTCATTAGTGCACAGACTAACCCTCTCTTTTTTCTTTTTGCAGTCTTTTTTCTTTCTTCCCTGTCTCTTGTCCGAGTGTACTTGCAGGTATTGACGACGGCCGGGACGGGATGTTCTCTGAGGGTCCGCTGTTGGGGTTTTGTGAGTTGAGTTGTGCATGTTTAATTTCATGCTTTTTCTTGGAGTTTTATTGTGTAGTGGGGCCCCTGTGTTTGTATGTATAGGTGTTGAAGTCAAAGACTTGCTTTCCAAAATGCAACATAGCCATTTGGAATACTGGTGCCAAATGTCTAGAGTCTTAAGACTCCAGAGAGTAAATCACAGCAGAAAAGCTGACTCTCGAGGAAAATTCTTCCCAAAAAGTGACGAAGAATGGCGGTTTTGGAGGGAAACTCTTTGATTTGATGTTGAAATCAAGTTCATTAGTGCACAGACTAACCCTCTCTTTTTTTCTTTTGCAGTTTTTTTTCTTTCTTCCCTGTCTCTTGTCCGAGTGTACTTGCAGGTATTGACGACGGCCGGGACGGGATGTTCTCTGAGGGTCCGCTGTTGGGGTTTTGTGAGTTGAGTTGTGCATGTTTAATTTCATGCTTTTTCTTGGAGTTTATTGTGTAGTGGGGCCCCTGTGTTTGTATGTATAGGTGTTGAAGTCAAAGACTTGCTTTCCAAAATGCAACATAGCCATTTGGAATACTGGTGCCAAATGTCTAGAGTCTTAAGACTCCAGAGAGTAAATCACAGCAGAAAAGCTGACTCTCGAGGAAAATTCTTCCAAAAAGTGACGAAGAATGGCGTTTTGGAGGGAAACTCTTTGATTTGATGTTGAAATCAAGTTCATTAGTGCACAGACTAACCCTCTCTTTTTTCTTTTGCAGTCTTTTTTCTTTCTTCCCTGTCTCTTGTCCGAGTGTACTTGCAGGTATTGACGACGGCCGGGACGGGATGTTCTCTGAGGGTCCGCTGTTGGGGTTTTGTGAGTTGAGTTGTGCATGTTTAATTTCATGCTTTTTCTTGGAGTTTTATTGTGTAGTGGGGCCCCCTGTTTTGTATGTATAGGTGTTGAAGTCAAAGACTTGCTTTCCAAAATGCAACATAGCCATTTGGAATACTGGTGCCAAATGTCTAGAGTCTTAAGACTCCAGAGAGTAAATCACAGCAGAAAAGCTGACTCTCGAGGAAAATTCTTCCCAAAAAGTGACGAAGAATGGCGTTATGGCGTTTTGGAGGGAAACTCTTTGATTTGATGTTGAAATCAAGTTCATTAGTGCACAGACTAACCCTCTCTTTTTTCTTTTGCAGTTTTTTCTTTCTTCCCTGTCTCTTGTCCGAGTGTACTTGCAGGTATTGACGACGGCCGGGACGGGATGTTCTCTGAGGGTCCGCTGTTGGGGTTTTGTGAGTTGAGTTGTGCATGTTTAATTTCATGCTTTTTCTTGGAGTTTTATTGTGTAGTGGGGCCCCTGTGTTTGTATGTATAGGTGTTGAAGTCAAAGACTTGCTTTCCAAAATGCAACATAGCCATTGGAATACTGGTGCCAAATGTCTAGAGTCTTAAGACTCCAGAGAGTAAATCACAGCAGAAAAGCTGACTCTCGAGGAAAATTCTTCCAAAAAAGTGACGAAGATGGCGTTTTGGAGGGAAACTCTTTGATTTGATGTTGAAATCAAGTTCATTAGTGCACAGACTAACCCTCTCTTTTTTTCTTTTGCAGTCTTTTTTCTTTCTTCCCTGTCTCTTGTCCGAGTGTACTTGCAGGTATTGACGACGGCCGGGACGGGATGTTCTCTGAGGGTCCGCTGTTGGGGTTTTGTGAGTTGAGTTGTGCATGTTTAATTTCATGCTTTTTCTTGGAGTTTTATTGTGTAGTGGGGCCCCTGTGTTTGTATGTATAGGTGTTGAAGTCAAAGACTTGCTTTCCAAAATGCAACATAGCCATTTGGAATACTGGTGCCAAATGTCTAGAGTCTTAAGACTCCAGAGAGTAAATCACAGCAGAAAAGCTGACTCTCGAGGAAAATTCTTGCCAAAAAGTGACGAAGAATGGCGTTATGGCGTTTTGGAGGGAAACTCTTTGATTTGATGTTGAAATCAAGTTCATTAGTGCACAGACTAACCCTCTCTTTTTTCTTTTGCAGTCTTTTTCTCTTCTTCCCTGTCTCTTGTCCGAGTGTACTTGCAGGTATTGACGACGGCCGGGACGGGATGTTCTCTGAGGGTCCGCTGTTGGGGTTTTGTGAGTTGAGTTGTGCATGTTTAATTTCATGCTTTTTCTTGGAGTTTTATTGTGTAGTGGGGCCCCTGTGTTTGTATGTATAGGTGTTGAAGTCAAAGACTTGCTTTCCAAAATGCAACATAGCCATTTGGAATACTGGTGCCAAATGTCTAGAGTCTTAAGACTCCAGAGAGTAAATCACAGCAGAAAAGCTGACTCTCGAGGAAAATTCTTCCCAAAAAGTGACGAAGAATGGCGCGTTTTGGAGGGAAACTCTTTGATTTGATGTTGAAATCAAGTTCATTAGTGCACAGACTAACCCTCTCTTTTTTCTTTTGCAGTCTTTTTCTTTCTTCCCTGTCTCTTGTCCGAGTGTACTTGCAGGTATTGACGACGGCCGGGACGGGATGTTCTCTGAGGGTCCGCTGTTGGGGTTTTGTGAGTTGAGTTGTGCATGTTTAATTTCATGCTTTTTCTTGGAGTTTTATTGTGTAGTGGGGCCCCTGTGTTTGTATGTATAGGTGTTGAAGTCAAAGACTTGCTTTCCAAAATGCAACATAGCCATTTGGAATACTGGTGCCAAATGTCTAGAGTCTTAAGACTCCAGAGAGTAAATCACAGCAGAAAAGCTGACTCTCGAGGAAAATTCTTCCCAAAAAGTGACGAAAGAATGGCGTTTTGGAGGGAAACTCTTTGATTTGATGTTGAAATCAAGTTCATTAGTGCACAGACTAACCCTCTCTTTTTTCTTTTGCAGTCTTTTTTCTTTTCTTCCCTGTCTCTTGTCCGAGTGTACTTGCAGGTATTGACGACGGCCGGGACGGGATGTTCTCTGAGGGTCCGCTGTTGGGGTTTTGTGAGTTGAGTTGTGCATGTTTAATTTCATGCTTTTTCTTGGAGTTTTATTGTGTAGTGGGGCCCCTGTGTTTGTATGTATAGGTGTTGAAGTCAAAGACTTGCTTTCCAAAATGCAACATAGCCATTTGGAATACTGGTGCCAAATGTCTAGAGTCTTAAGACTCCAGAGAGTAAATCACAGCAGAAAAGCTGACTCTCGAGGAAAATTCTTCCCAAAAAGTGACGAAGAATGGCGTTATGGCGTTTTGGAGGGAAACTCTTTGATTTGATGTTGAAATCAAGTTCATTAGTGCACAGACTAACCCTCTTTTTTTTCTTTTGCAGTCTTTTTTCTTTCTTCCCTGTCTCTTGTCCGAGTGTACTTGCAGGTATTGACGACGGCCGGGACGGGATGTTCTCTGAGGGTCCGCTGTTGGGGTTTTGTGAGTTGAGTTGTGCATGTTTAATTTCATGCTTTTTCTTGGAGTTTTATTGTGTAGTGGGGCCCCTGTGTTTGTATGTATAGGTGTTGAAGTCAAAGACTTGCTTTCCAAAATGCAACATAGCCATTTGGAATACTGGTGCCAAATGTCTAGAGTCTTAAGACTCCAGAGAGTAAATCACAGCAGAAAAGCTGACTCTCGAGGAAAATTCTTCCCAAAAAGTGACGAAGATGGCGTTATGGCGTTTTGGAGGGAAACTCTTTGATTTGATGTTGAAATCAAGTTCATTAGTGCACAGACTAACCCTCTCTTTTTTCTTTTGCAGTCTTTTTTCTTTCTTCCCTGTCTCTTGTCCGAGTGTACTTGCAGGTATTGACGACGGCCGGGACGGGATGTTCTCTGAGGGTCCGCTGTTGGGGTTTTGTGAGTTGAGTTGTGCATGTTTAATTTCATGCTTTTTCTTGGAGTTTATTGTGTAGTGGGGCCCCTGTGTTTGTATGTATAGGTGTTGAAGTCAAAGACTTGCTTTCCAAAATGCAACATAGCCATTTGGAATACTGGTGCCAAATGTCTAGAGTCTTAAGACTCCAGAGAGTAAATCACAGCAGAAAAGCTGACTCTCGAGGAAAATTCTTCCCAAAAAGTGACGAAGAATGGCGTTATGGCGTTTTGGAGGGAAACTCTTTGATTTGATGTTGAAATCAAGTTCATTAGTGCACAGACTAACCCTCTCTTTTTTTCTTTTGCAGTCTTTTTTCTTTCTTCCCTGTCTCTTGTCCGAGTGTACTTGCAGGTATTGACGACGGCCGGGACGGGATGTTCTCTGAGGGTCCGCTGTTGGGGTTTTGTGAGTTGAGTTGTGCATGTTTAATTTCATGCTTTTTCTTGGAGTTTTATTGTGTAGTGGGGCCCCTGTGTTTGTATGTATAGGTGTTGAAGTCAAAGACTTGCTTTCCAAAATGCAACATAGCCATTTGGAATACTGGTGCCAAATGTCTAGAGTCTTAAGACTCCAGAGAGTAAATCACAGCAGAAAAGCTGACTCTCGAGGAAAATTCTTCCCAAAAAGTGACGAAGCGTTATGGCGTTTTGGAGGGAAACTCTTTGATTTGATGTTGAAATCAAGTTCATTAGTGCACAGACTACCCCTCTCTTTTTTTCTTTTGCAGTCTTTTTTCTTTCTTCCCTGTCTCTTGTCCGAGTGTACTTGCAGGTATTGACGACGGCCGGGACGGGATGTTCTCTGAGGGTCCGCTGTTGGGGTTTGTGAGTTGAGTTGTGCATGTTTAATTTCATGCTTTTTCTTGGAGTTTTATTGTGTAGTGGGGCCCCTGTGTTTGTATGTATAGGTGTTGAAGTCAAAGACTTGCTTTCCAAAATGCAACATAGCCATTTGGAATACTGGTGCCAAATGTCTAGAGTCTTAAGACTCCAGAGAGTAAATCACAGCAGAAAAGCTGACTCTCGAGGAAAATTCTTCCCAAAAAGTGACGAAGAATGGCGGTTTTGGAGGGAAACTCTTTGATTTGATGTTGAAATCAAGTTCATTAGTGCACAGACTAACCCTCTCTTTTTTCTTTTGCAGTCTTTTTTCTTTCTTCCCTGTCTCTTGTCCGAGTGTACTTGCAGGTATTGACGACGGCCGGGACGGGATGTTCTCTGAGGGTCCGCTGTGGGGTTTGTGAGTTTGAGTTGTGCATGTTTAATTTCATGCTTTTTCTTGGAGTTTGATTGTGTAGTGGGGCCCCTGTGTTTGTATGTATAGGTGTTGAAGTCAAAGACTTGCTTTCCAAAATGCAACATAGCCATTTGGAATACTGGTGCCAAATGTCTAGAGTCTTAAGACTCCAGAGAGTAAATCACAGCAGAAAAGCTGACTCTCGAGGAAAATTCTTCCCAAAAAGTGACGAAGAATGGCGTTATGGCGTTTTGGAGGGAAACTCTTTGATTTGATGTTGAAATCAAGTTCATTAGTGCACAGACTAACCCTCTCTTTTTTTCTTTTGCAGTTTTTTCTTTCTTCCCTGTCTCTTGTCCGAGTGTACTTGCAGGTATTGACGACGGCCGGGACGGGATGTTCTCTGAGGGTCCGCTGTTGGGGTTTTGTGAGTTGAGTTGTGCATGTTTAATTTCATGCTTTTTCTTGGAGTTTTATTGTGTAGTGGGGCCCCTGTGTTTGTATGTATAGGTGTTGAAGTCAAAGACTTGCTTTCCAAAATGCAACATAGCCATTTGGAATACTGGTGCCAAATGTCTAGAGTCTTAAGACTCCAGAGAGTAAATCACAGCAGAAAAGCTGACTCTCGAGGAAAATTCTTCCAAAAAGTGACGAAGAATGGCGTTTTGGAGGGAAACTCTTTGATTTGATGTTGAAATCAAGTTCATTAGTGCACAGACTAACCCTCTCTTTTTTTCTTTTGCAGTCTTTTTTCTTTCTTCCCTGTCTCTTGTCCGAGTGTACTTGCAGGTATTGACGACGGCCGGGACGGGATGTTCTCTGAGGGTCCGCTGTTGGGGTTTTGTGAGTTGAGTTGTGCATGTTTAATTTCATGCTTTTTCTTGGAGTTTTATTGTGTAGTGGGGCCCCTGTGTTTGTATGTATAGGTGTTGAAGTCAAAGACTTGCTTTCAAAATGCAACATAGCCATTTGGAATACTGGTGCCAAATGTCTAGAGTCTTAAGACTCCAGAGAGTAAATCACAGCAGAAAAGCTGACTCTCGAGGAAAATTCTTCCCAAAAAGTGACGAAGAATGGCGTATTTTGGAGGGAAACTCTTTGATTTGATGTTGAAATCAAGTTCATTAGTGCACAGACTAACCCTCTCTTTTTTTCTTTTGCAGTCTTTTTCTTTCTTCCCTGTCTCTTGTCCGAGTGTACTTGCAGGTATTGACGACGGCCGGACGGGATGTTCTCTGAGGGTCCGCTGTTGGGGTTTTGTGAGTTGAGTTGTGCATGTTTAATTTCATGCTTTTTCTTGGAGTTTTATTGTGTAGTGGGGCCCCTGTGTTTGTATGTATAGGTGTTGAAGTCAAAGACTTGCTTTCCAAAATGCAACATAGCCATTTGGAATACTGGTGCCAAATGTCTAGAGTCTTAAGACTCCAGAGAGTAAATCACAGCAGAAAAGCTGACTCTCGAGGAAAATTCTTCCCAAAAAGTGACGAAGAATGGCGTTATGGCGTTTTGGAGGGAAACTCTTTGATTTGATGTTGAAATCAAGTTCATTAGTGCACAGACTAACCCTCTCTTTTTTTCTTTTGCAGTCTTTTTTCTTTTTTCCCTGTCTCTTGTCCGAGTGTACTTGCAGGTATTGACGACGGCCGGGACGGGATGTTCTCTGAGGGTCCGCTGTTGGGGTTTTGTGAGTTGAGTTGTGCATGTTTAATTTCATGCTTTTTCTTGGAGTTTGATTGTGTAGTGGGGCCCCTGTGTTTGTATGTATAGGTGTTGAAGTCAAAGACTTGCTTTCCAAAATGCAACATAGCCATTTGGAATACTGGTGCCAAATGTCTAGAGTCTTAAGACTCCAGAGAGTAAATCACAGCAGAAAAGCTGACTCTCGAGGAAAATTCTTCCAAAAAAGTGACGAAGAATGGCGTTTTGGAGGGAAACTCTTTGATTTGATGTTGAAATCAAGTTCATTAGTGCACAGACTAACCCTCTCTTTTTTTCTTTTGCAGTCTTTTTTTTTCTTCCCTGTCTCTTGTCCGAGTGTACTTGCAGGTATTGACGACGGCCGGGACGGGATGTTTTCTGAGGGTCCGCTGTTGTGGTTTTGTGAGTTGAGTTGTGCATGTTTAATTTCATGCTTTTTCTTGGAGTTTTATTGTGTAGTGGGGCCCCTGTGTTTGTATGTATAGGTGTTGAAGTCAAAGACTTGCTTTCCAAAATGCAACATAGCCATTTGGAATACTGGTACAAAATGTCTAGAGTCTTAAGACTCCAGAGAGTAAATCACAGCAGAAAAGCTGACTCTCGAGGAAAATTCTTCCCAAAAAGTGACGAAGAATGGCGTTATGGCGTTTTGGAGGGAAACTCTTTGATTTGATGTTGAAATCAAGTTCATTAGTGCACAGACTAACCCTCTCTTTTTCTTTTGCAGTCTTTTTTCTTTCTTCCCTGTCTCTTGTCCGAGTGTACTTGCAGGTATTGACGACGGCCGGGACGGGATGTTCTCTGAGGGTCCGCTGTTGGGGTTTTGTGAGTTGAGTTGTGCATGTTTAATTTCATGCTTTTTCTTGGAGTTTTATTGTGTAGTGGGGCCCCTGTGTTTGTATGTATAGGTGTTGAAGTCAAAGACTTGCTTTCCAAAATGCAACATAGCCATTTGGAATACTGGTACCAAATGTCTAGAGTCTTAAGACTCCAGAGAGTAAATCACAGCAGAAAAGCTGACTCTCGAGGAAAATTCTTCCCAAAAAGTGACGAAGAATGGCGTTTTGGAGGGAAACTCTTTGATTTGATGTTGAAATCAAGTTCATTAGTGCGCAGACTAACCCTCTCTTTTTTTCTTTTGCAGTCTTTTTTCTTTCTTCCCTGTCTCTTGTCCGAGTGTACTTGCAGGTATTGACGACAGCCAGGACGGGATGTTCTCTGAGGGTCCGCTGTTTGGGTTTTGTGAGTTGAGTTGTGCATGTTTAATTTCATGCTTTTTCTTGGAGTTTTATTGTGTAGTGGGGCCCCTGTGTTTGTATGTATAGGTGTTGAAGTCAAAGACTTGCTTTCCAAAATGCAACATAGCCATTTGGAATACTGGTGCCAAATGTCTAGAGTCTTAAGACTCCAGAGAGTAAATCACAGCAGAAAAGCTGACTCTCGAAGAGAATTCTTCCCAAAAAGTGACGAAGAATGGCGTTTTGGAGGGAAACTCTTTGATTTGATGTTGAAATCAAGTTCATTAGTGCACAGACTAACCCTCTCTTTTTTTCTTTTGCAGTCTTTTTTCTTTCTTCCCTGTCTCTTGTCCGAGTGTACTTGCAGGTATTGACGACGGCCGGGACGGGATGTTCTCTGAGGGTCCGCTGTTGGGGTTTGTGAGTTGAGTTGTGCATGTTTAATTTCATGCTTTTCTTGGAGTTTTATTGTGTAGTGGGGCCCCTGTGTTTGTATGTATAGGTGTTGAAGTTAAAGACTTGCTTTCCAAAATGCAACATAGCCATTTGGAATACTGGTGCCAAATGTCTAGAGTCTTAAGACTCCAGAGAGTAAATCACAGCAGAAAAGCTGACTCTCGAGGAAAATTCTTCCCAAAAAGTGACGAAGAATGGCGTTTTGGAGGGAAACTCTTTGATTTGATGTTGAAATCAAGTTCATTAGTGCACAGACTAACCCTCTCTTTTTTTCTTTTGCAGTCTTTTTTCTTTCTTCCCTGTCTCTTGTCCGAGTGTACTTGCAGGTATTGACGACGGCCGGGACGGGATGTTCTCTGAGGGTCCGCTGTTGGGGTTTTGTGAGTTGAGTTGTGCATGTTTAATTTCATGCTTTTTCTTGGAGTTTGATTGTGTAGTGGGGCCCCTGTGTTTGTATGTATAAGTGTTGAAGTCAAAGACTTGCTTTCCAAAATGCAACATAGCCATTTGGAATACTCGTACCAAATGTCTAGAGTCTTAAGACTCCAGAGAGTAAATCACAGCAGAAAAGCTGACTCTCGAGGAAAATTCTTCCCAAAAAGTGACGAAGAATGGCGTTTGGAGGGAAACTCTTTGATTTGATGTTGAAATCAAGTTCATTAGTGCACAGACTAACCCTCTCTTTTTTCTTTTGCAGTCTTTTTCTTTCTTCCCTGTCTCTTGTCCGAGTGTACTTGCAGGTATTGACGACGGCCGGGACGGGATGTTCTCTGAGGGTCCGCTGTTGGGGTTTTGTGAGTTGAGTTGTGCATGTTTAATTTCATGCTTTTTCTTGGAGTTTGATTGTGTAGTGGGGCCCCTGTGTTTGTATGTATAAGTGTTGAAGTCAAAGACTTGCTTTCCAAAATGCAACATAGCCATTTGGAATACTGGTACCAAATGTCTAGAGTCTTAAGACTCCAGAGAGTAAATCACAGCAGAAAAGCTGACTCTCGAGGAAAATTCTTGCCAAAAAGTGACGAAGAATGGCGTTATGGCGTTTTGGAGGGAAACTCTTTGATTTGATGTTGAAATCAAGTTCATTAGTGCACAGACTAACCCTCTCTTTTTTCTTTTGCAGTCTTTTTTCTTTCTTCCCTGTCTCTTGTCCGAGTGTACTTGCAGGTATTGACGACGGCCGGGACGGGATGTTCTCTGAGGGTCCGCTGTTGGGGTTTTGTGAGTTGAGTTGTGCATGTTTAATTTCATGCTTTTTCTTGGAGTTTTATTGTGTAGTGGGGCCCCTGTGTTTGTATGTATAGGTGTTGAAGTCAAAGACTTGCTTTCCAAAATGCAACATAACCATTTGGAATACTGGTACCAAATGTCTAGAGTCTTAAGACTCCAGAGAGTAAATCACAGCAGAAAAGCTGACTCTCGAGGAAAATTCTTCCCAAAAAGTGACGAAGAATGGCGTTTTGGAGGGAAACTCTTTGATTTGATGTTGAAATCAAGTTCATTAGTGCGCAGACTAACCCTCTCTTTTTTTCTTTTGCAGTCTTTTTTCTTTCTTCCCTGTCTCTTGTCCGAGTGTACTTGCAGGTATTGACGACGGCCAGGACGGGATGTTCTCTGAGGGTCCGCTGTTGGGGTTTTGTGAGTTGAGTTGTGCATGTTTAATTTCATGCTTTTTCTTGGAGTTTTATTGTGTAGTGGGGCCCCTGTGTTTGTATGTATAGGTGTTGAAGTCAAAGACTTGATTTCCAAAATGCAACATAGCCATTTGGAATACTGGTGCCAAATGTCTAGAGTCTTAAGACTCCTGAGAGTAAATCACAGCAGAAAAGCTGACTCTCGAGGAAAATTCTTCCCAAAAAGTGACGAAGAATGGCGTTTTGGAGGGAAACTCTTTGATTTGATGTTGAAATCAAGTTCATTAGTGCACAGACTAACCCTCTCTTTTTTTCTTTTGCAGTCTTTTTTCTTTCTTCCCTGTCTCTTGTCCGAGTGTATTGCAGGTATTGACGACGGCCGGGACGGGATGTTCTCTGAGGGTCCGCTGTTGGGGTTTTGTGAGTTGAGTTGTGCATGTTTAATTTCATGCTTTTTCTTGGAGTTTGATTGTGTAGTGGGGCCCCTGTGTTTGTATGTATAGGTGTTGAAGTCAAAGACTTGCTTTCCAAAATGCAACATAGCCATTTGGAATACTGGTGCCAAATGTCTAGAGTCTTAAGACTCCAGAGAGTAAATCACAGCAGAAAAGCTGACTCTCGAGGAAAATTCTTGCCAAAAAGTGACGAAGAATGGCGTTATGGCGTTTTGGAGGGAAACTCTTTGATTTGATGTTGAAATCAAGTTCATTAGTGCACAGATTAACCCTCTCTGTTTTTTCTTTTGCAGTCTTTTTTCTTTCTTCCCTGTCTCTTGTCCGAGTGTACTTGCAGGTATTGACGACGGCCGTGACGGGATGTTCTCTGAGGGTCCGCTGTTGGGGTTTTGTGAGTTGAGTTGTGCATGTTTAATTTCATGCTTTTTCTTGGAGTTTGATTGTGTAGTGGGGCCCCTGTGTTTGTATGTATAGGTGTTGAAGTCAAAGACTTGCTTTCCAAAATGCAACATAGCCATTTGGAATACTGGTGCCAAATGTCTAGAGTCTTAAGACTCCAGAGAGTAAATCACAGCAGAAAAGCTGACTCTCGAGGAAAATTCTTGCCAAAAAGTGACGAAGAATGGCGTTATGGCGTTTTGGAGGAAACTCTTTGATTTGATGTTGAAATCAAGTTCATTAGTGCACAGACTAACCCTCTCTTTTTTTCTTTTGCAGTCTTTTTTCTTTCTTCCCTGTCTCTTGTCCGAGTGTACTTGCAGGTATTGACGACGGCCGTGACGGGATGTTCTCTGAGGGTCCGCTGTTGGGGTTTTGTGAGTTGAGTTGTGCATGTTTAATTTCATGCTTTTTCTTGGAGTTTGATTGTGTAGTGGGGCCCCTGTGTTTGTATGTATAGGTGTTGAAGTCAAAGACTTGCTTTCCAAAATGCAACATAGCCATTTGGAATACTGGTGCCAAATGTCTAGAGTCTTAAGACTCCAGAGAGTAAATCACAGCAGAAAAGCTGACTCTCGAGGAAAATTCTTCCCAAAAAGTGACGAAGAATGGCGTTATGGCGTTTTGGAGGGAAACTCTTTGATTTGATGTTGAAATCAAGTTCATTAGTGCACAGACTAAACCTCTCTTTTTTTCTTTTGCAGTCTTTTTTCTTTCTTCCCTGTCTCTTGTCCGAGTGTACTTGCAGGTATTGAAGACGGCCGGGACGGGATGTTCTCTGAGGGTCCGCTGTTGGGGTTTTGTGAGTTGAGTTGTGCATGTTTAATTTCATGCTTTTTCTTGGAGTTTGATTGTGTAGTGGGGCCCCTGTGTTTGTATGTATAGGTGTTGAAGTCAAAGACTTGCTTTCCAAAATGTAACATAGCCATTTGGAATACTGGTGCCAAATGTCTAGAGTCTTAAGACTCCAGAGAGTAAATCACAGCAGAAAAGCTGACTCTCGAGGAAAATTCTTGCCAAAAAGTGACGAAGAATGGCGTCATGGCGTTTTGGAGGGAAACTCTTTGATTTGATGTTGAAATCAAGTTCATTAGTGCACAGACTAACCCTCTCTTTTTTTCTTTTGCAGTCTTTTTTCTTTCTTCCCTGTCTCTTGTCCGAGTGTACTTGCAGGTATTGACGACGGCCGGGACGGGATGTTCTCTGAGGGTCCGCTGTTGGGGTTTTGTGAGTTGAGTTGTGCATGTTTAATTTCATGCTTTTTCTTGGAGTTTTATTGTGTAGTGGGGCCCCTGTGTTTGTATGTATAGGTGTTGAAGTCAAAGACTCTCTTTCCAAAATGCAACATAGCCATTTGGAATACTGGTGCCAAATGTCTAGAGTCTTAAGACTCCAGAGAGTAAATCACAGCAGAAAAGCTGACTCTCGAGGAAAATTCTTGCCAAAAAGTGATGAAGAATGGCGTTATGGCGTTTTGGAGGGAAACTCTTTGATTTGATGTTGAAATCAAGTTCATTAGTGCACAGACTAACCCTCTCTTTTTTTTTTTTGCAGTCTTTTTTCTTTCTTCCCTGTCTCTTGTCCGAGTGTACTTGCAGGTATTGACGACGGCCGTGACGGGATGTTCTCTGAGGGTCCGCTGTTGGGGTTTTGTGAGTTGAGTTGTGCATGTTTAATTTCATGCTTTTTCTTGGAGTTTGATTGTGTAGTGGGGGCCCCTGTGTTTGTATGTATAGGTGTTGAAGTCAAAGACTTGCTTTCCAAAATGCAACATAGCCATTTGGAATACTGGTGCCAAATGTCTAGAGTCTTAAGACTCCAGAGAGTAAATCACAGCAGAAAAGCTGACTCTCGAGGAAAATTCTTCCCAAAAAGTGACGAAGAATGGCGTTTTAGCCATTTGGAATACTGGTGCCAAATGTCTAGAGTCTTAAGACTCCAGAGAGTAAATCACAGCAGAAAAGCTGACTCTCGAGGAAAATTCTTGCCAAAAAGTGACGAAGAATGGCGTTATGGCGTTTTGGAGGGAAACTCTTTGATTTGATGTTGAAATGAAGTTCATTAGTGCACAGACTAACCCTCTCTTTTTTTCTTTTGCAGTCTTTTTTCTTTCTTCCCTGTCTCTTGTCCGAGTGTACTTGCAGGTATCGACGACGGCCGTGACGGGATGTTCTCTGAGGGTCCGCTTTTGGGGTTTGTGAGTTGAGTTGTGCATGTTTAATTTCATGCTTTTTCTTGGAGTTTTATTGTGTAGTGGGGCCCCTGTGTTTGTATGTATAGGTGTTGAAGTCAAAGACTTGCTTTCCAAAATGCAACATAGCCATTTGGAATACTGGTGCCAAATGTCTAGAGTCTTAAGACTCCAGAGAGTAAATCACAGCAGAAAAGCTGACTCTCGAGGAAAATTTTTGTCAAAAATTGACGAAGAATGGCGTTATGGCGTTTTGGAGGGAAACTCTTTGATTTGTTGTTGAAATGAAGTTCATTAGTGCACAGACTAACCCTCTCTTTTTTTCTTTTGCAGTCTTTTTTCTTTCTTCCCTGTCTCTTGTCCGAGTGTACTTGCAGGTATCGACGACGGCCGTGACGGGATGTTCTCTGAGGGTCCGCTTTTGGGGTTTTGTGAGTTGAGTTGTGCATGTTTAATTTCATGCTTTTTCTTGGAGTTTTATTGTGTAGTGGGGCCCCTGTGTTTGTATGTATAGGTGTTGAAGTCAAAGACTTGCTTTCCAAAATGCAACATAGCCATTTGGAATACTGGTGCCAAATGTCTAGAGTCTTAAGACTCCAGAGAGTAAAGCACAGCAGAAAAGCTGACTCTCGAGGAAAATGCTTGCCAAAAAATGACGAAGAATGGTGTTATGGCGTTTTGGAGTTTTGGAGGGAAACTCTTTGATTTGATGTTGAAATCAAGTTCATTAGTGCACAGACTAACCCTCTCTTTTTTTTTTTGCAGTCTTTTTTCTTTCTTCCCTGTCTCTTGTCAGAGTGTACTTGCAGGTATTGACGACGGCCGGGACGGGATGTTCTCTGAGGGTCCGCTGTTGGGGTTTTGTGAGTTGAGTTGTGCATGTTTAATTTCATGCTTTTTCTTGGAGTTTTATTGTGTAGTGGGGCCCCTGTGTTTGTATGTATAGGTGTTGAAGTCAAAGACTCTCTTTCCAAAATGCAACATAGCCATTTGGAATACTGGTGCCAAATGTCTAGAGTCTTAAGACTCCAGAGAGTAAATCACAGCAGAAAAGCTGACTCTCGAGGAAAATTCTTCCCAAAAAGTGACGAAGAATGGCGTTATGGCGTTTTGGAGGGAAACTCTTTTATTTGATGTTGAAATCAAGTTCATTACTGCACAGACTAACCCTCTCTTTTTTTTTTTTTTTGCAGTCTTTTTTCTTTCTTCCCTGTCTCTTGTCGGAGTGTACTTGCAGGTATTGACGACGGCCGGGACGGGATGTTCTCTGAGGGTCCGCTGTTGGGGTTTTGTGAGTTGAGTTGTGCATGTTTAATTTCATGCTTTTTCTTGGAGTTTGATTGTGTAGTGGGGCCCCTGTGTTTGTATGTATAGGTGTTGAAGTCAAAGACTTGCTTTCCAAAATGCAACATAGCCATTTGGAATACTGGTGCCAAATGTCTAGAGTCTTAAGACTCCAGAGAGTAAATCACAGCAGAAAAGCTGACTCTCGAGGAAAATTCTTGCCAAAAAAAGACGAAGAATGGAGTTATGGCGTTTTGGAGGGAAACTCTTTGATTTGATGTTGAAATCAAGTTCATTAGTGCACAGACTAACCCTCTCTTTTTTTCTTTTGCAGTCTTTTTTCTTTCTTCCCTGTCTCTTGTCCGAGTGTACTTGCAGGTATTGACGACGGCCGGGACGGGATGTTCTCTGAGGGTCCGCTGTTGGGGTTTTGTGAGTTGAGTTGTGCATGTTTAATTTCATGCTTTTTCTTGGAGTTTTATTGTGTAGTGGGGCCCCTGTGTTTGTATGTATAGGTGTTGAAGTCAAAGACTCTCTTTCCAAAATGCAACATAGCCATTTGGAATACTGGTGCCAAATTTCTAGAGTCTTAAGACTCCAGAGAGTAAATCACAGCAGAAAAGCTGACTCTCGAGGAAAATTCTTTCCAAAAAGTGACGAAGAATGGCGTTATGGCGCTTTGGAGGGAAACTCTTTGATTTGATGTTGAAATCAAGTTCATTACTGCACAGACTAACCCTCTCTTTTTTTTTTTTGCAGTCTTTTTTCTTTCTTCCCTGTCTCTTGTCGGAGTGTACTTGCAGGTATTGACAACGGCCAGGACGGGATGTTCTCTGAGGGTCCGCTGTTGGGATTTTGTGAGTTGAGTTGTGCATGTTTAATTTCATGCTTTTTCTTGGAGTTTGATTGTGTAGTGGGGCCCCTGTGTTTGTATGTATAGGTGTTGAAGTCAAAGACTTGCTTTCCAAAATGCAACATAGCCATTTGGAATACTGGTGCCAAATGTCTAGAGTCTTAAGACTCCAGAGAGTAAATCACAGCAGAAAAGCTGACTCTCGAGGAAAATTCTTGCCAAAAAGTGACGAAGAATGGCGTTATGGCGTTTTGGAGGGAAACTCTTTGATTTGATGTTGAAATCAAGTTCATTAGTGCACAGACTAACCCTCTCTTTTTTTCTTTTGCAGTCTTTTTTCTTTCTTCCCTGTCTCTTGTCCGAGTGTACTTGCAGGTATTGACGACGGCCGGGACGGGATGTTCTCTGAGGGTCCGCTTTTGGGGTTTTGTGAGTTGAGTTGTGCATGTTTAATTTCATGCTTTTTCTTGGAGTTTGATTGTGTAGTGGGGCCCCTGTGTTTGTATGTATAGGTGTTGAAGTCAAAGACTTGCTTTCCAAAATGTAACATAGCCATTTGGAATACTGGTGCCAAATGTCTAGAGTCTTAAGACTCCAGAGAGTAAATCACAGCACAAAAGCTTACTCTCGAGGAAAATTCTTGCCAAAAAGTGACGAAGAATGGCGTTATGGCGTTTTGGAGGGAAACTCTTTGATTTGATGTTAAAAACAAGTTCATTAGTGCACAGACTAACCCTCTCTTCTTTTCTTTTGCAGTCTTTTTTCTTTCTTCCCTGACTCTTGTCCGAGTGTACTTGCAGGTATTGACGACGGCCGGGACGGGATGTTCTCTGAGGGTCCGCTGTTGGGGTTTTGTGAGTTGAGTTGTGCATGTTTAATTTCATGCTTTTTCTTGGAGTTTGATTGTGTAGTGGGGCCCCTGTGTTTGTATGTATAGGTGTTGAAGTCAAAGACTTGCTTTCCAAAATGCAACATAGCCATTTGGAATACTGGTGCCAAATGTCTAGAGTCGTAAGACTCCAGAGAGTAAATCACAGCAGAAAAGCTGACTCTCGAGGAAAATTCTTGCCAAAAAGTGACGAAGAATGGCGTTATGGCGTTTTGGAGGGAAACTCTTTGATTTGATGTTGAAATCAAGTTCATTAGTGCACAGACTAACCCTCTCTTTTTTTCTTTTGCAGTCTTTTTTCTTTCTTCCCTGTCTCTTGTCCGAGTGTACTTGCAGGTATCGACGACGGCCGTGACGGGATGTTCTCTGAGGGTCCGCTTTTGGGGTTTTGTGAGTTGAGTTGTGCATGTTTAATTTCATGCTTTTTCTTGGAGTTTTATTGTGTAGTGGGGCCCCTGTGTTTGTATGTATAGGTGTTGAAGTCAAAGACTTGCTTTCCAAAATGCAACATAGCCATTTGGAATACTGGTGCCAAATTTCTAGAGTCTTAAGACTCCAGAGAGTAAAGCACAGCAGAAAAGCTGACTCTCGAGGAAAATTCTTGCCAAAAAATGACGAAGAATGGCGTTATGGCGTTTTGGAGGGAAACTCTTTGATTTGATGTTGAAATCAAGTTCATTAGTGCACAGACTAACCCTCTCTTTTTTTCTTTTGCAGTCTTTTTTCTTTCTTCCCTGTCTCTTGTCAGAGTGTACTTGCAGGTATTGACGACGGCCGGGACGGGATGTTCTCTGAGGGTCCGCTGTTGGGGTTTTGTGAGTTGAGTTGTGCATGTTTAATTTCATGCTTTTTCTTGGAGTTTGATTGTGTAGTGGGGCCCCTGTGTTTGTATGTATAGGTGTTGAAGTCAAAGACTCTCTTTCCAAAATGCAACATAGCCATTTGGAATACTGGTGCCAAATTTCTAGAGTCTTAAGACTCCAGAGAGTAAATCACAGCAGAAAAGCTGACTCTCGAGGAAAATTCTTGCCAAAAAGTGACGAAGAATGGCGTTATGGCGTTTTGGAGGGAAACTCTTTGATTTGATGTTGAAATCAAGTTCATTACTGCACAGACTAACCCTCTCTTTTTTTTTTTGCAGTCTTTTTTCTTTCTTCCCTGTCTCTTGTCGGAGTGTACTTGCAGGTATTGACGACGGCCGGGACGGGATGTTCTCTGAGGGTCCGCTGTTGGGGTTTTGTGAGTTGAGTTGTGCATGTTTAATTTCATGCTTTTTCTTGGAGTTTGATTGTGTAGTGGGGCCCCTGTGTTTGTATGTATAGGTGTTGAAGTCAAAGACTTGCTTTCCAAAATGCAACATAGCCATTTGGAATACTGGTGCCAAATGTCTAGAGTCTTAAGACTCCAGAGAGTAAATCACAGCAGAAAAGCTGACTCTCGAGGAAAATTCTTGCCAAAAAGTGACGAAGAATGGCGTTTTGGAGGGAAACTCTTTGATTTGATGTTGAAATCAAGTTCATTAGTGCACAGACTAACCCTCTCTTTTTTTCTTTTGCAGTCTTTTTTCTTTCTTCCCTGTCTCTTGTCCGAGTGTACTTGCAGGTATTGACGACGGCCGGGACGGGATGTTCTCTGAGGGTCCGCTGTTGGGGTTTTGTGAGTTGAGTTGTGCGTGTTTAATTTCATGCTTTTTCTTGGAGTTTGATTGTGTAGTGGGGCCCCTGTGTTTGTATGTATAGGTGTTGAAGTCAAAGACTTGCTTTCCAAAATGCAACATAGCCATTTGGAATACTGGTGCCAAATGTCTGGAGTCTTAAGACTCCAGAGAGTAAATCACAGCAGAAAAGCTGACTCTCGAGGAAAATTCTTCCCAAAAAGTGTCGAAGAATGGCGTATTGGCGTTTTGGAGGGAAACTCTTTGATTTGATGTTGAAATCAAGTTCATTAGTGCACAGACTAACCCTCTCTTTTTTTCTTTTGCAGTCTTTTTTCTTTCTTCCCTGTCTCTTGTCCGAGTGTACTTGCAGGTATTGACGACGGCCGGGACGGGATGTTCTCTGAGGGTCCGCTGTTGGGGTTTTGTGAGTTGAGTTGTGCATGTTTAATTTCATGCTTTTTCTTGGAGTTTGATTGTGTAGTGGGGCCCCAGTGTTTGTATGTATAGGTGTTGAAGTCAAAGACTTGCTTTCCAAAATGTAACATAGCCATTTGGAATACTGGTGCCAAATGTCTAGAGTCTTAAGACTCCAGAGAGTAAATCACAGCAGAAAAGCTTACTCTCGAGGAAAATTCTTGCCAAAAAGTGACGAAGAATGGCGTTATGGCGTTTTGGAGGGAAACTCTTTGATTTGATGTTAAAAACAAGTTTATTAGTGCACAGACTAACCCTCTCTTTTTTTCTTTTGCAGTCTTTTTTCTTTCTTCCCTGTCTCTTGTCGGAGTGTACTTGCAGGTATTGACGACGGCCGGGACGGGATGTTCTCTGAGGGTCCGCTGTTGGGGTTTTGTGAGTTGAGTTGTGCATGTTTAATTTCATGCTTTTTCTTGGAGTTTTATTGTGTAGTGGGGCCCCTGTGTTTGTATGTATAGGTGTTGAAGTCAAAGACTTGCTTTCCAAAATGCAACATAGCCATTTGGAATACTGGTGCCAAATGTCTAGAGTCTTAAGACTCCAGAGAGTAAATCACAGCAGAAAAGCTGACTCTCGAGGAAAATTCTTGCCAAAAAGTGACGAAGAATGGCGTTATGGCGTTTTGGAGGGAAACTCTTTGATTTGATGTTGAAATCAAGTTCATTAGTGCACAGACTAACCCTCTCTTTTTTTCTTTTGCAGTCTTTTTTCTTTCTTCCCTGTCTCTTGTCCGAGTGTACTTGCAGGTATTGACGACGGCCGGGACGGGATGTTCTCTGAGGGTCCGCTGTTGGGGTTTTGTGAGTTGAGTTGTGCATGTTTAACTTCATGCTTTTTCTTGGAGTTTTATTGTGTAGTGGGGCCCCTGTGTTTGTATGTATAGGTGTTGAAGTCAAAGACTTGCTTTCCAAAATGCAACATAGCCATTTGTAGACAATTCAACATTGTGCATAATAAAATATACATGTATGATCAAGTACCGGTAGCTTTTTTTTGATAAAATCAATCAGTTTGTTTTTATAATACGTTTAGCTGCCTCATTGTTATGGCCTAATTTCATCCTCATTATCAGGGGAAATCCATTGCTTCAAATTGTATACAACCTCAATCTCCTGAAATGTTCTTTTTGTGGCATTTGTTCATGGAGGGTTAATCACTGGCTAAATCTTGCAAAATGCAAGAGTGACAATTTACTCAAACTGTAGCATCAAGAATTATATACATGTCTTAAATTTTTAGATGTAATTTGAGGTAATGACAAATTGTAATACATGAACTTGAATTTGATGTCATCGGCGATACTGATCAAATAGAGAAATGAAGGTACTTGTGTTGAACTTACTAAAGTTTCAATGATTAGGGTAATTTGTTTTTTGTCAAGGTTGTCTTTCAAACAGAAATCGTGTGCAATATCCAAGGTAATTTTAAATACTCATGCAAGTATGATGCAATTGTTTTTGTAGGTAAAGTTCATCTCTGACGATTATACTGAAGAAATGTACATAAAGCAGAAGATGCAGTGAGTTCATTGATGGTAAGTGAAAAATGTCACAAAAAGAACTGTGAAATAATGGTACCTGATGGATTATAACTTAGTGTAATCTGAAAGATGTTTCTTACATCAGCATACCCAAAATAATACCTAAAGGAGGAAAGATGAGGAAAGAAGGTTTGTCAGACAGGTACATTTTGGAATGCCGCTGGATGACGTTAACATAAATATTTATCGTAGAGAGCCAACAAACAAGATAACTGGAACTTATGTGGATGGAGCAACCGAGCTGACTGAACTTCAGAGATGCTATGGGTCATCAACACCACCATTCTTCAAACCTTTAAAAAATCCTAGGACAACAACCATCTTGCCGGATCATTCTCGCCCGGAGGGGACAACATGTCCTGAGCGCAATTGACCTTGCCAGGGTCAGGTCACGACCTGTGATGCCACCCAGGTCATACCAGAGGGAAGAGGTCATCAAAGCAACGTACGAAGTAGGGGTCAAGGTGTAATTCCCTATGTGACCTATTTGGCACGTGGATCCAGCAGCTTTGGACGCTTCTAGTTTTTCCAACCATTTTACGGTTTCTGTCCCCCACAGATGGGAAGACAGTGTTTGCTGACAAAAAAAGTTGAGAGCTGTACATGTGTACATTCTTACGTGGGAGTATTTTGACACCCTCTTTAATTAGTGCCAGTTGCAATATTCCAGATTCGGCAATCGATTGCATTGTAGAACAGCTAGTAAAAACTCAACTGGATATTGAGATGCAAACGACCCAAGTAAAGTCTGCCTCACATGGACTTCTGCCTGAAAAAAGACAGAAGTGCTGCACTTCTTCACACATGCGCCTTGAAAAGAGCCACCCCTGCGTATCTCAATTGACATAATGGAGTTGGTATGCAGATGAACAGTTTGGCTCTTTTGTAGCGGTAATGCTTGACAGAGATGTGGACAGTAAACTGATCAAAGGAAACTCTGCTTGTGGCAGTGTTTACAAACTTGTCTTAACCAAGAACATAAAGAAATATAGCAATACATGAGCATGTACTGTCCAAAGCTAGTCTTGCGTCTTGTCTATATGGTGCGGATACATACTGGGTTGTCAGCCTTTGATACCTGCTGCTCCTTTAGTGTGTTTCCATTACTGTTGCTTCTACACTAATGTGGACACAAACTGGACTGATTTTATCCGGGGCAGTAGAGGTCTCTAGTATGTTGCATGTTGAATTGAGAAAGATGTGTCTCCACGTTTCAGGATCATAACCTACTAAAGATTGTTCAGTACACAGAACTATGTACTTATGATCTTGACAGAGGAGCACTGTGGAAGAGATATGCAGACATCTTAAAAAATCTCTCATCACTTGCTGCATCAACCACTACTAGTGTGGAAGGCAAGCTGCTGATGATTGTGTTAGCTGGAGATTGGCCTTGTCAACCAGGCCCCCTACTTCAAAGGCAGCCTCAAGCATTGGCACATAATTGGAGAAGCAGCAGATGTTAGAGAAACTGTGATGCTTCAGCACTGTTTAGCATAGGCTGTATTAGCTACCATACTACCTAAGTGCCTTTCATGCAGACCTCCAGCTGACTCAGTGCTTGTGTACAGTCATCACCAACAAAGATGATATTGTGGCGCAAATTACTATAGCAGCGTAGTCTATAGAGAGGGCGCGCTCGCGGCTGTGGGCCCTATATAAGGCCCCGGGGCAGTTGCGAGACAGACTCGGCTCAGGTAGACACAGCTCAGACACACACAGTCACAAATTAGGCTTATCTCAGACCCAACCTTCCGAGCGTACGCCGAGATCATCTACGGGGAAGAGACGGTAGGCAAATTAGCTTGCGCGCGCTGACGGGCGTGTGCTGGGTGGTGCGGTGAAGTCGGGCTGGCATAAGGAGGCACGGAGTCCGCGGAGGCTACTGGAGGCGGAGCGACATACAGCGATCTGCCGATTGTAACGTGACGGAGCCGGAAGGGCGCGCTCATCTACCCGCCGCCTCGAGGAAGGCTCGCGACTGGAAACGGTGGAGGGCGGGAGAGTGGAGGCGCACAGGAACGCTAGAGGCGTACGGTTCTTACCCGGGATTCAGAGGCTATCCCCAGCCAGGCATCGCCGTGCTGCCCAGCACTGCCTTACCGTAGCGGCTAATGCGAGGCTACCCCTACAGAGATAATTGAGAGGCTCGGAGACCAATCACTTATTAGAGGCTAACATTAAAATTTAACGAGAGGTCCATCCTGTGACATTGATTCTATGTAAATAAATCAATCAGTAATTGAGGTCATTGACTGTTGTGTACTTAATTGTTTGTCCTTGTCCATCTTGGAGGTTGAGGGGCGTGGGTGAGTGCTGCTACGCGTATAGGGCGGTATATTTCCATCCAAACGGGCCTGCATTCCCGGCTGCTGGGGTACTGATCCTAAGCTAGGTTGTCTGGGTAAAGGGACTACGGATCGGGTCACAGATATTCCCGCCACAAATGGTGTCAGAAGTGGGATTATACGCCTAGCTACCATTTGCCCACGTTCTCGTCCTTGGGGAGGCGAGGACAATTATTATTTAATTAATAGGACCCTTAAATTAACTAAAACGAAGACACAAACTAATAATGACAGACCATACTGCTAAGGAACTTCAGGAGGAGGTTGACAGTCTCCGAGTGGACCTCCAGGGAAGGGAGGATGAGCTCCAGCGTTCAATGGAGGAGAGTTCACGCCAGGAGGCTACAATAGAGAAACTAATGAGTAGGATATCTCGACTAGAGGATGCTTGGAAGAGCATAGGTCACGGGACTTCGCCGGATTCAGGTGTACACACTGGACTTGCCTCCATTTCCCAGGTGCAGGACATAGGGCAGGAGGATACTGGAGGTAACTGGACGCCTCCAAGGAGTATCATGAAGAAGAATAAGTCTTGGATGCCACAGGCACAATCTACTGGCATTAGAGGAGACACAACGCCACCTGTGGAGGCAATCGTGGAGTTACCGAAGCCAGTGGAGGTCATAAATGAACTAGAGAAAAGTGAGGAGCCAGCTCGTGAAATAGGAGGCGCAGGAGCCTCTAATAAGGAGACACCATGGCCTCTCAAACGAGATCTAAAAATAATCGGTGAGAAGCAGTTACAAGAGAGGCTGACTAAGAGCTCAGGTCGCCCAAGGATTGTACCAGACCGCTTCGGAGATAAACAACCGTGGATGGACTACAAGGAACACTTTGAGTCATGTAAAATAGCCAATAGATGGGATGACGAGGAGGCGGCGGTGTTTCTGTCGGCGAGCCTCCAGGGTCCGGCACTAAAGATACTTCTTCACCATGGGGACGGAGAGAAGAAGAGGCATTCATACAGCAAACTTCTCAAGCTTTTGGATGGGCGTTTTGGACCTGGAGAGCGCGCAGAGAATTTCCTCCTGGAGTTAAGGAATAGGAGGCAGAAGCCGAAGGAAACCATACAGGAGCTCGGCCAGGCGGTACGTGAATTGGCGTCATTTTCGTACCCGGAGTTTTTCGGAAACCGCAAGGGACCGCCTTGCAAGAGGACACTTTTCTGATGCAATAGCTAGTCAGTCTATTCAAGGGGGGTATTCCGGGCCAACCCTTCCACACTTGATGAGGCGATACGGGCAGCCTTAGCAACTGAAACCTTCGAGAAGATTGAGGCTAAAAGGAATGGGCCCAAGTTCGGCACTGGAAAATGTAGGGTGCTGGAGGACGCCGTGGAGGATGTCGTTCGGCATGGCGCAGAACGACAGACGGACCAAACTTTGGACGAGGCGGGTCAAACAAAGAAGAGGCGTGACACCAGGGTATACCGTTTCCACCAGAGGCGACGTGCAACCCCAGGCGACCAGTGCTATCATTGTCAAGGGTATGGACACTTTTTACGAGATTGTCCGGAAAAGAGAAATAAAACTAAGCCTCAGGGAAACGGCAATCAGCCTCTCCTAGGACCCGAGGAAGGGCTGAAAGCACAGCAGGGTCAACCCTCAATCTAAAACCAACCTCAAGTAGTAATATCCCGGAAGTTGAACGGAAGGTACTTGTGCCAACAATTTCTCCCAAGAAAGGACTTTATGTTAAGGGGAAAATTTGTTCCCTTGACATTCCGCTCCTTGTGGATACCGGAACCACTGATACAGTTATTTCAGCCGAGGTGTATTACAGAATTCCAGCTGAGAGGCGGCCGAGGCTAGAGACAGATGGCTTAAAAGTGTTTCAGGCGGATGGGACACCGATAGAAACTTTGGGTGTGGCACAAATTGAGGTTCAGGTAGGAAGAACCATTTTTCCAGTACGTGCAGTTTTTGCAAAGGTTAAGGCACAAGGAATTCTGGGAATGGACTTTCTCATACCAACGGGAGGAATGTTGGACTTTAAGGCCTTGGAGCTTGTGTTGCATGGAGAACACATCAAGTGTACAAGCCGATGGGGAACAGCATTATGCGCGAGGATTGTGGTAGCCAGAACTACTGTCATACCGCCGGGACATGAAACCATTATACCAGGGAGGATGGATAAGTCACTTGATTCGTTTCATGTTGGTGTGATAGAGCCAGTCGAAGGAGGCGGCGTGGTAGCGGATAAGGGCCTTATAGTTGCGAGGTCACTGGTGAACATGGATGGAGATACATTACCGGTGCGGGTATTGAACCCAGGGAGGCAGAAGTGCGTTTTGCGCTGTGGGGTTACTGCCGCCTGCCTCACCCCAGTGGATGAAGAGGATGTCGATGAGGTGCGACAGGAGGCTATGGAAAAAGGATCGGAAGATGTTCATGTCCCCGGACACCTTCAGGACCTCTGGAAGCGAAGCGTTGAGGGGCTAGATACGCACTATCATTACGCCGTTGCTGGGCTGCTGTCGGAGTTCTCAGATGTATTTTCCAGAGGAGACCACGACCTAGGGAGGACTGACAGGGTGAAACACACCATAGACACTGGAAGTGCCAGACCTGTTAGGGAAAGACCGAGGCGACAACCCCTGAGTAAGCAAAAGGAGATCGACAAGCAAGTGGATGACTTGTTAAAACGGGGGATTATAGAGCCGTCCGACAGCCCGTGGGCGTCCAATGTAGTTCTCGTTCGGAAAAAGGATGGAACGCAGAGGTTTTGTGTGGATTACAGAGGGCTCAATGAAAGGACGATCAAGGACGCTTACCCCGTCCCACGAATCGATGACACCCTTGACGCACTAGCGGGGGCAAGATGGTTTTCAACCCTAGATCTTGCTTCCGGCTATTGGCAAGTCGAACTTGATGAAGAGGCTCAGACGAAGTCTGCCTTTGTTGTGCGCGGGGGATTGTACAGCTGGAGGGTTATGCCCTTCGGTCTGTGCAATGCCCCCGCCACATTCGAGAGGCTCATGGAGAGGATAATGCGTGGCCTCCAGTGGGAAACCTTGCTCGTCTATTTAGACGATGTTATTGTGTATGGACGAACCATCATGGAGGAAATCAACCGTTTGAGGGAGGTTCTGCAGAGGTTACGTGGGGCTGGACTTAAATTAAAGCCAGGGAAATGCCACCTCTTCCGACAGCAGGTTAAGTATCTGGGACATGTAGTGTCCCCGGAGGGAGTATCTACCGATCCAGACAAGCTGGAGGCGATAAGATCTTGGCCAACTCCGACTGACGTCCGAGGACTGAGGAGTTTTCTTGGGTTGGCCTCGTATTATAGAAGATTCATCAGAGGTTTTGCTGATGTGGCTCGCCCGCTCCATAGGCTAACTGAGAAAGCACGTGTCTTCCACTGGAGTGACGAATGCCAGGAGGCGTTCCAAACCTTGAAGACTCACCTGCAAGAGGCGCCAATACTGGCATACCCAGAACCCGAGGGCAAGTTCATATTGGATACAGATGCTAGCGGAGTCGGCATCGGAGCTGTTTTGTCGCAAGTGCAAAATGGAGAGGAGCGTGTTATTGCCTACGCGAGCCGTACACTCTCCAAGCCCGAGAGGAATTATTGCGTGACGCGCAGAGAGCTCCTTGCAATTATTGTCTATCTTAAACACTTCAAGCAGTACCTATACGGACAAGAGATAACTGTACGAACGGACCATGCGGCATTAAAGTGGTTAGTCACTTTTAAGAACCCAGAGGGGCAGATCGCTCGATGGCTGGAGGTGCTTGGGCAGTACAACTATGAAATAGTTCATCGCCCTGGGAAGAAACATGGAAATGCAGACGGCCTGTCACGTCGACCGTGCAAGCAGTGTGGACGAGTGGACGACGATACTGTAGAGGCACCTATGCCGGCGGATGTGAGAGTGGTTGTTGCCGAGCCAAACGTTACCACAGACGAATTGCGGGAGGGTCAGCTGAAAGACCCCTCCATTGCCTGGGTAGTACTTGGGAAAGAGGAGTCAGGTCAGAGGCCAGATTGGAAGAGCATGTCCTCCCGTGCAACTGCAGTCAAAGTTTATTGGTCGCAATGGGACCAACTAGAGATGAGACAGTCAGTGTTATGTCGGCGATGGGAATCGAACGACGGTAGGGAGGTAAAGTGGCAGATAGTCCTCCCAGTCGGCCTTCGAGAGGCGAAGATGAATGAGTTGCATGGAGGGAAGACCGGAGGACACTTTGGAATCAGTCGCACACTAGCCAAGTTGAGGTTGAGATATTACTGGTCTGGAATGGCGGCGGACGTGAGAGCCTGGTGCAGGAAATGCAATATCTGTGCTAAACGAAAGTCGCCTGCTCGGAAGAGGCGTGCACCACTCAGACAGTACCGAATCGGCGCTCCCATGGAAAGGGTGGCGTTGGATCTCGTCGGCCCAATGCCGGAGACGGAGAGAGGCAACAAATGGGTGCTAGTTATAGCCGACTACTTCACCAAGTGGATGGAGGCTTACGCCCTCCCCGACAGTACAGCCGAGACGGTAGCCAAGGCATTTGTAGAGAATTTCGTTTGCCGATATGGCGTACCAAAGGAATTGCACTCAGATCAGGGTCGCAACTTCGAGGCGGACGTCTTCGCCGAGATGTGTCAAATACTAGGCATTCAGAAAACTCGCACGGTTGCCTACAACCCCAAATCAGATGGATTAGTGGAGCGGTATAACAAGACACTTATCGATACGGTGGCGATGATGCTAGACCCCCATCGTAACCAGAGAGACTGGGACCAGCAACTCCCCTTTGCTACATTCGCATACAGATCGGTACCACAAGAATCAACAGGCGAGACTCCGAACATGCTCATGTTGGGCAGGGAGGTTATGCTGCCGGTGGACCTTACTATAGAAGCGCCTCCTCCTGATGACGAGGCGATGGAACCAAAGACAGACTATGGAGAGGAGTTGCGCAGGAGGATGCAAAAGGCCCACGAGCGAGCCAGAGAACAAACCAAGACTAGTGCTAGACGCCAAAAGTTGTCGTACGACAGACGAGTTGAGGGTGCAGGTTATGAGGAAGGTGACTTCGTCTGGTTGTATAACCATGCAAGGAAGAAAGGGGCCTCCCAGAAGTTAGTTTCAAGATGGGAAGGGCCGTACCTCATCATAAGGAAGCTGTCAGACGTAAACTACAGGGTACAAGACAAACCCAGAGGAAAGCTGCTCGTGGTTCATTTCGATAGACTGAAGCCTTACAAAGGCACTCCTATCGAGTCTTGGCAAACAGAACCTCCGAGACAAGTCACTGAAACTCCGCCTCATGTGGATCAGGAGCGATCGCCTGCAGGGAGGCATCACCAGAGGAGTGACGAGGAAACGATTCCTGACAGAGGTGTAGAGGAGGACACACAAACTGACCCAGTACTTGACATAGGGAGCATTGACGGAGACGGAATTACAGAGACTATGCAGGACACGGAGAATGATCCTGTAAGCCAGAATCGAAGAAACCCACGGAGGGAAAGGAGGCTACCTCTGCGTTTCCGTTAGGCAGTATATAATTCTGTACAAATTCAGTAACTTATCAATTTGTTTTTATTGTTTACTTATTAGGTGACGACGACTGAACACAATGAAGGAGCAGGAAAAGAAAAAGTTCCAATGTGAAGAGTGCTCACTGACGTTTCAGCACAGGACCAGCCTGGCCCGACATAGACAGGTGGGTCATGGCCCGTCTCAGATCTTCGCTTGGTGCGTACGGTGTCCCTTCAAGAGTACGAGGAAGGATAACTTGCGAAGACACTACCGTCAGAATCACGAGGCCCACATCCATGAGGTGGATCTTCTCCCCTTGGAGACTGAGAGAGAGCGGGCGCAGCGGCGACGTTCGGAAGAGGGAGAAAAAGCGGCAAAGGAGACCAGACGGATGGTGGTGAAGAGACCAGAGGGACGGAAGGTGAAGGATCTTGGAGATGCTGAGACGTGGGCAGAGGCGCTACGTATACTCCATCAGGAAGACGACGTCGACGAACAACCACGGGGAGAGAAGCGACCGACTCAAAGTGAGCCAGAGGCACAGGAGGAACCGCCAGCCAAGCGGAAGTCCGCTAAGCAGAGTACAATCACTCAAGGAGGCCCCCTGGATCTCTCGATTGTAGGACCGGAGGCGAGTGGAGGACTGTCTTTGTCACCGGCCTCTTTGTCCTTGCTAGAAGAAGATGTGCCAGCCCCAGTGCGTAAGCCACTTGGTGGTAAGCCTCGGGGGATGCTCCTTATGGCCCAGCAGGACCACGGGGAGAGCAGTGAAGAGGAGGCGGAAGAGTTGCAACAACATGTGCAACAACATGAGGCGGCTGAGGCAGCACCCAACAACGGAGCAGCTGCGCACATCCGAGAGGATCTGCGCCCAATCCACGTGACATCCCTGGAAGAGGTACTGAGGGGCAGGGTTACCCGAGTGAAGGAGGTGTCGACCACCCTCGAGTACAATGAGGGTGTGAAAGTTCGTGAGCAGCGGTTGGAGAGGGTGTACGATGTCCAGTTCGACCAAGATTTCCGCAAGAAGTAACAGCGCATCCGAGAGATCACAGAGCTAGGCAACATGTTTCGTACGGGTTCCTATGAGTTAGGCTCGTTTCTCTAAGCCATCATTTCTTAAGTTTATACAGAGTTTTCTATAACCTTTATATAAGTTTTCTTAAAGTTTCTTAAAAGTTTATAAAGTTTTCTATAAAGTTTTCTCAGAGTTTTATGAAGTTAACTATGTTTCTTTTATGAGGCGCATGTATAAAGAGGCGCCGATGTGTTGAAGTTATGGACCTTTTCGTTGTTTAGATTAAAAGTTTTGATAAAAATTTTTTTTGAGTAATTTGCTTTTGAATATCAGGTCTTTCTTTAGCTGTTATGAACGAGGACGTTCATGCTAAGAAGGAGGCTTTGTGGCGCAAATTACTATAGCAGCGTAGTCTATAGAGAGGGCGCGCTCGCGGCTGTGGGCCCTATATAAGGCCCCGGGGCAGTTGCGAGACAGACTCGGCTCAGGTAGACACAGCTCAGACACACACAGTCACAAATTAGGCTTATCTCAGACACAACCTTCCGAGCGTACGCCGAGATCATCTACGGGGAAGAGACGGTAGGCAAATTAGCTTGCGCGCGCTGACGGGCGTGTGCTGGGTGGTGCGGTGAAGTCGGGCTGGCATAAGGAGGCACGGAGTCCGCGGAGGCTACTGGAGGCGGAGCGACATACAGCGATCTGCCGATTGTAACGTGACGGAGCCGGAAGGGCGCGCTCATCTACCCGCCGCCTCGAGGAAGGCTCGCGACTGGAAACGGTGGAGGGCGGGAGAGTGGAGGCGCACAGGAACGCTAGAGGCGTACGGTTCTTACCCGGGATTCAGAGGCTATCCCCAGCCAGGCATCGCCGTGCTGCCCAGCACTGCCTTACCGTAGCGGCTAATGCGAGGCTACCCCTACAGAGATAATTGAGAGGCTCGGAGACCAATCACTTATTAGAGGCTAACATTATAATTTAACGAGAGGTCCATCCTGTGACATTGATTCTATGTAAATAAATCAATCAGTAATTGAGGTCATTGACTGTTGTGTACTTAATTGTTTGTCCTTGTCCATCTTGGAGGTTGAGGGGCGTGGGTGAGTGCTGCTACGCGTATAGGGCGGTATATTTCCATCCAAACGGGCCTGCATTCCCGGCTGCTGGGGTACTGATCCTAAGCTAGGTTGTCTGGGTAAAGGGACTACGGATCGGGTCACAGATATTCCCGCCACAATATGATGGATGTGACTTGCAATAGACTGAACTTCTGATTCGTTTGTACAGGTTTCTGTGCTTGGCCACGTTACAGTGCCGTCATCCAGCCTTCAAGCATGGTTCAGGTGAGTGTAACTGTTGAATATTTTACTTAGATTGTATATTTGTAATGTAAGGAGCATCGTTTTGTCAGTTGTAAACAAAACCATTGAACTGAATCGAACTAAAATTTCACACAAGAAAGAACAATACACATGTATGCTTGTGATCATCAACAGCTGGTATAACATTGAATATGAGATATTTGATATATTATGAGACATGTTGTGTATCTTTCCAGAGGGAGTTTTGGGGGACACACTTTATTTTTGTGTGTGGAACACCCTTGTGATGGATCCTCATGCATGTCATTCTCTTATCGATTGTTTGTAGAAGCCATGAACCACAAATCAGCATGTTTCCTTCCAGTTTCCAATGAGCACTCTGACAGCATCACTTAGCATGCCAGTATTCAACATTGTGCAGGTGAGACAGATTGTCTGATGTTCTGGATTTTGGCATAATTATTATTATTATTTTTTTTTATGTTTAAATTTTTGTTCTTAAAAATATAAAATGAACTGAATTGTGTTTGGTTTGGATCATCTTCCCGGTGAGAATTTCTACTCTGGGGCTTGTGTGCAGACGCTGATTCCCATGCTATAAGGACTTGGGGCTTTCTGATGTTAATTGTGATCAACATAATGTGTCGCCTCACCTATACTTTTGCGAAGTGCTTAACTCAGCTGGTGATGTGTTACACATCATCTCGCACTTTTGTGAAATAAATTTCATGCAACCAGACTAATATGTCAGACAGGAACGTGCATTGTAGTAAATATTTGTGTGCATTCCAAAGATAAGTATCATTAAAAACAACTGTGCAATTGCATTATGCATCTAGCATGTCTAGGCAAAATTTCTTTGCAATAGCAATTTTCAAGCTAGAAATTTGTGATCATTTCTCTGATTACTGAAAATTTATATATGTACAACTTCGAAATACTTGCCAATTGTGGCATAGGATTTGATGAAGAAGTAATCAATAAATCAATTAATTCTGTGTAGATCATCTCTGTAAAGATGGCTGTGTTGCTTCAGTTGCCACATTTCTACATATGTTCTTCCGGTTAGCAAAGGCACACTGTGACAGCATCCACTTTCTACATGCTAATACATGCACAGTATTGTTCAGGTGAGTAGATATTTAACTGACAATCTGTTGTGATTGTCACATTAAATGTTGCATGATTGCGAATGTAAAAGTCAAAAACTGCCTGAATAAGAATAACGGTTATAAAAGCTTTTACGCAAAAAAATGTATAAATTTATACTTCAGTGTGAAAAAGCTTCCACAAGTAAAATTATCCTGCCAAATGAAAATAGCAATTCTTGGTGTTAAAACACAAGTACATGTAGTCATTAAAGGGAATATACAACGTTTGCTTTTTCTGTAATTTTGTTGTACTGACTTTTTTTAAGTTTTGTGTTCGTAGATGCTGGAAAAACCAAGAAAAACAATAATGACCTTGTAAGCTGGTTCCCTGACCCCACTGAAATTGAATGGTGACAGTCAGGCTAGCTTGTAGCCATTCATGGGTTGTATCATTGATTGCAAAGAAAATGTGGACTGACTAAATACGGTAAATTTGGGACAGTATGTGAAAAGAGTCAGATTTTCCAAAGGCTGGTCGGTCAATTAGTGTTGGAAATTGTACAGAAATACCACTTATCTTAAAAATGATGGCACACAAGGTAACATGATTTTATAGGATGCTTTAGACTGTCATTTACCAACAGTCCAGTAAGGTATTACATAATAATTTGGTAGTTTTGTTTTGTGATGTATGCAAATGTTGTATTTTCCTGATTTTTAAAAAGGTTATAATGTTTGTACTTTGGACAACGATTGCACTTGGCATGTGGAGTCTGACATAAAAAGGACCTGAATACATTTCTAGAAATAATATTTACACTTTCAGTAAAATGCAACTTGAAGTGATCGTGTCCAATAGTTGCTGAGCAGTTTGCAAAGATTTGTTGTGCCAAAAATTTACCATGCATAATTTGTGTAGAGTGCTGTTTATGATCAAGCATTTCATGTTTTGTTTTATTCAGGGAAAGACATATGAAAACCTATCAGCTTCCGAAGTCGGCAACATCCTGCTGTCACTACAGTCTCAGCACCTACCAGCTCCCACTCTGTCAGCAACATCCTGCTGTCACATGTCCAGCTACCGGTACTTGAAGTTACTGTGTGCTTGTACATTCTCAGCACCTACTAGCTCTCACTCTGTCAGCAACATCCTGCTGTCACATGTCCAGCTATTGGTACTCGGAGTTACTATTTGCTTGTACTTTCTCAGCACCTACCAGCTCCCACTCTGTCAGCAACATCCTGTCCAGCTACCGGCACTTGGAGTTATAGTGTGCTTGTACATTCTCATCAGCACCTACTAGCTCCCACTCTGTCAACAACATCCTGCTGTCACACCTCCAGATATGTGGAGTTATTGTGCTTTTACAGTCTCAGCCAGTATTGGATTGCAAGTTGTCTTATGCTGCTACAACCTACACATTTAGCATTCTCTTGAACCTTGAGGAACCACCATATGAACAAAGAGACAGTCTCTGAAACACTCATAATAAACCTGTCACGGTGGTTTGTTGAACATTAGTATTATTTGGAGGACTTGCAATTAGCTCATATAGTCAACTAGCTATTCCAGTCCTCTGGAAGAGTTTTTGCTTGAGGTTATTCTATACTAGTAGCAAGCCTTTTTTCGTGCACGGTCAAGAGTAGATCGAGAAAGCAGTTGTTTTTAAGGGCAAAACAATTGTTCTTGTTCCTTGAAAAAGTTGGTCAAAACATTTTCCCAACCATTTTTTTATTTAAACAGTAAGATAAAGGGGCAACGAGGACTGTTTAATGCCATTTCTACATGGTAGAAAAACAATTCAATGCTAATTTTTATCCAAGATATTCAAAGTTTTGGTGTTATTGGCAAAGAGAGTACCCGCAAGAGTGGTTGTGACATGTACATGCAAAACTGTTTGCAATGATTATGCTATTATTATGATAAAAATGGTGCAAAGTACGGCGTTAAAATGGGCTCTCTCCTTGTACATAGCACAATACATAAGTGATTGTGATCATAAATGTATTGAATTACATAAAATACAATTGTGGATAAATATTTGGTAATTTGGGGGAGGGGGTGAGTGTAGGGGGGGGGGGGGAAGCATATTAATGCCGGTGCATACCTTGTCTGATTGCTATGAAAATGTGATATTATCAAGCATTGGCTGATTCATGTTCGCACCAATTATGCCAGTGTCATGGTCTCACTTATCAGGTGTGTGCACTTCTCCAAAAGGGACATTTAACTTCAATACGCACGTGCAAAATTGTGCTGCGGCTGTACATTATCGCCAACCTTATTGCGTGTGCTCACTGCACTGTGTTTGTGAAGAAGTGAGCGCATTCTAAGTAAGACTGTGACACTGGCTAAGCTGTGAATTGCTACCGAGATAATTGCCTACTTTTGCGTCATTTCGTCTATGTTAATTTAAGTATTTGTTTACAATATCATTTATAGATTAAACTCATTAAAGAGACACTGCAGCCTGGCAAATGCGCAATTGGGCTACAAAATGCATTTTGAGTCGAATGGTGTAAAGTGCTTGGGATATAAACAACTACACAAACATCCATTGAAAATCACCTGGGGGGGGGCACTTTTGCAACCCCCAAACTATGTGTGTTCAGTGCTGGTTGAGATTCCAGCTGTAAACGTTTCACCCTCTGCGCACATCAACCGGATGTTTCAAGCAGGATATCGTAAACAATGCAAAACATGACATTTTCAAGGATTTCAGGGAACAATAATTTATGGAATTTTGAGGAAACATTTTTGCTATTTTGTTTGGTAGAATACTATTGTTTTATATTAAAGAAAATGCTTTCATACAAATAAAAAAATTATACAAATAAAAATGTGTTGTGTTTTTTAATCACAGATAGGATATGGTTATATCACATTTTAACCCATTAAAGTCCATCGCCATTTTATAATCTGCGTTGTTTCATAAAAAAAAAAAAATTGTGTATGATGTTTCATAGCATCTTTTAAAATTCGTCATTTAACCCCAAAAAAATTGAAAAGAAAATGAAAAATGATGAAATACGCTTTAATTTGATGTGTGTCTTGAACACGTTGGAGAGTGAGTATTTTCCCGAATTTCTGAAGTGTGAGCATTTACCATTGGGGTCTATAAAAGTTTATTTACTGGTCTGCTAACTTTAAGCCACGTAAGTTTTGCGCACCGCGTAAACAACGTTCGTCTTACTCTATTGTTAGGTTTAAGGACTCGTTCAGTTTGAGAATACACTGTTCTAGTTTTCGGACCCAAAACCTCCAGCCAAACACGACGCAAATAAAAAAAACGGCGGTGATATCTGCATGTACAGCTTCATGTATGTATTACGCAGACAATTTATTCAGCCACAAGAGGGCGTCCTTACATTTCACAATGCAGGTTCTTTAAAGATTCTCATTTTCAAGTTAAGCACACCTCGGTTTAACCACAGGCTGTGGTTTCATTGTATGGAAATCATTTTGAAGTTTAAGGTGTATTTCATTGGAAAACAATGCTGAAAGTTCAAAAATCAAAAAAAAAAAAAAAAAAATTACATTCAATGAATTTCAGATTATAAGGAAGCATGAACATAAAATCTGTCAAAGTTAGCCGAAAATCGGCTAAAACGGTCACTGTGGACAGGATTAGACCTCGGCAACACGTGCGCTGCATGCAGCCGGGCTGACTTACATACGATGTATGTGCGTACATATATGTACAACGTACGTGCATGTCATATACACATCGTGAAAGTCCTGTGCATGTTTTAAAGCTCTCTACCGCAACTTGCGCAAGGGTATTTTTAGCCGACGTCGCGTCAACTGTGTGAACAATTTGACAAGCTGGGAACCTGGCACTGTTGAGGCAAATGTTTACCCTATCATTTAATAGGAAATTCAAGATTATATCTGTACGGATTGACTTGTTAGCAATTTTTGAAAAAGGAAAGTTCTTTTCAACGGAACTTCCGGTCTGATGACGTCATACGCCTAAAACTTTGCACACGTCATGAGTGGGTAAATATCATCATATACACCAATTTTTAGGCGATTCCAGCAACTTTCGCCACAGACATCTATTCAAAATACATTTTTGAAAATGTTCAACCTGTCGCTAGAGGACGATCAAAGATTGCATGACGTCATATGTAGATGATTTGAAGAATACGCTCAGCCAAGAGACCAACACCGTTAAAAGCAAGTTCATATCTATTACCACTTTTAAATAATTAGCCACTTCCGGTTTTGGCCTTTTTCGACAGGAAGCAAGGGTCACGTGATTTCACGCACACTAAATGAAATAAAGACCTCAACCTACTCTACCACCTGCCGGCAACAGAATGCTGCGGACGCATACGGTTGATTTCTTATGTATTTTTAAATATTAAAAGTGTCACAATTTAATTGCCCATTAATAAACACCGGATGACGTCATCATGACGTCATCATTACACAATGTTGTTTGAGTTAGGGTCTTTCCTTGGACAAAGATTGGTGTAAATGAATTACTGGCAAAGAGTCGAAAATGCCCTTTGAAAATCGACAATTTCTTTTTAATTTCTGTGTACAAAGTCTATGGTAAAAATTAAATATTCAAAAATCTACAATAAATTAGTCGATGACGTCACCATGACGTCAATCTTCGGGACACATCTTTGCTATAGGGACTATGCTTATGCTAAGTTTGAATGATGTATGGCAAAAATTAATGCCAAAAGTGGCACTGAGGAAAAACGTGCACAAAGTCAATGTCATTTGAAGTGGAACAAGAAGAAAGGCTTTTCCGCAACTTTGTGGAAAAGCCCCCCCAATAAATGAGAACAAAAACAAAGGCTTTTTCGCAAATTTGCGAAAAAGCCAAAAATCTTAACGAAAACAAGAGCTGTTTCGGTGTATACACCGAAACAGCTAAAAACTTAAGAAAAGGTACAGCAAGGTTTTGATTTTCTCAGATGGCCGGCAGTGGTGTAGTGAGATCCAATGCTCGACTCTTCACCGGTGCTCTTTTCAGTGTCTCAGGAAGGTCGTATCCTCTCAAAAATAAAGATGGGTGAAGTTCATCAGGATATGGCTGGCCGTATTTAAAGTGGTTGCTGCAGACTGTAGTCGATGATTTTACTTTGAAATCCTGCCGTTGGGTCAGTTGAGTCCAGAGAGGGAAGTGTTTCTTATCCCTGCATGAGTGGAATCTGAGTGTGTTTACATGCTCTTTGATGACATCTATCAAGAGAAGGGGAAACGTAAGATAGAGATATTTATTGTTTGATGACGGAGAAAAATAAACCACATAAGACTTCGCAATTATTTTTATGAGTAAAACAATGGAGTAGGCTAGCTAGCTAAGCCTACTACAGTACTAGCTGACTAGGACAAATATGTACATGTGTACATGTTTATTTTTTTCACATTTTCGTGAACAGAATATAAATAAACAATCATGAAATTGTCTGTAAAAGTCAAACATCGTTCGCTGACAGAAGTAACAATTAAACCATTATAAAAGCCACATATTTGTCCGATAAGAAAAGAGTCATAAAAGGGAGCTTTTGAGGGGCACAGAAACTTCAATGCATTGGCCGACACAGTCATGACAGTGCAGAGTGTCCCGTGTTTCCCCGCTCGCGTGCCGGTCATCGGCACATCGCGATTGCGTCGGGTCGGAACTGTGCGCTACTACTTTTTGTCGCGAGAACATTTTTTTTTCTGTACATCAAAGTAAAGTAAAAATTCAAAGTAAAAATTTCGCTGCTCATATTGCTCATGAGTAGATGAGCAATGACTCACGAGTAAATGAGCAATGAAACTGAGTAGATGAGCAGTGACTCATGAGTAGATGAGCAGTGACTCACGAGTAAATGAGCAATGAATTGAGCAGATGAGCAATGGAAATGAGAAGATGAGCAGAAAGCAGTTACTCACGAGTAAATGAGCAATGAATCGAGCAGATGAGCAGTGACTCATAAGTAGTTATTTATATTAAACGTTTTTATCCGTTTCTTACCATTCGGAGCTTAACCTTCAAAACTGCAACATGAATGTTATTTCTGCAGTCAAACCTTATGCTTGTCACATGTGTGACAAAAGCTTCGGACGGAGATATAACCTACAGAGGCATGCAGAAAATGTACATGCTGTAGATGATTCTGAAACAGATGAAGTTGAGGAGGATCATTCTGAACCTGATTGGCAAAGCCGTAGATTTGAAGATCCTAATTTGGAAAACTATGAAACTGAATTACGTATGATGAAGACGAAGATCTTGAGGACGATGATTCGGAATCCGAAACGGAGGTGGAAGATGACGAATTATCTGATGAAGACGAGTCTAGTTCTGATTTGGAAGACAACACCGCATATCGAGACTGGTTGAAAGAGTCCATAGAAGCCACCCAGGAGATGTGGAGTGACAAAATTTAATATGAAAAGTACATTAACGAGGATATGAGTAAAGATCGGGCCAAGGAAAAGGCCAACAGGAAGACCATGTGGGCAGTCGAGCGAATCTTTCTCAACAAATACAAGTATTTTTTGTTAAGTTACCTATATCTGAAAGACAGTGGCACTCATCAAGAAATTGTGGAAGATATCGAACGAAAATTGATTACGGGCATGAAATTGAACACTGCTCTGAACAGAATTATGCCTAGATACCGTAACACTTTTGACGGATTGTTCCAACAAGATGAGGATGAAGAAAACGATGAAGACAGTGATGATTAAAGACTAGTAGTTTCAAAAAGATTACTCATTTTTAAAAATAATCTCACAGTGTCTTATAGGAAAAAAATAGTATTTGAAATAGTCTCCCCTTATCACTCTTATACAGTAATTCCTTATGGCTTAGAAGAAGAGCATGCCCATGCATGAAGATTTAAACTTGTGTCCACTGGGTTCTATATACGATGTGGCTTTAAATAGACAGTGTATTGTAAACCGGTATATGTCAGGTACAAAAGACAATATTATTAGAAACAGGTCTGAAATTATAAAATGGGCAGTTTATGATGACTGCATAATATTAGTGCACGTATATAAAGTTATATGCATGATAATGATAAATAAATTCTCAAATAATCCTTGAAAATCATCAGTGTGAAATGTTTTCCTTTTATTTATCTTAATACCCATTCCTTATTATTTGCTTTATTTGTTGACTACCTGGCCCCATACGTCATCCCTCATCAACAGTACAATGCTCCACGTGCACTAAACTGACCAGCAAATAAGTGCAATGACATCATAATTATGCGATGGCCCCCGAATCCATTCATGGCTTGGATATGTTCACAATGCAGGTTGTTATTGAAGCGATTATATAACGGTGACGATAATCCTTTTATCTGATTCCCATGACTGAGTCGTCAACTCAGTGGTCAGATTCTTCATAATTCAATACTCTGCTTATAAAATTGTTCCTCGGTACCGCTAAATCTCAAGCTCAGCATCGACGCACAGCGAGGCATATACATGTGATTGTATCTAACGTTCTCTTAGCAATGCGGCCACAAACAACGATTCCATACGGGGAGATTTTAAAAACACCGCGGACAATGCACATGACCGGACTTGTCCGGTTGTTTGTCATCATTCGATGAGTCAGCACTATGACGTCACTGGATTCCCCCATTCGAGTACAAAGGCTATTATGATAGAGTGGAAACAGGCACGAGTATGATATGCGGCTTGAAAAATCCCTTCAATTCAGATGTATATAGGGCTTTTTACTGTACTATACGTAAATTTATGTTATGTATTTGTCCCTATGTACATCGTATTGTTTTCACTGCTGTGATACGTAAAATATTTGATACCGTAATAATGGTACGCGCCTTTATTATTTTAATTTACGCAAGCCCCTCCGCCCGTCACACTCCCCCGTGGTGAATGGTAGATTCCCGTTGCTCATTTTATGCTAATGAGGGTCACGTGGGGCCAAATCCGGACTTATGATTGGTCGAGAGCCCGTCAAAAATGGGTGAAATATCCTGGTTAGACGGGCTTCACTACTGATGTCACCTGGGCGGTGTCATTTTTACTTCCCGGATGCGCAGCACAATCGGCCAATGATGTGGTCCAATTTGATCATGAACATTTATAAGGTGTAGTGATACATATTATGATTTGTGCCTGACAAAAAGTTGCCAGTCAAGTTGATCAAAAGTCAAACAGTCTGAATGTTATGGTCTGGAATACTTACAATTCAAATAATGTGGATTAGCAAGACACTGGACGAACTCAAGCTCCACTTGGAATCTGGGTTTTTTTCGGCATCTAGGCCCTCTAGTTTAAACAAAAAAGACAGAAGTTTTTTGTTAGTTTAGTAGTTCACAATGACATCATGGGGGATGTCTTGGATGTCTACACGCCCATGCCTAGGAACTGTTGACACCACCTAATAATGTAGTGCACTTGGATTGTTTACAAGCAGCACCTTGCTTGAGCAAAATTGTTTCCCAAATTCCATGGAAATGAAATTTCTGCAAGTTTGAAATATCCCTGTTCCTAATTCTAGCTTCTGCTGACAATTATCAAATATTCTTTTTAAATCATTGTGAACCATTTTAGGTTCATGACATGGGGAGGCTCCAGTGTTCGACCGTGAGTGCTCAATTTTACTCACTCACTCTTAAGCCAGCAAAATTCTCCAAAGTTTTTGATGTGGCCAAAAAAAGGTCCTCAGTATTTCACCAACCCAGTTGGAAGACTCAAGTCAATTTTTAAAGGAGACTTTTCTTCAATATTTTTCACAATCTATTTTCTTGAATTGCATGTTTTGAATACCTTAAGTTTGGGGCTCTCATACACCACTATTGGGAGTTCCAAATTTTCGGACTAGGGAGGATGAGCCTAGTAAGCTGGAAATTTCAAGCCAACTTGTTAGTCCTGTTACTTACTTAAACCCTAAAGATTCACGCATAAAGCAAAATTTAGAGAAAAGGAGTAGGGAAAAGAGTTCCATACCTGGACATCACTTGACACCCTGTGCACAAACCCTACTAGTATGATACTGGTCTGAAAACAATTCTAAGGTTTACTCAGTAAATCAAATGCTTCAATATTTTCCCTGCTAAATTTGACTTTTTAGGACATGTTTATCGCTTTCTGATGGCTGATAGGTGGGCTGGAGTAATCGTATCTTTAGGACTTCGTTCCTATATACAGCTAACTAAATGACACTCAAAAGTGACATTTTGATATTTCTTGACACATATGAACAGCTGGTAATGACACCTTCTTGAATATTGACAGGTTTAATTTCGTGTGAAGAGGGCAGGACTTTGATTTTTGAGGGAAATTATGGGGGAAAAGACAACGACAACAACCAGAAAACAGGCTCAAGATGGCAACTTTGAAAGCTAGATGCAATAACAGCTAGACGCAATTCGGGCGATTCACAATGCAGTGCACCACCAAGAGTTTGCCACGGAGAGTTCGTTTTTCAAGTTTACGGTCGACAAAACATGGCCCATTTGAACGAGTGTCAGTAGAAACTTGAGCTAATTTGTTAAAGATTGGGGCAAAGCATTCTGCCGCCTTACAAAAAACTCCACATTGATAAAACAAAAAGAAAAAGGCAAACAGATACTTGAATCATATGCTTATGAACTTTCTGGCCTGAAAAACTAACAATTTCAAATGTCCCGCATTGCGCATTTGTCGACCATCTCCCACAATGCACTAGGAAAAAATATTTCTCCATGGCAAACTCTTGGTGGCGCACTGCATTGTGAATCGCCCGAATTAAAAGCTCGATGCTGATTGGATGATAACAAAATCTAGGTTTTTCTATCAGCCAATCAGCATCAGGCTTTCATTGTGTCAGGCTTTCATGCGTACTGGGAGAACTACAACGTGCAGGTCTCACGTCTCTGACGGCAAAAAGAGGTAGGAAAGTCACATTTTCCTTTGAAAAGACATTTCAAATTACAACAAACATGAGCTAATCTGAAGAAAAAAACTGCTTTTAATTAGCAATCACACCCAGGCTACACTGCGGCGGCACAAGTGATTTAACAGATAATCATATTGACCAGTGATTGTGCGTACAATAGCCTGGTCTGCTCCACGCGAAAACACGCTGCGCTTTATCGGTCAGCGGCAAAGTGCGACATTCTCGTCAAGCACTACACTTTTAACTTTCGAAGATAACGAAGGAAATACTTTTGATTCTCGATATGGAAAGATTCCCATAATGGAAAGATTTCCATATACGAAGTTCACTCAACACTCTGTGTACAAACCCTATGAGAGTGGACTGAAAAATTGTAAGTGTTTTCTAAGAAAATGCTTGTATTTTCTCACTGCTCAAATTGACTTTGATGACATGAAATTGCTATCTGGGGGCTTGTTAGTTAATACAGAGGAAAATTAGTGAACTTCGCATATGGTAATCTTGCCCCAATAATTTCCAGATTCATTTGCACACGTTTGCGTATCAAAAATTTCAACATAAAATTTCACAAAAATTAGACATCTGAAAAAGGCAGCACTTTTAGATTAGCTTATAAAGAGGGTGAGTATGTTCTAAAGCAAAAAAAACCTACAAACTAAGCCTAAATGTGAAAATCAAAATTTGAAAAAGTTCGACACGCTTTTGTACATGTGGAAGTGTGGCCTTTGTTTACGGAGGTTAATTGGCCACATTTAGGCCTATGGGGCTAGCCCGTGGTGAGCGTTCGCGTAATACGCGAAGCATTTTGCCCACAGACACAATAGCAAATGTTGTTACAACTCGACTCGGGACAAGTCGACCGTTGAGACAGCTTGACTTAATGGAAATGTATACACGTGGAGCGGAAAAAGTTGCATGGCAGGACCAATCCCGGGTGCGGCACGGGCATATACTCGATGCACAGAGGGCGCTCCAATCCGGTGGCCGTCGCGTCGGGCCGGCGCGCCCTGTCCGCGAGGACCGGGCCCGGCCCAGCACGCAGGTACGGCAAGTGGGCCCACAGGCCCAGCACAAACGATGTCACCGTGCACGGTACGGCCACGTTGACCGACTGGGGATGAGATAAGTGGGCGCACAGGGCTGGCAAAAACGATGTCACCGACTCACCTTGCATGGTAGGCCTACGGACAAGTTGACCGGCAAATGGGCGCACAGGCCCGGCAAAAACGATGCCACCATGCACAGTACGGCCACGTTGACCGGGGTTGCGCGCACAGGCCCGGAAAAAACGAACGATGTGCACGGACAACATTATATCAGCTTTGTTATATGCAACCAAAAAAAAACACGTTTGTGTCATCACTCCCAAACGGCGATCAGCCACCGTCAAAATCCCCGGTACTATCCCCAAAACTAGGCCCCAAAACATGCAAGGCGACTTGTCTCAACGTTCGACTTGTCTTTCCATTTATCGCACATAATGGTCGAGTTGTCTCAACGGTCGAGTTGTCTCAACGGTCGACTTGTCCCGAGTCGAGTTGTCTCAACGGTCGACTTGTCTGACCCCTGAATGGAGTGGCCCTGTATTGTTGTGCCGGCAAGGTGCCGAGTTGGCAAGGTGCAGAAGTGATCGGTTTAATACCGACTCAACCTCGTCCCCAGTGTTTACTTTATTTCCAACGTTGTTTCAATAGTAAACCCTGTATAGGAACCTTCCTTCCTGCATCCTGATTCGATACCGCAATTGGCTAGAAATGGATTTATATCGTGTACTTGGTGTTGTTATTCACAACGTGCAGGACGTGTTTTCGCGATCATTCGTCCACGCCTTCTCGAAAATATTCCTTTCCTTTCCAGTTTGTTAATATTAATGTGGCGATTCATAATAATTTGAAAATCATCAAAACGTATTTTGTCACCCCGTGCTTAGGCACGCCATACGTTTTGGATGCAAATGTATACATTGCGTGGCAAATGTATACATTGTGGCCTATATGACACAGCGCACAAAAGCCAGTGCATGCTGCAGATGCAGGGAGATCACGCTGTTTTGGCGTACTATTATTGAAGTGCAAGACGATAACTTTTCTTTTGGCTGAGCCTGGCATAGCCAGACATACCTAGTCTGCGACGTGTAGACCAGTTCGAGGGCTTTCTCTCCAAGCTGTGAGCTGTGCTGTTTTGTGTATCCTTAAATAACGGAAGCCAAAGGCACTGGGGTAGGTTTATCTGTATAATTTATTATTTAATAATATTTATAAATCAGACCGATTACTTTGTTAGAAACTTAATTGTCACCTCACTTATTGTAATTTTTCAGGGTTTTTACTTCTACTGAAAGAAGTCTTGTCTTCTTCGGGATAATAAAGCTAGATAAGAGATAGATCTGAAGCTTGTCATTTGTCATGTCATCTGTTGAATAAAACAACGGCGAGGCCTGCCGACGAGGCGACCCTTGATATGTGGCTTTCCAGCTATTACAGAATGGCGACAAGGATGGGATGACATGCCGTTTTCCACTTCCAGACAAGACCCCTAGTGTCAAATTTAGTTCGAACTTATCATTATAGGGCTGTATCAAAGATGTGTTTATTATAAAAAATTGTTTTAAGAGTTTAAACAAACTTGCGATTATTTGAAGAAGCTTTAAGCTTTGTTCAAGTTTCAATTTCAGCCCGTCGTGCAAGTTGGCACATGGTTTGGAGCTACATGTAGAATATTAGGTCGTGTAATTTGTGTTTTTTGGTCCCATTGATATTTTATTTACACGATTCACGTCGGTATTTATGGAAAATTAATGATACACTGTAGTGATTGACTGGCGATTGTACATGTTTTTGTACACAATGAAGATGCCACACATGTGTTAGTCTTTTTAAATTATTGCACTGTTCTGTGTGACTTGAATCTCCTCACTTACTTACCGTATTGTCCTGACAATTTGATATTTGCACCATGGCCTTACCTGCAGATGTGGCTGATGCCATATTGCAATCGAACCAAGCTCTCGCAGAAACTCTTGCAGGGGCATTTCAGAATTTAAAGTACCAGCGAGTCAGCACAGTACGACTGGTGAAATTTTGTGGGCCTCCCACTAGAGCTGGGGATCAGACCATACATGAGTGGTTGGCCGATATCGGGACATATTGTAGGCAAGTTGGACTTGGAGATGGGGAAAATTGAGTACTGCCTTATATTACTTGGGCGGGATTGCAAAGGAAGAAGTGCTATGTACCCCTAACGAACAAAGGGATGATTTCAATAAGCTTACCGCGCTGCTGAAAAAAAAACCGGTTCGGTTCTCCAGAGTCCGTTCAATCCTTGACAAGAACCCTGTACGGCCGAATGCAGTTGCAAGGTGAAAGCCTTACAGATTACAGTCGTGTACTAATTCGGTTGCATGATCGGATCGAAGCCGCTGCAGTAAATGCGCAAGAGAAAAATGCACTTGCTCAGCTTCGAGAAAGCACCTTGAAAGAACAATTCATGAAAGGTGTGGAGGATATCTCAGTCAAGCGAGAATTGCGAAAACTCTGTCATAGCCGGGCCGATATCTTGTTTTGTGAGCTGCGTGAGTTTGCGTTGGAATTATTTCCTACCACGGAACAGTCACACCCCAATAATTCGGCGCCTGATGACTCTGATGTTGCAACTGCAACTGCTTATAGGGCCGCCGCAGTACCCGATAGCAAAGCGCTTTCTGAAGTTCTAGAGAACCAAAAACAGCTTGTTACTTCTGTACAGCAATTAGTAGCGCAACAGACCTCGATGAATGCAGACATAAAAGTCATTTGTGATGGTGTGAAGCACTTGCTAACTTCACAGCGGCCTAAAAAGCCTATGGTCAAATGCTCATTCTGCAACAGGCCGGGGCATACTGCTGAAAATTGCTACAAGCGAAAGCGAATCGAAAATACAAAGCCTGTAGAACATGCTGGCAAGAACGCAGAAGGCCATACCTCGGGAAACGTGGATCCTCCGTCGCAGACGGCAGTGTAACGGAGGCTCATACCGTATTTTTACCCACGGACTGTGTACCCGATATTTCAGTTGTTTCTAATTCTGTTATTGAAAGGGATGAGCCACTGGCCGGGAGTGTCAATCTTTCCGCTTCAGAGATTCGTAAATTAAAGGCTCCTCGGTAAATGCCCTACTGCAACTGTTATCGTGAATGGGGTCACCACAAAGTGTTTGCTTGACACAGGCGCTGAGGTCTCTTTACTGTCAAGCCAGTTTTATCAAAAACATGTAGCAAACACCTTGGGGAAATTACAGCCCGTGGGCAAGCTCATCAAACTGATGGGCGCCAATGATCTCGAAATCCCAGTAGAAGGTTACATAGAGACCTCATTAGAAGTTTTGGGCCAAAGTTTTAAGGCTACTTTCTTAGTTTCTAGAGAGACGGCAGCATCCGCTAACGTCTCCAAGAAAAACTATTGCCCCGTTATACTTGGCTGTAACATTTTGAGGCGAATTGCAGCCAATTCGAAGAGAATTGGGTCTGTTCAGCTAGATCCAGACTGGGATCTAGCACTCCGTTGGTTGCAAACCGCAGTATTGGTTGATGACCTGCATACCGCAGAGTACACGTCAGCAGACGTGTACACGTGTGAACGTGTTGTTGTGCCCCCGCAAACCGTGGCTAGTGTCAAGTGTATTTCAGACGACCACGACTTAAATTCGTTGCATATCAAGGAGTTTTTTTAGTGAGCAGCATTCCCCTTTGCTTGTCTAACAATGGTAGTTTCCGAGAAGTAAAGTCGGGTAACGAAGATGGTTCATTGGCCATATGTCAGGTGCTTGACGGTGACGGACAAATTGACGGTGCAAATATTAACGTGTATATAGCAAATGCTAGTGCAGAGCCCTTGATTATCCCGGCGCTCACTCAGGTAGCAGTCTGCAATTAATACTGAGGAGCAGATTTTCCTTGAGCAGGATGGGGATGGGCTTCACGTGTCAGTGCACCGTGTTGTAGCCAGTGTTCGCGAAGAAAACGAACCGAATGACTCCATAGATAGCAATTTGCCTTGCAATGAGCATGAGTTAAAAGAGGATGCACTGACAGATAGCCAAAATAGGGAAACCTTTGTTTTTCCAGACGGCACCAATTTTGTCATGTCTCCTGGTCTTACCCTTAAACACTTAGCACCAGAAGACGCTATTAAGGCAGCGGAATTAATTAAAAAGTATATCGATGTTTTCTCAGCCGGGCCCTTTGATTTGGGTTGTTGTGACATCATCCCTCACAAAATACGGCTGAGCGATGATACTCCAGTGAACCTCCCTTATCGGAGAATATTACCTTCTAAGGTTGGAGAAGTGAAGACCCTGCTTCAGGATCTTCTCGATAGGGGCATAATACGTCGACCATCTAGTCCTTATGCGAGTCCCATCGTTCTTGTGCGTAAGAAAAGTGGCCAACTCAGATTATGTATTGACTTCAGTTGCTTAAACGCGAAGACAGCCAAAGATTCATTTCCATTGCCGAGGATAGACGAAACCCTAGAGGCTCTTGGTGGCGCTAAAGTATTTTCTTCTTTAGATATGGCCCATGGCTACTTCCAAGTAGCCATGGAAGAATATTCTATTGATAAGACCGCGTTTAGGGTACCTTGGGGACCCTATGAATTTTTACGTCTTCCCCAGGGTCTCATCAACAGCCCAAGTACGTTTCAGAGAATAATGGAACACATTTTCGGAGATCTGAACCTGTCGGAGCTGATTCTCTATCTAAGCATTTGATCAGAGAGCTGTGCAATTTATATGGCATAAAGAAAACGAGAACCACTGCTTACCACCCGCAAGGCAACGGGCAAACCGAAAGGTTCAATCTCACGCTTTGTGGCCTTATCAGATCACTTGATGGTAAAATTCGTCATAATTGCCCAGATTTTCTGCCCCATCTAGTACATATCTATAACACCACTCCGCACAGCGTAACGGGGTACCCGCCTTTTACGCTAATGTTCGGCCCAGATCCGGTTGTTCCGCTAGATCAACTGCTGAATAATACGCGTACAAACTGGAATGAACATGCCATTCAGAAACAGGCAGAGATCATCAGACAAACACTATATTGAGTCTTGAAAAAGCACTCAGTCACTTTGTTTGCACGTGTAGTTTAAAAGTTACTGAAATGGAACCAGTTTGTGTTGGGTAAAATTTGGAATAGGAATTCCAAAAGCAGGAATATGTGGGAGATTCACATATTTTAGTCATACTTTAAATGTGTGTATTCATGCAAGAGGATTATATATAAAGAGTAATATGTAGTTACCCTTTTTGACTTATGGATCGTTCGAGGGCGACTGATCCTTAAAGCAGGGAAATTGTGGCGATTCATAATAATTTGAAAATCATCAAAACGTATTTTGTCACCCCGTGCTTAGGCACGCCATACTCTTTGGATGCAAATGTATACATTGCGTGTACATTGGGGCCTATATGACACAGCGCACAAAAGCCAGTGCATGCTGCAGATGCAGGGAGATCACGCTGTTTTGGCGTACTATTATTGAAGTGCAAGACGATAACTTTTCTTTTGTCTGAGCCTGGCATAGCCAGACATACCTAGTCTGCGACGTGTAGACCAGTTCGAGGGCTTTCTCTCCAAGCTGTGAGCTGTGCTGTTTTGTGTATCCTTAAATAACGGAAGCCAAAGGCACTGGGGTAGGTTTATCTGTATAATTTATTATTTAATAATATTTATAAATCAGACCGATTACTTTGTTAGAAACTTAATTGCCACCTCACTTATTGTAATTTTTCAGGGTTTTTACTTCTACTGAAAGAAGTCTTGTCTTCTTCGGGATCATAAAGCTAGATAAGAGATAGATCTGAAGCTTGTCATTTGTCATGTCATCTGTTGAATAAAACAACGGCGAGGCCTGCCGACGAGTCGACCCTTGATATGTGGCTTTCCAGCTACTACAATAATATGAAATGTGATACTGCATGTTGTCTCGTTAAGATCGTAACAGTTTAATTAAAATAAAATCATGTTTTCGTAACTCACGCCATGCTCGCGCTGCGACGAATTGATTATGTTTTTACCCCAGACACCGCATTCAAAAACAAACGCAAATGTAACGCACAGGCAGGCACCAGACTACTCCTAATTTGCATACGTGTTCAAAAATCTTGCACATGCAAATGATCCAATACCACTTACCAGGGTGAGAGAGCAGGTAGTGGTGGGCGCGTACTGCTCGACACCCTGGGGACGAGGTTGGTACGACTACGACTACGTGGCACTAGTACGATAATCCTTTCCTAGGGACGATGGACACACATCTATCGTCTCTCTTCTGGCCTTTTTCTTGCCTTATTTACAGAACCTTCATGATATAAGACTTGAAAGAGGTTTTACTATGCATTGATATAATAAAATCAAATAATATACACCAATATCATGAATTATTTCGATACAATAAAAAGACAAACCTCCTGCCGAATGCGCTGAAGCTACCGAAGTCGCCATTGTTGCACGCAGTCTGGTTCCCTGACTATGCCGTGACGTTGTCACCGAGTCAGGGGCCGGGGGGGGGGGGGGGGGTTCGATCCAACTCGGACCCAAACCACTCGACAACCAACTCGGACCAACTACCAACTCGCACCCATGCATGACCAACTCGGACCCATCGTTTACAATAATTCGACAGCGTTTTCAATCATTCGACAATATTATAAAGTTTGTCCACTTATCATCTGTTAATACAGTGATGCTGTTAAGTATAAATTGTCATTGTAGTTGTCAGGTAAAATATCTGTATTGCAGCAGTTTGTCGTTGTAAAGTGCATTGAAATGCTATTTTGAAATGCGCTTTAAAAGTGTAATTAATTATTCATTTTTATTATTTGTTTCCATTGAAACATATTGCGCTTTAACCAAAAGTAATTAAAATTAAAGTTTAACCAATTATTCATGTTCATATTTGACATCGTTCACGCCATCTTGCTCAATTTAACAGCGATTTATTTCATTTTTAGTTCAAACCACATAAATTCAGAACAGAGATCTTCATGGAAAAATAAAATTGGAAAGTAAGACATTGAAACATAAACACTTTCAAACATGGCATTATTAATTCAATGAATATAAGTAAACATATTATAAGTCATTAAATAAAATAAATAAGGTATAAAAACAAAGTCTATTCTATCTTATCTGTACATGTACATGTACTTAAAACAAAACCCACATAAACACCATTGCATACACTGCAAGAAAAACGAAGGTTCCATATTGAACAAAAAAGGTTAATCAAAAATGTATAAAAACTTACACAGATTCGTAAAAAACCCACAAAATTAAAAGCCAGCATGTGAAAAAAGATAAACTTATTAAGTACCCTACGAAAAGATGAAATGTCAATCATCAAAAAGGAGTGTTGGAGCTCTGGAAAGATTATCCTTCAAGGCCTTACAGGTAGCTGCCTGTATGTTCGACTATGATGTTCCACGGGGGAAAAAGTTAATCAAAAAAATATTAAAAGTTAAACAGATTCGTAAAAAAAAAACAATAAAAAAAACTAACAATTACATGAAATGAAAGGTCTATTTCAAATTAATAACTTCCTCACTGAACAAAATGTGTAATATGCTTTACCAAAAAACAAAGTAAGTGAATTTAAATATATAATTAAATGAAATGAAGTGATTTCAGTACTGCGGTGTCACAGCATGATGAAGGGAGTTCGATCCCAAACTAAATCAGGATAAGTTTGTTGGAACTTGGAGACTATCTAGATGAATTACACAGCATCACCAGATTATATCTTCAACAATTAATAGAGAATTTATTCAATCATCAGCAGAATCAGAGTACAAAAGATCCCGTATGGTAAGGATCCCCAGGTCACAAAAGATCCCCAGGTCGGAAAAGATCCCCAGGTCGGAAAAGATCCCCAGGTGCAATAAATGAAGGTCTCAGTAGACCGCGCCTACATACTGCCACAGGTTCTAGAGGCGCCCACCTTCCCTCTCAGCACATGATTATGCTGGCAAACAGCATTGGAAAGGTGAAATCTCACCGAGAAATTCCCGGCTACAAAATAAGTGACTGCCGTCCAAAAGTTGGAAGACAAGCAGTGCCTGTTTCGCGCGCTCCCGCACAATGCGGACACATCACCAAGTGTCTCTAAAATATTACTGCACCCTCAACAAATTCTGTTACGGATTAACTACACCCATAATTGACATGATATGCTCAAAGGAACTTCCACATAATTGTAATTCTTATACAACTATAATAAGAAAATGTAGAAGAAACCCTCTAAAACTATGGACCTACTTATTTCAAAAGCGAAGGGGCATTGGATTAACAAGCGCCACATTTGCAAAGGTCACACGTAAACATCAACATGGGTCAATCTAAATATAACCTTGTATCCGGGCAGCCGGTGTGTGGATGGAGGTTACGTGCCCCCACAAATTCCCTGCTTTAAGACCACGCGACCCGAGTGGTCCCTACTAAAGTACAATGTACTATGTTGTTCGAATGTTCTAAGATTTCACTTTTTTTCAGCAGCGCGGTAAGCTTATTGAAATCATCCCTTTGTCACATGTATATGCCTCGCTGTGCGTCGATGCTGAGCTTGAGATTTAGCGGTACCGAGGAACAATTTTATAAGCAGAGTATTGAATTATGAAGAATCTGACCACTGAGTTGACGACTCAGTCATGGGAATCAGATAAAAGGATTATCGTCACCGTTATATAATCGCTTCAATAACAACCTGCATTGTGAACATATCCAAGCCATGAATGGATTCGGGGGCCATCGCATAATTATGATGTCATTGCACTTATTTGCTGGTCAGTTTAGTGCACGTGGAGCATTGTACTGTTGATGAGGGATGACGTATGGGGCCAGGTAGTCAACAAATAAAGCAAATAATAAGGAATGGGTATTAAGATAAATAAAAGGAAAACATTTCACACTGATGATTTTCAAGGATTATTTGAGAATTTATTTATCATTATCATGCATATAACTTTATATACGTGCACTAATATTATGCAGTCATCATAAACTGCCCATTTTATAATTTCAGACCTGTTTCTAATAATATTGTCTTTTGTACCTGACATATACCGGTTTACAATACACTGTCTATTTAAAGCCACATCGTATATAGAACCCAGTGGACACAAGTTTAAATCTTCATGCATGGGCATGCTCTTCTTCTAAGCCATAAGGAATTACTGTATAAGAGTGATAAGGGGAGACTATTTCAAATACTATTTTTTTCCTATAAGACACTGTGAGATTATTTTTAAAAATGAGTAATCTTTTTGAAACTACTAGTCTTTAATCATCACTGTCTTCATCGTTTTCTTCATCCTCATCTTGTTGGAACAATCCGTCAAAAGTGTTACGGTATCTAGGCATAGGAGGGCATGTTGCTCAACCTTTCGTTCCAAAAACCTGCTGCTTTTTGTTCGAGGATCCATGCTCCCCAACCTGTGGACGATGCATCGGTAAACATTTGGAGTTCCACAGGTCGTCACTGTATTGGAGTGTGGTTCCAATTGTTTAGGGCCTCGCGCCACCATTGTAGGTCCTTTATCGCTGCTGGCGTAAGTTTCAGACTGTCGTGCCAAGAAGTCTTGGTTGCAATGACCCTGTACACATTGCGAAGCAACAGTTTTACAGGTAAGATCACCTGTGCCATAGACACACACTGTCCGGCTATGCGTGCAAGGGCCCTTGCTTGTATGGTTGGTTTTCGTAGCGCCCTCTGAATGTCGCGCCGGAGTTTTCGCGTTTTCTCTTGAGGAATGCATATTGTTGGCACAGTGCCCGGGCAGGTTGAGATATTATACCCGATCCACAATTTTGTTTGTTCAGGTACCAATGAGGATTTGTCATAATTAATTGTCCACCCAAGATCCTCAAGAGTGGCAATTAGGAAGTCTGATTGGGCAGCAATATTACTTGGGGATGCCGCAAGTAACCAGTCATCAACAAACAGGCTGCACGTAAACCACAGACCCTAACATATTCAAGAACCGGTCGCAAAACTTTTGCAAAGAAGTAAGGTGAGGCGTTTAACCCAAATGGAAGTCTGGTCCAGCAATAATAATTATGATTCCATTTAAAACCTAGGAAGGTTTGATGAGATTCACAAACAGGCACATGATAAAACCCATCCTTGAGATCAATCGTAATTAACTGGTCCTCACTCTTCACTAATGAATAAACAACGTCAATTTTCTCGTTAGAAAAACTTGGGAGCATCAATGTAAGAATTCACAACACGTAAATCAATAATAAGTCTCCACTTATTTTTGCCCTTCTTCGGTACCACATTCAGTGGAGAGACAACTCTAGGTTTAAAGGCACATCTGGCAATAATACCTTTCTGAAGCAAGTTCTTAATCTCACTATTCAAAAATGTTATTTGATCACTTGCAAAATTTCTGTTAGGTAATTCAATCACCGGTGGGTCAGTGGTAAACGGTAGTGTAACACCGCATTGAAGCCAACTAATAACAGTAGGCGACGCACCTATTTCTTGCCACTTGGAATAGTTAGAGAGTGGCATGATTCAGAACTATTCTCCTCCATATTGAGGTTGGTTGGGAGGATAGTTGGCTGCTAAGCCATGGAACACATCCGTTCTACCTTGACTACGACCACCTACACCTCTACTATAATTTCTATAAGAATAACCCCTGCCTCTGGAGGCATATGACCTAGTATTTGAACGTGCCCCTGATGCTGGTTTTCTTGAAGCTGCGGCTAGTTCTGCTGCTAATTTTAGCTGGTTCACCCCTCGATCAGAGAAGCAAGCATTGTTTTTCTGAAAGCTGCGAAACAACTTGGAGGTATCCTCGTCGAATTGTGATGCCACAATAACTGCCTCGTACTCACGCTGATTGTAGTCCAAGTTGGCTTTCAAACTTACAGCCAGCTGGTCCAAGAATGCTGGATCCACACTTTCATTCTTGTGAAGGTCGCTGTACGCTAGCTGAAGTACTTTCAGAGCTGTTTCTACGTAGCGACTGCTCTTTGTAGCAGAAAGTAAAGTGCCCTCTCAGTTTTATTATTGGTACCTGATGGGCAGGGGCCCTCACACAGCCTGAGGGAAGAGTCCAGATGTACTCGTGAGACGGTATCCTTAACCGCACTGAATTCCTTTTGGATATCTTCTTTACTGATGGCGGCCGCACCGGTGTCAGTGGCTGGTGTGTCTGCCTGATTATCACAGGCGCAATCGGGCTTGTCGTGTGGTGTCGTTTTGACCACACTGTCCTTTGTAACGGCTGACGTTTCCTCCAATTTCGGTGCAATCCTCGTTTCTAGTGCCGATAATCTCTTCTGAATATCGTTGAGCAAAGTCAACAGTTGTGTATTTCACCAGAATCGTGCTCTGCAACAGACATTTTGTGTCAATCTGACGATTTTTTACGGCATCGAAAGCCGGATCATGCGGTGTGAATGCGCGATAGAACACAAGACCCCGGATGTCATGACCTGAATTGTAAACAGGGCAGAGGTCATGACATCCAAGCCAACAGTGTGGGGGCGCTGTTCCATTGTAATTACTGTGCTTGAATCATACACACTGCCAATAAAGCCCTACTCCGATCACAAATTGCCTCCACCCGATGTTTCCTATACCGAACTGATCAAGAAATAATGAGTAGGAAGGCTAGTCTCCGTACGACTATGCACACAACTGATTATGATAAGATATCAGCCCTCTCGGAGATCCAAAAATTCCAACGCCTCACTTCCTCTCACACAAAAAGAATAGACAGAGCCTCACGGAACACGTCCAAAAACAATCGGAACAATGATGACAAGGAGAAAACGAAGTTGGTGGTAAACCTCAGCCAACGCCATCTTTGTAAAACGAAATCAAACGTCTTAGCCTTGGGTATGAGTTTTGCCACCTACCCTAACAAGATTCCAGTAGAGGAGTTCATTCAATCGATTGAACCTTCTATTCGTAAACTTGGCATACAGAAAGCAGACGACATCTGTATGCAAGTACACCAAGTCCTGAAGCACTCAAAGCCTCCCATATCAAACATACATGTAACAAGACTGGAACACCAGGCTATCAACAGCCTCTGCAATGTTACTTCATTACACATTCTAAAGGCAGAATGCAATTGTCATAATGGACTGCACAGAGTATGATCAAAAGGTTCAGGATATCCTCAACACAGATACCTATGTATATCCGCCTAATCATAGCACAGCCTTACCGACTCCGTTATACAGGCATCTTTGCCCTCCAGCTCCAAATGCCCAAGATTCTTAGGCCAACCAAAGATTTACAAACCCGATAAACCACTCCAACCCAATGTGTCTTCAACCTACAACCTCGCACAACACTTAACATATCTCCTACACCCACTCGTTGGCAACACGCCTCACCATGCACCCAATTCAGCAGGGTTCATCAACACCATAAAGGGAATTCAACTACAACCCGCCGACATGCTAGTGAATTTTGATGTCAAGTCTTTATTCACTAATGTACCGACTGAAGAGGCATGCCTCGTAACCAGTCTCAGACCCCGAACACACCTGACATGCCGGTTGCCGTCCTTCCATGCATTGGCCATGCATCGCACAAGATCCAGCGTACCCTCCATGAAGTCAATATTAAGGTCTACTACCAAACCCGGAATAAATTAGAAGTGAAATTGAACACCAACAAAGACAAACACAATCCGAGCAGTCAAGCAGGAGTTTACTGAATTCCTTGCTCGTGTGGCAAAGTGTAGCATAATCAGCACTGCTTTTCCCCTCCATTTTTGCATGCGGTTGCCCTTATCAGAACTTGCTGTGTGACACAGTACATGTATTAGAATTTTTTTTAAAGATTTCTGTCTGTTTTCACAAAATGTTAATTTTGGGGTGTGATTACACAGCATGAGCTATTGGTGAGGGGGCCACCTCCTTCCCTTTAGTTTGTACATGTACACCACTTCTTTTATACAAATATCTTGCCTATTTTTGTGTAATTTTAATTTAAACAATGGAGATGCCTTACATGCATATCAGGTTGGGTTATATAATCCTTTTATCTTTCTACCATTCTATTCTCTTTTTTTTTTTAAAGAATATGCAAGCCAACAATATTAAACACTAGTGTACAAAATGAAATGTTCACATCCAGAAAACTGAGCAGGCGAGCCGTGGCTACAATATGTGCACATGCGGGCTATGAAAGTAAGTGGCTGATGACCTTTGATATTCTCATCTTTACTTCTGTAGAACGATAGTTGCCATACCCCTCCCCTGTCTCCCAAATGTGTTTCCCCTCTCTCTTGCTAACATTTTTGGAGCATTTATTTTTCATTATAGCCATAAAGAGGAAATATTTGTTTCAGAATGAAAGGGAACAAATTAAAGAAACATGAAATACTCAACTAATACAACAGCATAGTTTTAACGCACACTTGAGTTTACCCACTCTCTGGCTAGAGCTGGATTTCCTCATCAATGAGATTAAGTCCCAGGTGATCCCGTTTCAAAGGCTGACAAACATGTTTGCTGCTTACCGGTATGACCTATCGGGTGTCTCCAAAAAAGTATACCCATTTTTAAACATAAATTATCACAAAATCCACTGAATATTTCAGAAAAAGAGGTATCCAGAAACTCCAAGACAGACGGAAATTGTCCATGGTGTTCTAATTGTTGGACATTCTCACAAAATGTGAAAGGCCATGTGTCAAGATAAATCAGGACATGAGCACAGAATCATTGACAGATGATTAGTGGCAAAGCAACTGTCACTGTTCCCCAACTGATCCCAGTGCGTGAAATTAGACAAAAAAAGTGGTCAGACAAAATGTCCGAGCACAATCAAAAGTGTTCTGCCATTGTCAAGTTTTGATCTGCCATTTAGCGTTCCAAATTTGATTCACGCGCTCGATTGATTTTAAATTTCTTGGCCGACAAACTTTAAATAGAACACTTAACCTATGAAAAAAATATTAGACTTATGAAAATGTTTAACTTACACAACACTATAAACTTTAAGAACTGGGAACATAAGAACTATATACACACTTTACTTTCCGGTGGGTCGGTTCTGTTCGTCCACCTCGATGGCCTTGATATAGGACGTTCGGTGTTCTTCTTTCTTGACCAGCGCTCCGTCCAAGTACACCTCCACTCTGGTGAACTCCTTCACCTGGGCCATGCGCGTCAACTTGGTAGAGGCCGTGGACCTGGGCGTCTCCATGGACATCTCGCTGTCTAAATCCTGGCCTTCCAAGGAGGGCATGGATGGTGCTGGACTATTGGGTGGGGACACCTCCACGGTCTTCATCAGCTGGAGCATAGCTCGGAACTTACCTCGCTGTCCATAGGGGGAATCGGCAGGCCGTGGAGACCGGACTGGACCCAGCAGGGGGGACAGGGGGGTAGGCGAGAGAGACAAAACAGCCGTGTCTTGGGCTGTCTCGTCAACTGGTGGGGCGGTCGCAGGGGTCTCTGGTGGGGGGGTTGCCAGACTTACCGGTGTGTCTTTGGGAGCTAGTGGGCCCCCAGTCACTACCGGTTCTTCCGAAGAGTTGGTGTGGTACCTGGCCTTCTTCATGGCTGGAGTTGAGACGCCTGGTGGGGCATTGTTGTCCAACAGCTCCGGGTGGCACATCTGTATGTGCTTCTGCAGGGTGGAGACGACACCAGCCTGGTAGGAGCACTTACTGCAGTGCAGGACGTTCGCACCCTTGTGGACATCGTTGATGTGGCGCCAAAGACTCTGGCGATGCACAAACCAGATGGGGCACTGCCGACACTGGAAGCGTCTGGGGGCCTTCGTGTTGTTCTTCTCCTGATATATAAGTCTTGCAAATGCAGGGGCAACTCCTTCCCTGTGTTTGCCTCCGCGTTCAATTCATCATGAATAGAACTTGCCTCAACTTGGGAGATAACCCCCGCTGTTGTTCCCTCACGGGCAACTCTTTTCTCCCTTCCGGGATTGAAGACCCGCAGCGGAACAACATCGGCTTCAGTCTCAACCAGAGATCTGGCCAACATCAAGCCTTTCTTGGCTAGGTCTCCACCACCTTCAACCGGTTCGACCATGGCTGGCCCGAGCAAGTCGGGACCCTTCCGAGCAATTTTGCCGGGGACCACAGCTTCATGACCTGGTGGGATTACCGTAGTTTTACAAACTACAACGCGTCCCACAAAGGGCTCGCCTGCATCATGTGTGCACTTGACCCGCTCACCATTGAGCCTCCACTCCCTTAATTGGAAGTCTATGATTCCACCTGTTGGCACGAGAAAATCCATGCCCAGGATACCACTGTATTTGATCTCAGCAAACACAGCCTTCACTTGGTGCGTGGTCCTGCCAACTTGCACCTCAACCAGAGCCATGCCAAGCACAGCTAACTGGCTTCCGTCCACCTGTTTGACTTGGACATCTACCGTCTCCAAGACGGGTCTTTTCCCTTTCGGGATTTGGTAATACACCGCACTACTGATTAGAGTGTCGGTGGACCCCGTGTCAATCAAGAATCGACACTTGGTTGCTCTTACCAACCCATTCACAAACAACCCATACCGAGGACCACGGCTTGGATCAGACAGAGTTATTACTCGTTGCCCATCCTCCCATGTGGACCTCCCATTTCCATTTTTGGTTTCATCACCGAGTCTACTTTTGGACCCTCTCGACCACTCAGCCTTCCCGCGGGTCCTCCGGGGGCTGACTGTCGTTTCCCTGCTTTGGAGTTCCTTTACACTCCCGGGCAAAATGCCCTCTCTCACCACATTTGAAACACTTAAAGGTTCCAGGTTCGGCTTTCCCGGGCTTGTGCGTCTTCGGAGACACCACGCCCTTGCCTTGTCCCTGGCCCTTGCTCTGGTCGGACAATGCCTTGACCATCTCAGCCACAGATTTCAATGTCTTGGCCTGCCCATTGAGACTTTCCTCTAGAGTCTCTAATCTCTGCTCTGTTACAGAGTCTAAAGCCCTTGCCAATTTGGCGGGCTTTCGGTCCAGCAACCTATGCTGTTCGACCTTCTCAAAATTCTCAGTCTCCAGGGCAGCCTGGACTGCTTCGTCCAAAGTTTTTGGACGGGCTCTGTTGATGCCCTCTCTAATTGAGTGGCTGTCAACGGCATCTATGAAGTGGTTCTTTGCCAACTTCTCGCGAGCTTCTTCCTGTATTTCAGGGTATGCTCGCACCGTTAACTCGTGGATTGCTTGCCCTAATTCTAGCAATCCCTCTTTCTGCTTTTGGCGCCGGTGTCTTAGCTCAACGAGATAATTCTCACTCTGTCGAGCTGACCCAAACCTACGCTCAAGCAACTTGACAAGCGCACTGTACGTGTGCTTTTGCCCAGAGTCGCCCACCAACCGTAGAGCATCCCCTTGCAAGCTTGCGGATAACCACTTCGCAGCTTGCTCTTCGCTCCACTGGTTTACCTCACGGCATGACTCGAAATGGCGGAAGTACTCCTTCCAGAGCACTTTCCCGCTGTACCGGTCAGGGGTTATGTTTGGCCTACGATTTGGTGGCCTTTCGCTTCCCTTCAGACCTAAGTCGCCATGGACACGTGCCTCTCGTTTCAGTGGCCAAGGACCTACTGACGAGCTGTCCACTCTTTCAGCTGAACTGCTGTTTTTTGCCTCGACTGGTCGAGTTGCGAAACTTAGCAGATCGCTGTGCACTTGCGGTGCCTGCTTGACCCTGCGAGCCTCTGCTCATAATTGAAAACAACCACAACAATCACAAACAACAACCAACCGATTAAACCACAGTACAATTAGCAATACAAGTCAAAACACAATGTGCAATCAAATAACTTAGCAGAGAAATCACTTAATCAATCATAATCATCCCACTTCTGACACCATTTGTGGCGGGGATCTCCCCGGGCCAAACCTAAGTTCGTTGGGACCAAGTCTGACACCTATTAGAGTGTAGCTGATCTTCCCGAACGCAAGCTTTCCCAAGACGAGAGACCACTCAGAGCGACCTCAAGGCCTAGGGAGCAGGTCCGTTTTGGAGGAAATATACCGCCGATTATGATGATTGTGATTACCCACTGTTAATTGCACAATAAACCAACAACAAATACACATGGACAACAGGATTGTCGGCACAACAAATATGAACGTAATTTATTATACAATAATCAAGAAATAGGCAGTAGTGATTGAGTCTTAATGAGGTGGTTAATTATCAGGGTCCCTTAAATACAGATGCAAGTCAGCTAACAGCTCACCTAAGCAGCAATTAATGCGCACAGCTTGAGCAATGCGCCCAATGTAAACAATGCACTGGTAAGTCAACAAGGTGCACTAATGTAAACAATGCACTGGTAAGTCAACAATATACACTAAGTAAACAATGTACACTAAGTAAACAATGTACACCAAGTCAACAACGTACACTAAGTAAACCATGTACACTAAGTAAACAATGTACACGAAGTCAACAACGTACACTAAGTAAACAACACACACCAATGTAAGTAACGTACGCCACTGTAAATAACACAAGCCAATGTAAGTAGTGCACGTCAATGTAAATAACACACGCAAGTGTAAGTAATGCACGCCAATGTAAGTAATATACGCTGTCAGCCTTAACCTGATTTACGCTTTACCCATGCAAGCTAGCGTCAGTATCGTACAGTACATTCCCTTGTACGGCTGCGCGTCAGCCTCACACAGCGCAACTTCAGCACCGTAAGGACCAGCGCAATTTACACAGTGCGCGTCAGCATTACCCAAACACAGAGCGCGAGCAATATACGACCTTACCGTCCGCTGTCCACAGCACAACTCCTCCGCGCGATCACGTGAATAGCCCTCAAGTGAACATGCAGTCCGTACAAACACATATGCATGTACTAAACCTATGGGCCTTAGGCAACCAATAGCGTACGCGCATTCAGCCACTGGGCTCTTATGCTCCGCCCAGTCACCAACACACAGTGAATTTACGTTAGTGCAATAGGGATGACGTTGTAAATAAACTAGCTATAAGTCCCTACACTTTCCGCTACAATATTCCCTTTAAACTATCAATGATGCGCTGTCATAACCACCCTTGCACTGATTGTTCAGAAGGCCGATTTAGTGTGCAGTGCAAACTATATTGATAATGAGGCTTTGCCAGGAACTAGTCTTTTAGGGGTACTGAAATTACAGTCCATGGACAGCCGTTACAAATGGGCTCTTTTTAGTAAATCTTTATTTTTTTCAGACAAGTATAAGAACGGTAATACTTGTAAAATGTTGTCTCAACATTTAATTACTTAAAAAAACCTTGACTCGCAATGCATTGTAACTAAGCAGTTACAAAAAATGTACATGACTGGCTGCCGATATTGGCTTTTATTGAACATCATGTTTATAAATGCTTCATCACACTATTATTCCCATTCATACATACCTTTTTAATTAAAAGTCATAAAATGTGGAAAAGTACAACGAACTTAGTCCATGTTTAGGCCACTTCTATGGTGTGCATCGTGCACGGCGTACTCACTGGTTCACTCTGTTGTAGCTGGCGTACATGGTACGCACACTGCATATGTGGCGCAGAGCCTCATACACTGTTAATGACCAGCCTCAAACGCTGCTTACTGGTGTTTAAACAGCGGTTTAAGACTACCCATGTGATGGGCTCTCGACCAAGAGGAATGAGCAAACTGTCTCAGGCATTTATGAATAACATTTTTACATGTAAGTAAACTTAAAATGAACTTATTATGATTATTATCTATCATGATTCACGATGATGTGTGTTTGTGTGCAATAGAAAATGCTGCAGGCTGGAGGCCATGCTGAATTCATTTCCAGAACGATGCTCAGGACACTCGCATGGAGTACATCACTGGTCAATTGTCTATGATTAAGAACAGTCTGTAGATGATGATCACATCCATACATTTCATTTCTTCCTCCTGTAAAGAAGATAATTAGATAAGAATGTGAAAGAAGGAAACTGGACATCTTGTGCACAATAACCTAACTGTAAGATTGGTAAAGCGCAGTAGTCTATTCAAAAACAAAATAATAATTCCTTTTAGTTACTTTTTATGTTACGTGCGAAAACATGCAAACACATTTCTTGATCTATTCAAGGTTCACGTTCTATCATTTCATAAATTTGTAATCTTTAAAGTTAAATTTGAATTTAGAAGAAAAAAAACGCTGTGAAGTATGCTAAGTCATTCCTGGTTAAATCACCCCACATTTTAGAGAATGATTTCAATGTGGATGAAAGCTTAATTAAAATGTCTTAAATGGCCACCTAAGAAATGCTTTATGAGTTAAGTCAAAAGTCATCAAAACCCAAATCCTCTTTAAAATTTCTGACTGAGTTGGTCAGAGTGATCCTACCAGCGTTTACATTGTAGCTAACGTGTATATCCACAAATACTGTGGATGACATGGAAATGGAAATCAGGCCCCCTCCCAATTGTTGACCCCTTGGTCTCTAGCTGTGCCACTATCCAAGACCCGAGTGGACTTGCTAGCAGAAATCTGTGTGAGGGGATCTATTTTCTATTAACTATGCAGCAACACTTTTTTTGGGGGGGGGGACCTTTGGCTTTTAAGGGACTCAAGGCAATGACCTGTAGAAACTACCATCAACTTTCTTGTTCTGAATAAATTAGCTTGAACCAATGCTCATAAGGGGTACACAGCCAACTGTGGTTGTTGATTTCCATTTTGGTTGTAATTAATTCAAAAACAAGTTATTACTTCTTCCTAGGATTCATGAGGGTCATCTCATGACCAGTATGAGCTTGTGGTGATGTGACGTCCACGTCAACAACAGGCGATGTACTAGAATGGCTGGGGCCAATCACTTCTTCTGCCTGAATTTGGAAACAGAAATAAATAAAATAAAAAAATTATTACAAGAAAAACTTGTAATAATTGTATGCAAACTCCAGAGAGTGTTCCTGATAGGATAGTAATGGAAGTCTTTTGACTTACTTCTCCTGGGGCTCCTATATTTAAAAGCCGGAAAGAAAACTCAAATTTTAGAGGTGGTAGGAAAACCTCAGAATGACTTTCCAAGAAAAGCCTACCGAATCAGGAAGCGACTGAAATGCAAATGAACATGATGGCCTGGGCTGCCTTGTAACTGGGGCACAGAGATGGACGGCGAGGAACGTAACACTATGTCAACCTGATCCCCCAAATGAAATATGCACACAAACATCCACTTAGTGTTCATGCTATAAAGCAAGTGCACAGCGTTGATAAACAAGAAATAGAAAAGGTTCAAGTCTGTGGTGAACCAGAATTGCCATGATTGTTTTGGCAGGTCAGTGATATCCTGTCCTTAGAGTATGTCAGTTATGCCTAGATGGTTGATTATTCTGCTGATACTAATACCCGTGTACATGTAGTGCTGCAACTGACACTCAAAGTTCGGTTTTGGTTCGGTTTGGTTGCGGTTCGATTTTTTTTCTCCGAACTTCAGTTCAGCTTCTGAAGTGCATACATAATGTACATGTCAATGTATTGGGCTACAATGAAAAGCACAGAGGCCGTTTCCCTGTTCGAACAAACACGTGTGCACCGCGCACATGTATCTGACAGAAATAGGCACCGCAATTTCCACATGCTATACAACACAAGTTGAAGGATGAATCTTATTTTTGTTGTGTAAACAAAATCCCGTTATAATTTGACTTGATGACGTTGAGAAATGAACATCGTAAATTGTTACCGTGTTAGTCGCAGCCCTATCCGGCCCGGCCCGGCAACTATGATAGAAAATTTTCCCACACGCGCTGACAGTTTTCCCGACGAGTTCCGTCCCGTCCGAGCATGCCCTTCTGAGCACTAAAAACTTGCTTCATGGCAATAATTGCTGATTAGTTTTGTTCTAAGAACAAACAGGTCCTTTTACTGTGCCAAACTTATGAAATCATAATTATTTTAGCAACACGCTGACAAGTAGCTGCCGTAAAAAAATAATAACTTTTCGATTTGCGACTGCCATGAAGAGTCACTCTGTGGACGGATCCATTAATTTTGTAAAGGGGTGTTTCACCCTCTTTTGAGAGATTACATCGTTTTTCGTATACATTCTTTACGAAAAAAAAATATATTGCGAAAATTAAGAACTTATTCTGAACATGGGAAAGGTTTCAGACCCCCATAAAAAAAAAAATTTTTAATTTTCACACGGTGAAAAAAAAATGAAAATGCTGGCAAATTTTAATGAGAAAAGCACACCCTTCGCCGCAATTGGTTGGTCCAAACGTACTACGTCACGCTGGGCCGGCCAGATACTGACCACGCTGGATGAATTACATGCAAACAGCACACTTTTCATTGAGAAAATCCAAGGTGCGTACGATTTTTTCAAAGCGTATCAGCCCGATATCCTATTGTATGCCTTGCTAGAACACTGCAAATAATGAAGATGAATGCGGTGACTTAACACGGTAAATTCAATTATCCGTGCACTTTAATTTTGCCATTTCATTGCAAGCATTAGCATTCCTAGCGCTAGCAACAAATACTTGCCGAACTCTTCCGAACCGACATTTGGGTTCGAGTTCGATTCGGAAGGCCAAGTTCGGCTATTTCTAGTTTGGTTTGGCAGTTCGGCTGCAGCACTATGTACATGTACATGCATATCTGGATGGGTTGAGGCAAGTGGGGTAACATAGTACGGTACATACCTAATTCAGTGGTTATGTCACTATACTGAACATTTGGCTATACCAAACATCGTCCTTTGCTCCTGATTTTTTAGTACACAACGTACCGAACATTGTTGGTGAAAAATGTCAACAGAAGAGCGACAAGTGGCTATTATTTCCCCAAGGAATAGAAGAGGAAATCCACCCATTGCTGTAGGTAGTAAGCTAAAAAACTGTGTAATTACGTTATTCAATAGTCGGCAGATGTTCAAAGTCATCTTTCAGAAACTACCAGGGCGTGCAGGGTGAAGTTCTGCAGAGGGCTATTTATTGAAAAGTGAGTTATCAGAGCACTGGCAGCTTAAAATCGCTATACTGCACGATCGCTATTATGAACAATTTCTGTGGATCCTGTGATGTTCGTTATAGCGACGTTTCACTGTAGCGGAATATGAACCAGAGGCCCAGTCATAAACCTAGCCACTCATCGTTAACAGATATCTTTCACTGTTCGCAGCTAGTGAATATCAGTGAGCACAAAAGAGAGAAAAGAATAGAATTACACCCACCTCATCATTAGAGTGCTCTTGAAGTTCTTTTGCCTGACCGTCCCCTTCCCTTGATCCTGCCTCAGTCCCTGGTTCTGTCTTGATGTATGCTGATGGATACCAGTGATTACCCTCTTCAGTCATGCCACTTGTCGCACGGCTCTGGTCCTCTAGTTCCATAGCATTGAGACTATGTAAATTCAATGGCTGATTTGGCTGTTCTGGCACATCAGAAATGATCTCTGAATCTTGCTCGTTGTCTGGAAACTGGATGTCTATGAATGGCTCTTCTTTGAATCTGAGTGTGTTTTAATTGTATCACTCAAAGTTAAGCAATTGTATCAGTATTGACAAAATTTTAATATATTATCATTGTGTCAGTGTTTAAAGATGTACTGTCTGTCTCTCCCCCCCCCCCCCCCCCCCATCCAACATCCAATAAAAACAGGCCCACATTTAATTGTGGTTGATTACTTCACAATTATCTAATTATTTGTGGCCCAACAATAATTCAGTTCAACAATGACTCAGTAGGGCAATATGGTTCCTGCCTCTATCAGAATATACATATAAAATAGAGAGCATGAACAAGTGTATTAGCAGGGGGATGGGTGGTGGCATCTGTTTTGCATAAAAATTGCAAACCAAAATTTAAGTTTTTTTCCAAAAGAATATTAGGTGGTACAACTGCTAAACTGAATTTCTAATCTTGTAAACACAAAATTATTAACTTTTGAATGAGACATTTAATGAAAAACAAAGTTCAAAGAACGGCATTGATAACTTATTTTTACCTCTTGCAATAGAAGTGGGACACACTCCTAAAACAATTTGAAACATAGTCAGACCTACTCTGTGCATATCATGCACATTCATTTTGCTTACTTTTCAATTTGGTCATTTAATTACACATGCACAATCTTTAATTGATGTATTAACAGCTGAATATCACAGGTAAAATGTTTATGATCATTCCCCAGAAACTAGTGAGACACTGGTCATCTGACACTGCAGAGATGCAAATAAGGAATTAAAGGAAAGCAGATGAATCACTCTGGCAATGTCCAAATAAATAACTTTCAGATACCGATATTTTCAGATTACGTTTGTTTTGTTGCTCCATGTACAAAGCCAGCTTTAAAAGGTATGCCTACTGGCCTAACTCTTTGATCTTTCTGTCTTATGACTGTACAGTGCCTCTAAGGCTACCTATCATGGCTGTGTTCATTTACAATATAATCACACCAACCACACATTAAGGTGAAACTGACTATTGACATGGCTTGGATTACCCCATGACAAGTACATATCTTACTATTGTAGTCAGGAATTGAATTCCTGCATTAAAGAAAAAGAAAAAGAAAAGTAGAGCTATGTCTGTTCAAACAGAACATACGGCTTTTTTCGCATTTTATTAATGTTTATGTTATGTTAGTACTTTTGCAGTCACTTTTTAGAGTCTTTGATACAGTTAAAGGTTGTTCACAATGCTTAGAAAAATTCCCCAAAAAAGCTTTATCGCATGACATCACATGCCCTGTGATGACATCATCTTGAAAACCCTTCTCAATGCACATTTTGTCATTGTGGTCTTGCTTTGAACCAAGTTTACAGTCAATCCGATGAAAGGAAGTGTGCAAATTTAGAAGCAGAATAAAAATATAAATATTAAAAAATCATAAAAAATCAAACAATTACGTCATCATGACGGCACTTCGGACTTTGCATACTAGTACCATTATCTACCTACCCACCAAGTTTCATAACCATCGGACCTTTCCTTAGATGTGTTTTAAAAAAATTGCATTTTTGATGACATCATGACGACGTCACACATTTTCAAAATTTCGTGCCGTGCAAATACCTATTACCTAACAAACCAAATATGAAAAGAATTTTGAATTTTGTATGTTGCATTCGTGAGATATAGCTTAAAGGTCCAAAACTTCATATAAAATTGCATGATGACGTCATCATGACGTCACCTCGTTTTTTACCTATAACACATCCCGGTCTACCGACATACCAAGTTAGAACCGAATCGGACTTACAGTTAGGACTTCAAAATATGCATGTTTGTGATGACGTCATGTGACCCCTGATGATGTAATCACGACGTCACTCTTCGGGACACAACTTTACTATAGGGACTATGTCTATGCTAACTTTGAACGATGTATGACAAAGATGAATGCCAAAAGTGCTCCGTAGAAAAATCATATCCAAAGTCTATGGCATTTTTGGCAACAAAAAGAAAGAAAGACTAGAGGTCTATGTCTGTTTGCAACAGAACATAGGGCTTTTCCGCATTACGATTTTTTTTAATCATTAATATGCCCTGAATATGTATGAACATAAAATCTGTCAAAGTTAGCCGGAAATCGGCTAAAACGGTCACTGTGGACAGGATTTGACCTCGGCAATACGATGTGTGTGCGTGTGTACAAGGTTTTTGCTTGGACAAAGAGTGATCTAAATAAGTTACTGGCAAAGAGTCGAAAATGCACTTTGAAAATGGAATTTTTTTTTTAATTTTTGATGAAATCATCGTGACGTCACTTCGGACTTTGCATACTAGTACGATTATCTACCTACCCACCAAGTTTCATGACAATTGGACCTTTCCTTATATGAGTTTTGAAAAATCGCATTTTGATGACGTCATAATGACGTCACACATTTTTCAAGTTTTGTGCGAATACCTATTACCTAACAGACCAAATGCAAAAAAGAATTTTGCATTTTGCATGTTGCATTCCGGAGATATGGCTAAAAGGTCCAACAAATCAAATATTCATATAAAATCTCAGGATGACGTTATCATGACGTCACCTCATTTCTAATCTATAACACATCCTGGTATAGCCACATACCAAGTTTCAACCCAATGGGACTTACATTTCTGTAGATACATGTATTAATGCCAAAAGTGCTATAATACGTCCCTGTCTATGCGCATGCATGAACATAAAATCTGTCAAAGTTAGCCGAAAATCGGCTAAAACGGTCACTGTGGACAGGATTTAACCTCAGCAGCACGTGCGCTGCAGGCTGACTGACATACGATGTATGTGCCTATGTACAACGTACATGCATGTACATACTATGTACACATTGTGGACGTACGTGCATGTTTTAAAGCAGAGGTATTGTCCACCTGAAGTTTTAAGCGTGCGCAGGGCATGTCCGAGTTTGCTTATTGCCTCGAAGCTTTGGAATGTTTTAGACCTACCCTTAAATCGACAATTAAAGTAAAAACAAATATAAAAACTGCCATGGTTGATTTTTCAGGAATTTTCAAAGGAAAAAGGGTCTTTTCATTATAACTTCCGGTCTGATGACGTCATACGCCTAAAACTTCTCACACGTCTTAAGGGGGTCAAGGTCATCCTATACACCAATATTTAGGCGATTCTGACAAACTTCGCCACAGACATCTATTCAAAACACATTTTTGTAAATTTTCAACCTGTCGCTAGAGGGCGCTCGAAGATTGCATGACGTCATCGGTAGATGATTTGAAGAATACTATTGGCCAAGAGACTAACACCGTTAAAAGCAAGTTCATATCTATTACCATTTTTAAATAATAAGCCACTTCCGGTTTTGGCCTTGTTCGACCGGAAGCAAGGGTCACGTGATTTCACGCACACTGAATGAAATAAAGACCTCAACCTACTCTACCACTTGCCGGCAACAGAATGCTGCGGACGCGTATGGTTGATTTCTTATGCATTTTTAAATATTAAAAGTGTCACAATTTAATTGCCTATCAATCAACACAGGATGACGTCATCATGACGTCATCATTACACAATGTTGTTTGAATTAGGGTCTTTGCTTGGACAAAGAGTGGTGTAAATGAAGTACTGGCAAAGAGTCGAAAATGTCCTTTGAAAAGCGCCATTTTTTTTTAAATTTCTGTGTACAAAGTCAATGGGAAAAATTTACTATTCAAAAATCTATAATAAAATAGTCGATGACGTCACCATGACGTCAATCTTCGGGACACATCTTTGCTATAGGGACTATGCTTATGCAAACTTTGAATGATGTCTGACAAAGATTAATGCCAAAAGTGGCACTGAGAAAAAACGTGCACAAAGTCTATGGGGTTTTGGCGACAAAAAGAAGAAGGAAAAAAAAAAAAAATGAGAACAAAAACAAAGGCTTTTCCGCACTATGCGGAAAAGCCAAAAAAAAAAAAGCCATTCCAATTATCAAGTGGGTAATGAAAAGTTTATTGATGGTAGCATGTACAACAGGATCTTACCTAGGAGACTTGGAATCGCTGGACACTATTGCATCACCTGGATTCTGAATAAGAAAAAGAAATCTTATAATTAATATCCTATTGATGCAAAATTCCCCACAGAGGAGTGGTAGGAGTCTATGATAAAGTTTACAGAGCCATTATCACCTAATTCAGTGCAGGATTTTGCAGAAAAAAAATATGTTTGCCACCTTGAGTAAATCCTCTAGACATCTCAAGTATTGAACTAGTGGGAGGAGGGTGGTCAAAAGAGGGACATATCCCCCAATAAATTTATGTTTGGGCACACCAATGTCAATGATTCCCCTTCCAAATATTTTATCCCCATGCATTAAGATTTTTCATGAAGTCACCTACAATGTCATGAAAACTGAAAGATGTTGCCCAGTCAGCCCGATTTTTATGGACGTAGCAGTGGATCTCCTTCCCATCATGATACTTTTACTGGTTATTGAGTGCTTGTGTCTGCGATGGCTGCTTAAAGCCAGAGTCCATCATTTGCAGCTAATCAAAAAGTAACTGACGTAATTATTGTTGAAAAACATACTTGGTTGAAAGATAGTAAGGGGACTAAACTCCCTGTGAAATTATTCTTTCTGGCAAGCTGCCATTTTGAAAAAAATCAACAAACATGACAAAAGAAGGCATTTCCAACGGTGCGTCTTAAGAAGCACCGTTGGAAATTTCCGTTAGTAGTTCGTTCTTTTTATTCGGCGAAGCGCGCGCAAGCGTTGACACGATTCACACACGCGCTTGGTTGCTATAATTCGTCAGATCAGTGCGCGACATCGCGTAGATGCAATCAGCTCAGTGAGAACGTGTCTCAGACGCTGAATTCAGGCCCAATTCAAAACAGCCATTCCATGGTGACTCGCGTGACATTTGAACAAAATGTAAAGTTTTAATGCATTACTGTTGTTAACCTGGCATTTATTCAACTCAAATTAGCATGTATTTGAGTCAGGGCATTGTGAATTTATGGTTTAGTTTTTATATGATTACTTTAAAATCGCTATTTTTTTATGTATCACAGTTTCTTTGACGTGACTTGCGTGACAGGATAGAAAAAGGGATTTTTGACATCCCTTGATTCAAATAGCTTTTCCTATGGATCTACCAGTGTTCTAAAAAATATTCTTACTGAACTTAGAACTTAATACCCTCACCCAATACATGCATAAGTTGTATTGTGCCAAATATCCCTTGTTGTAAGAAATGGCCTGAAGAAAATGTGACTTGCGTGACACAAATGCGTGACTCGCGTGACACAGTAGCTTTTCACTTTCACATTATAACTGTAATTTTAGTATAACAAATCAAATCATAATATTATATTAATAAAAATGATTTACCTGTGAATACCTTATGAAAGAGTGTGAAAACTGCTATTTATCCCTTTACTTTGGCAAATGTTGGGGGTGGAAATCTGGTTTATACACAATATCCTTAACAATGACATGGAGAGAAAAAAATGTTTCGGAATTTAAGTTACGGAGTGATGTCATCAATCCACGGGTGATTATTTCAGGAAAACAGTTGTAATTCTTGGTCATGTAGAGTCACAGTTTCCTTAAAAGATAAGAGCTGCAATTAATGATGCAGTTGTATAGGAATGTATACAGTACAGTCAAATCTCGTTTGTACAATCTCTGTTAATACAAAATTCTGGTTATAACAAACATAAAGCCTTAGTCCCGACTGTGCATTTATGTGCACAATGAATGGGACTGATGTTCCTCTTAGTACAAAATTCTGATATAACAAACAATTTGGCAAGGTCCGAACGAGTTTGTATTAACGAGACTCGTCTGTATACATTTGTAAACAAGTCAGGTGTGTTTACAAACACAAATGCCCCGCAACCGTGACTGTTTCCATGACATAACACCACTCTAACATCAAATTACATGTACCTTGGTCAAATGGAACGTTCATTGACAGCATTAGTGTCTTCTGTAGGTTTTATATGAATTAATCCCTAATCCCTATGATCTCAGAATAAATACAAGATTTCTATTGTTTTAGCCACTGTGACCTTGACCCTTGACCTTTCGACCCCCAATGCGATAGGCTCCTTAGGATTGCCAAGGACAATCCACAAACCAAATTTGAAGTTCATATGTAAAGTATATCTCAAGTTATCGCGCTGACAAAATTTCTTTTGTTTTTGCCACTGTGACCATGACCCTTGACCTTTTGGCCCCAAATGCAAAAGGCTTCTTAGGATTGCCAAGGACAATCCACAAACCAAATTTGAAGTTCATATGTAAAGTATATCTCAAGTTATCGCGCTGACAAAATTTCTATTGTTTCAGCCACTGTGACCTTGACCCTTTACCTTTCGGCCCCAAATGCAATAGGCTTCTTAGGATTACCAAGAACAATACACAAACCAAATTTGAAGTTCATATGTAAAGTATTTCTCAAGTTATCGCGCTGACAAAATTTCTTTTGTTTTAGTCACTGTGACCTTGACCCTTGACCTTTTGGCCCGTAATGTAAAAGGCTTCTTAGAATTGCCAAGGACAATCCACAAACCAAATTTGAAGTTCATATGTAAAGTATTTCTCAAGTTATCGCGCTGACAAAATTTCTATTGTTTCAGCCACTGTGACCTTGACCCTTGACCTTTCGGCCCCAAATGCAAAAGGCTTCTAATGATTACCAAGGACAATCCACAAACCAAATTTGAAGTTCATATGTTAAGTATTTCTCAAGTTATCGCGCTGACAAAATTTCTATTGTTTCAGCCACTGTGACCTTGACCCTTGACCTTTCGGCCCCAAATGCAAAAGGCTTCTAAGGATTACCAAGGACAATCCACAAACCAAATTTGAAGTTCATATGTTAAGTATTTCTCAAGTTATCGCGCTGACAAGATTTGTCCGGACACACACACCCACACACCCACCCACACACCCCCTACTTGTTTCACATGACTAGTGTGGACTTTCCATTGCTTTCGTGTAGTTAAGAAAAACCAGTGAAAAAACTCATTTTTCTCAAACTGTGAAAACTCTTTCAACCCAATTTTTTTTCTATGATTCCCTTTAGTGTTTCTCTTCATTCTGCTATACATAAACCTAACCCAAAAATGCCTCTAAACCTGTTTTCCAGAAATGGGGAAACACTGTGTGGACGTGGGGTAAGTCCACACAACGTCGGTGCTACCTACATTATGTGGACGTCTTTTGTTCGGAAGTCCACACTGCGTATGTAAGACAAACTCACACACACCCACACACCCACCCACCCACCCACCCACCCACCCACGGAAGGACAAGGCGGAAACAGTATGCCCCTTCGGCTTTGCCGCGGGGCATAACAAGGCGGAAACAGTATGCCCCTTCGGCTTCGCCGCGGGGCATAAAAACTGAATCAATTCCTTGTTACATAACTAATGCTTTTAAAGACTTAATCCCAATTCTATAATTTAATATGGCATTGTTTCTTTGTATTACATGTAAATGAAACATTCCTGGCTTGTCACCAGGCGCGGATCCAGAGGGGGGGGGGGGGGGGTTTCGGGGTCAAACCCCCCCCCCCCCCAGCTCTGTCCCCCCCAAAAATTCTCATACAAATTCCTAAAAATAAGTCGAAACCCACCCCCCCCCCCCCTGCTGTGACACCCCCCAAAAAATATACTGGTCTAATGTCCGCCTCTTCAAAATACGGTACACCATTCTGTAATGTGTTAATAATCGTCGAATTTGAACAGCGCCCCCGATTGAAATTGGTACTAGCACCCCCCCCCCCCCCCCCCCCCCGCCCCCCCAGTTTTTGATTTTCGGAGGCCAAGTGTCCGGAGAAAAAAACGTGTACATTTTCAGATTTTTGGGCTGATGAAACCCTCCCCCCACCCTGCGAAAATTCCTGGATCCACCCTGGTGACTCGCGTGACATACATCATGTGTGACTCGCGTGACATTCTTGAGATAGTTTTTTCTACAAGGAATGTAGAGCAAATAAGAATATTCATACTTTTATTGATAGACCACCACTATTTCATTTACAAATATCAAACACCAGCTGAATCCCTCTCTAGTTATTAAGTGATATGAAAAAAAGGCCTATTTTGTGACTCGCGTGACATATTTTTGAGGGTGTTTTCACAATGAAATAGTGGGAAAATACTGAAGACATTTGGAAAAATTCTCAATGTTTTATCAAATAGACTGGAATAGCTACCAAATGTATGCAGATAAAGCACAATCTTATGAATGAGCTTCAATTACTTCCTCAGTTTGTGATTTATACCCCTGACCCTCCGTTTTTGCCCACAAAATTCATCCATGTTCAGGAGGCTGAAACTTTTAATCAAATGATTTATTTTTAAAAATCTTTTGAGATTTAGATGGTTTCAATATTCCTCTTATCAAATATAACTGACAAACATTTATTCCTTTCACTTCAATTTTTGAGTTTGGTGATGACCCTTACATGGAATGGCTGAAAACATGATTCAGCAACTTTTGATTTGAAATCGAGAACCTAGCATGATGTTTTTCTCCAAATGTACAGCTGAAGCTGAGCTGAAACTTCATCAGGTTAGTTGTTCAGCGCCCTTCCTTAGATTTTGAGCATGTTTGTTGCTTCAAACGAACAAAATGCACAAATTACAAATGATGGACTATACCTTTAAACTGATGCAGGAGCTCGAATCATATGTGTATACAATGTTGGCACTCCTCATAGATTATTGAGTGGAATGTACTTACCACAAAACATGCTTGGTGTCATGGTATCATGGTTGAAGCCAGTTTGTGGAGCCTGGTTTCTTTTATAAGGCACTTCCACTAATTTCAGCAAGACTAGAGCTTCAGTACCCACCCTTAGTTTGTCATACTGCTCCCTGAGTTGAGAATTTCTCTTCTGTATGAAGGCATGGTAGTCCTTAATCCCAGCTTTCCAGAATTTGAAGAGTGTCTCTGTGTCACCTATGCCAATCTCTTGCAGGACTTGCGACAAGACATCCTGTGGAAAAGACAAGTGGTTTCTAAGCCCAGAAAATGGCTTATAAAAGTTTGATTGAAATCAACACTGCAAGAAATGAACTTACAGTACAGGTCACATCATCTGCACAATGACTTTTATTCTCAGCAGAAAAAAAGGAATTTCAACAATCTATGACATGTGAAATGACTACTGACTTGTGAAACTGGAGATTCTAAAATATGTAAAACAGAAATTGTAGATACAGAATATATTTGAATTTCCAACTTCGCCTTTAAAAACATGAAGAAAAAACAAAAGATACATTCTTATAACTTCTTGCCAGGAACACCGGTGAGTTGTAAGCTGATGTGCTTGCAGAAATTGCCCCAGTTCATTGTGTTGGATATCTCATGTGATATTCTTTCATGCTGAGCATTTATGAGTTTGTACACTCATGTCTGTCATTGTGTTAAGAAAAATGCATTAATTCACAAACAGAAGTGTGAAATCTCGTGGCATAAAAGTGATCGTCATTGCAAACTGCTTTGTTTGAAGCTATTGTGTATATGACAGAAATAATCAGCCATACTGATGCCCCATTGCATCAATTTATTGAGTAACATCGACAAAAATCCGCTGACATCAGAATCTATTTATTAATAATAATCGTCCTTCTAAAATTGAAAAAAAAGTTATCAGTTCTATTCAAAGACGAAATTAGGTATGTTGTAATAAATTCTTGCCAGGAACACAAATGTGGAAATAGGGTCAAAGTGCTCCGTATACTTGACAGTTGTTCTCAACACTGGTTTCAAATCTCAAGTTTCCAAATTCCAAACCAGAAAACTGTACTCAAATTTGAATGTTAAAATATGCAGACTTCAATCCAAGCACCTGTGTTGACATAACCCACCTGGAATCCAGTGCAGCTTGTCAGTGCCTCCTTGTCCACAGCCCCCCTTAGCAACTTGCACACCTTAGTCAAATACTCATGAAGAACATCAGTCAGGGTTTCTGTGGCTGATTCTTGGCTCACTATACAAACAAGTGGTGGGCAGCTGTGTTAGTCAGGCAAAATCAAATGGAAAAGTAAGGTATCACCTTAAATGACTAACTAAAGTGAAAGTGTGCATAAGCTTTCACAGCTACAACTACATGTACTTCATTAAATGCAATGAAGAGGGGCATCATCATACAAGTTTTATATATCAAATTAGGTTTTGCCCTTCACCGACGTTTTTTTTTTTTTTTTTTTTTTTACACTGTATACTCAGTGTGTTACCTCCCGAGTGAAAGTTGGAAAAAATCACTCGGGTGGGACTCGAACCCATGACCTCCTGCTTTCTAGTGCAGATGTCTTACCACTCGACCACCGAGCTAACGGGATCGGTTGGCCGGTTCGAATCTGATGTACATAGCAGCGGGTACCGCATAAACTATTATAAGATGGAATTTTGCGTCGGGGTGATATAAATCAAATTAGGTTTTGCCCTTCACCGACGTTTTTTAAAAAACGTCGGTGAAGGGCAAAACCTAATTTGATTTATATCACCCCGACGCAAAATTCCATCTTTTAAAAGTTTTATATAGCGATACCAAAAAGTGAAAGGTGTCATGCAAAAGTCAGGCTATTACAGTGCTTTCAGAGGCATCCTAGTTGCCAGAATGGGCAGTTATTTTGGACATTAGTTGGCACAATGCCTTGGCTTTGACTTGGATGCTTCAGCGTGAATGATCATCACATACTCAGATCGATTTTAATCCAGGTGGCAAATGCCTGCCAGAATGCACATTTCCCTTTGCCAGTAGGCTGAATTTGCTGAGGCATGAACCTCTTAAAAAAATCTTTCTAGGCAGTTCTGGCAAGGGTCCCCTTGGAATCTAAGGGATCTGACAGTGCGTGAAATTACAGTCCGACATCGGACATTTTCCGACCACTTTCATGGTTTGTCCGACCAAATGCAGATGTGCTCAGACAAAATGTCCGAGCGATTTATGTATTCTTTGTGGAGTTGTCTTTTTCAGAAGTATGAAATAAACGCTTGCACTCAAAAGTATTTTGTTGTTTATTTCCGATGATCCGGTCTGTAATACTTACCGTACGCTGAGCGGCTGCTAACTACATGTACATGTACGTGTTGTCTTATATTCACGCAATAGATGCAACGCGTTTACACCCCAATCATTACACAGTCTAGTACAGCGCGGCGTGCACAGCGATAGATTGGCATTCGTACGTACGTGCCGTTTGCCAAAAAATAGACGTGAAATCAAGTTGATCAATTGTGTTTCGATCAGCAGTCTTCGTGTTTCTTCTACAAATCAGTTAATACAACTTTTTGTACTTTTCAAGTCATTTTATGGAAATGAGCAGTGGCCGTTTGTGGAATTCCCAGTTAATTTCTATTGGGCAAAAGTGTTAAATTGGACCTGATTCAACCTCTATTCCTTGCTATAATGATTCGATCGAGCCTCTTTGGACATTCAGAACTGCAATTTCACCCAGTTTAAGTTATGTTTTCTGCAGACTTGAATCGAGTCTGTATAGTGACGAGTCGAAATATAGAGTATGATAAGGACATTGACGCGCATACATGTAATGAGAATTTAGCAAGATCAAAGTACGTTGTGTTGCGCTGTATGCTTTAAGTGCGTGATTGTTACTAAATTCTCACAACGTGGCTTACTATAGAAATGAGCGCGTGAATCAAATTTGGAACGCTAAATGGCAGATCAAAACTTGACAATGGCAGAACACTTTTGATTGTGCTCGGACATTTTGTCTGACCACTTTTTTTGTCTAATTTCACGCACTGGGATCAGTTGGGAAACAGTGACAGTTGCTTTGCCACTAATCATCTGTCAATGATTCTGTGCTCATGTCCTGATTTATCTTGACACATGGCCTTTCACATTTTGTGAGAATGTCCAACAATTAGAACACCATGGACAATTTCCGTCTGTCTTGGAGTTTCTGGATACCTCTTTTTCTGAAATATTCAGTGGATTTTGTGATAATTTATGTTTAAAAATGGGTATACTTTTTTGGAGACACCCGATAGGTCATACCGGTAAGCAGCAAACATGTTTGTCAGCCTTTGAAACGGGATCACCTGGGACTTAATCTCATTGATGAGGAAATCCAGCTCTAGCCAGAGAGTGGGTAAACTCAAGTGTGCGTTAAAACTATGCTGTTGTATTAGTTGAGTATTTCATGTTTCTTTAATTTGTTCCCTTTCATTCTGAAACAATTATTTCCTCTTTATAGCTATAATGAAAAATAAATGCTCCAAAAATGTTAGCAAGAGAGAGGGGAAACACATTTGGGAGACAGGGGAGGGGTATGGCAACTATCGTTCTACAGAAGTAAAGATGAGAATATCAAAGGTCATCAGCCACTTACTTTCATAGCCCGCATGTGCACATATTGTAGCCACGGCTCGCCTGCTCAGTTTTCTGGATGTGAACATTTCATTTTGTACACTAGTGTTTAATATTGTTGGCTTGCATATTCTTTAAAAAAAAAAAGAGAATAGAATGGTAGAAAGATAAAAGGATTATATAACCCAACCTGATATGCATGTAAGGCATCTCCATTGTTTAAATTAAAATTACACAAAAATAGGCAAGATATTTGTATAAAAGAAGTGGTGTACATGTACAAACTAAAGGGAAGGAGGTGGCCCCCTCACCAATAGCTCATGCTGTGTAATCACACCCCAAAATTAACATTTTGTGAAAACAGACAGAAATCTTTAAAAAAAATTCTAATACATGTACTGTGTCACACAGCAAGTTCTGATAAGGGCAACCGCATGCAAAAATGGAGGGGAAAAGCAGTGCTGATTATGCTACACTTTGCCACACGAGCAAGGAATTCAGTAAACTCCTGCTTGACTGCTCGGATTGTGTTTGTCTTTGTTGGTGTTCAATTTCACTTCTAATTTATTCCGGGTTTGGTAGTAGACCTTAATATTGACTTCATGGAGGGTACGCTGGATCTTGTGCGATGCATGGCCAATGCATGGAAGGACGGCAACCGGCATGTCAGGTGTGTTCGGGGTCTGAGACTGGTTACGAGGCATGCCTCTTCAGTCGGTACATTAGTGAATAAAGACTTGACATCAAAATTCACTAGCATGTCGGCGGGTTGTAGTTGAATTCCCTTTATGGTGTTGATGAACCCTGCTGAATTGGGTGCATGGTGAGGCGTGTTGCCAACGAGTGGGTGTAGGAGATATGTTAAGTGTTGCGCGAGGTTGTAGGTTGAAGACACATTGGGTTGGAGTGGTTTATCGGGTTTGTAAATCTTTGGTTGGCCTAAGAATCTTGGGCATTTGGAGCTGGAGGGCAAAGATGCCTGTATAACGGAGTCGGTAAGGCTGTGCTATGATTAGGCGGATATACATAGGTATCTGTGTTGAGGATATCCTGAACCTTTTGATCATACTCTGTGCAGTCCATTATGACAATTGCATTCTGCCTTTAGAATGTGTAATGAAGTAACATTGCAGAGGCTGTTGATAGCCTGGTGTTCCAGTCTTGTTACATGTATGTTTGATATGGGAGGCTTTGAGTGCTTCAGGACTTGGTGTACTTGCATACAGATGTCGTCTGCTTTCTGTATGCCAAGTTTACGAATAGAAGGTTCAATCGATTGAATGAACTCCTCTACTGGAATCTTGTTAGGGTAGGTGGCAAAACTCATACCCAAGGCTAAGACGTTTGATTTCGTTTTACAAAGATGGCGTTGGCTGAGGTTTACCACCAACTTCGTTTTCTCCTTGTCATCATTGTTCCGATTGTTTTTGGACGTGTTCCGTGAGGCTCTGTCTATTCTTTTTGTGTGAGAGGAAGTGAGGCGTTGGAATTTTTGGATCTCCGAGAGGGCTGATATCTTATCATAATCAGTTGTGTGCATAGTCGTACGGAGACTAGCCTTCCTACTCATTATTTCTTGATCAGTTCGGTATAGGAAACATCGGGTGGAGGCAATTTGTGATCGGAGTAGGGCTTTATTGGCAGTGTGTATGATTCAAGCACAGTAATTACAATGGAACAGCGCCCCCACACTGTTGGCTTGGATGTCATGACCTCTGCCCTGTTTACAATTCAGGTCATGACATCCGGGGTCTTGTGTTCTATCGCGCATTCACACCGCATGATCCGGCTTTCGATGCCGTAAAAAATCGTCAAATTGACACAAAATGTCTGTTGCAGAGCACGATTCTGGTGAAAATACACAACTGTTGACTTTGCTCAACGATATTCAGAAGAGATTATCGGCACTAGAAACGAGGATTGCACCGAAATTGGAGGAAACGTCAGCCGTTACAAAGGACAGTGTGGTCAAAACGACACCACACGACAAGCCCGATTGCGCCTGTGATAATCAGGCAGACACACCAGCCACTGACACCGGTGCGGCCGCCATCAGTAAAGAAGATATCCAAAAGGAATTCAGTGCGGTTAAGGATACCGTCTCACGAGTACATCTGGACTCTTCCCTCAGGCTGTGTGAGGGCCCCTGCCCATCAGGTACCAATAATAAAACTGAGAGGGCACTTTACTTTCTGCTACAAAGAGCAGTCGCTACGTAGAAACAGCTCTGAAAGTACTTCAGCTAGCGTACAGCGACCTTCACAAGAATGAAAGTGTGGATCCAGCATTCTTGGACCAGCTGGCTGTAAGTTTGAAAGCCAACTTGGACTACAATCAGCGTGAGTACGAGGCAGTTATTGTGGCATCACAATTCGACGAGGATACCTCCAAGTTGTTTCGCAGCTTTCAGAAAAACAATGCTTGCTTCTCTGATCGAGGGGTGAACCAGCTAAAATTAGCAGCAGAACTAGCCGCAGCTTCAAGAAAACCAGCATCAGGGGCACGTTCAAATACTAGGTCATATGCCTCCAGAGGCAGGGGTTATTCTTATAGAAATTATAGTAGAGGTGTAGGTGGTCGTCGTCAAGGTAGAACGGATGTGTTCCATGGCTTAGCAGCCAACTATCCTCCCAACCAACCTCAATATGGAGGAGAATAGTTCTGAATCATGCCACTCTCTAACTATTCCAAGTGGCAAGAAATAGGTGCGTCGCCTACTGTTATTAGTTGGCTTCAATGCGGTGTTACACTACCGTTTACCACTGACCCACCGGTGATTGAATTACCTAACAGAAATTTTGCAAGTGATCAAATAACATTTTTGAATAGTGAGATTAAGAACTTGCTTCAGAAAGGTATTATTGCCAGATGTGCCTTTAAACCTAGAGTTGTCTCTCCACTGAATGTGGTACCGAAGAAGGGCAAAAATAAGTGGAGACTTATTATTGATTTACGTGTTGTGAATTCTTACATTGATGCTCCCAAGTTTTTCTAACGAGAAAATTGACGTTGTTTATTCATTAGTGAAGAGTGAGGACCAGTTAATTACGATTGATCTCAAGGATGGGTTTTATCATGTGCCTGTTTGTGAATCTCATCAAACCTTCCTAGGTTTTAAATGGAATCATAATTATTATTGCTGGACCAGACTTCCATTTGGGTTAAACGCCTCACCTTACTTCTTTGCAAAAGTTTTGCGACCGGTTCTTGAATATGTTAGGGTCTGTGGTTTACGTGCAGCCTGTTTGTTGATGACTGGTTACTTGCGGCATCCCCAAGTAATATTGCTGCCCAATCAGACTTCCTAATTGCCACTCTTGAGGATCTTGGGTGGACAATTAATTATGACAAATCCTCATTGGTACCTGAACAAACAAAATTGTGGATCGGGTATAATATCTCAACCTGCCCGGGCACTGTGCCAACAATATGCATTCCTCAAGAGAAAACGCGAAAACTCCGGCGCGACATTCAGAGGGCGCTACGAAAACCAACCATACAAGCAAGGGCCCTTGCACGCATAGCCGGACAGTGTGTGTCTATGGCACAGGTGATCTTACCTGTAAAACTGTTGCTTCGCAATGTGTACAGGGTCATTGCAACCAAGACTTCTTGGCACGACAGTCTGAAACTTACGCCAGCAGCGATAAAGGACCTACAATGGTGGCGCAAGGCCCTAAACAATTGGAACCACACTCCAATACAGCGACGACCTGTGGAACTCCAAATGTTTACCGATGCATCGTCCACAGGTTGGGGAGCATGGATCCTCGAACAAAAAGCAGCAGGTTTTTGGAACGAAAGGTTGAGCAACATGCCCTCCAATTATCGCGAAATGTGTGCAGTACTTATGGCACTTCATTCGTTCCTCCCCACAGTAAAGGGGAAGTCAATCGAAATTGTGTCCGACAACATCAGCACGGTGGCCTACTTGAACCATCTCGGGGGCCCGGCACAGGACTTGTCAGATATTTCAACAGCGATATGGGCATTAGCTTTTCAACACAATATCGCCATCACCGCACGATATTTAGCAGGCCGGGACAACAGTTTGGCCGATGCCCTCTCCCGACTCAACCCGCGATATGAATGGCGACTTCACACGGGTCTCTTCCAATGGCTGAACAGAAAATGGGGCCCTCACACCATCGATCGCTGTGCAACAATCCTCAACACACAGCTACCCCGCTACAACAGTCGCTTCTTCGATCCAAGATCGGAGGGAGTGGATGCTATGGCTCAGAACAATTGGGGGTCGGAAAACAATTATGTAAACCCACCTTTCCGACTATCCCAAAAGTGATAGAGACACTCAAGCAGCAACACGCAACAGCAACATTGATCACACCATGTTGGCCAGCACAAATCTGGTATCAAACGCTTCAAGAAATGTCAATAGCGCCACCCATATCCCTCCCAAACTCAAAACGGACTGTGTGGTCAGTGGGAGTAAGACCAGAACCACTAAAGAATGCCCACTGGCAACTTATGGCTTGGCGAGTGTCTGGAGCAGTCACTTAAAACTGTTGAACTGGTCACCAAGGGCCAGCTCACAATGCATACTCGGCTGGGCGCCTACTACCATGCGTGTATATGACCGCCAATTACAGAGACTTCGCAAATTTTGTGTGGAAAGACAATTGCAGTATCCACCATATGACACTGCCACATTAGCAGAGTTTCTGTGCTTAGTGGCGGACTCATCCTCAAAGCCACGGTCAGTTTTGCGTAGCACCATGGCTGCCTTGACAGCCCTTTATCAGGCTTCTCCAGGCAAGAACAATCCGACAAACTCTGCCGAGCTTCATAGACTGATTACCGCTCTTGAAAAGAGTGGTACCACTGCTCCAATGACACGTTCATCTGTCATGCCAATACAGCCTTTTGTCAGTCTCTTCCAATCTTGGGGTGACAATGAAGGACTGGACTTAAAGCGTCTACGCTTGAAAGCAATAACGCTCTTGACACTCGCGGTTATGGCGAGGCCATCCGACCTTGCACCTAAGGGTGTACTGTTCAACGAAAATGGACCTAGCGAGCCTATGGTTATGTGCAAAAGTCAGCTTACTTTCCACGAGAACGGAACACCGTCAATCCAGTTCTTCGGGATCAAGAATGACATTCACCGTAAAGGCTTCTCAGTTACCATCCCAGCAGCGGACAATCAGTGGGTGGACCCAGTCTCCTGCCTGCACACTTACATCCGCAAATCCCACACCCATCGGCTGTTATGCAAGGATGACCAACTGTTCGTCACTCTTAACCCTTACTCTCTGAGGGTAGTTTACTGCATGTCAGTTGGTTATGCCAATGCCCTCCAGCTGCAGTTTCTTGGCAGATAAACTATCTTGACAGTGAAGGCTCCAATTGGCAGGAGTTGGAGGCCCTGGAGGGTGCCTGATACTGACCAGCTGGGGGCACTCACTTTGTTATCAGAGGACTCTCATTGTTCTCTGTGGCATGTATTGGAGTGCCTGTCCAGTTACCCTTGAAATGACATGGCAGATATTGGAGGGCCATGCAAAAAACATAGGAGATTTTCTTGAGGCACATATTGGCATGCATTGGAGGGTCTAGTAGGGTAAGGGTTAAGAGACCATACGGAGCATTGTCAGCTGGATCAATTGCAGATCAGCTTAATTCCGCTATAGGTCTGGCTGGACTTGGGGGGCGGGGTTTCAGTGCAAAATCCTTCCGACCCACAGCAGCTACAGTTGCAATTGACACAGGCTGTGATCCTGATGTAGCCAGGAAAATTGGACGCTGGGAATGCCCAGCAGTGTTCTATGACCACTATGTTCACTCCAACACTCCACTAAACTTTCGTAATAACTTGTTTGGTCATAAGTGAAATTTGAGCATACTGCAGAAGTGTAGCATACATGTAGTTGTACTTGGTGGTTTGTTAACATATCACTGGGTGCATAACAGACACTTGGCTTACTGTTTACTTGGCTTTACTGCCAGTATTTGGAATTGACATGCTAATGTTTACCAAATTTCTTGGTGTTCTTGTTAAACATTGTCTCTCCTATTATGGCATTTCATTAAAGTTATTTCAAATGTTAATCTTTAATGATCAGTGTTTGCTGTTCCATGAGTAATGTATGTTTGCTTAAAAGAATTGTTTCCTTGTATTAGGTCTCGTAGGTGGAGACTCTTTGGGACTACATTTGCATCTCTACATCTCTTTAGAAAAGTCAGTTTATTTATCAGTTTGCAACGTCTGGTACAACAACGTTGGTATAACTTGACAAGGTTATTCGTGCACTCACCGTAGAGCATTCTGATATACGATTTTCGGCCTTGCATGGTTGAGTATCAGTATCGTTTTAGTTTGCTGTCACAAACGTGATTATTACTATCTGTCCATGTAACAAACGTTATTTCAGAGAAGCTGTAAACATGTCTTTATTTCAAGTTATTTCTTTGGTTGAACAGTCTAGAAAAAAAATGAATTGGGGTTTACATGGCCCTTACTATTCTCAGTTGTTAAAAAGATCTTCATCAATCAAAAAAATGGTAATTTGATATCGTCTTGTCTGTCCCAGTGACATACATGTACGTTATTTTCATGGCATCCTCCTCTCTACAATTTCTTAAGAAAGAATAAAGTTTCTTTGAAAGTTTTCAACAACAAAAAAGCCGATTTGTGTTATGGATGAAAATTGACCTGATGTCATGATGACGTCATCACATGAAATGTGACATCACATTTAAGGTGCATTTTTATAAGCCTATAGCTTCCAAACTATTGGCACTGATGATTGAACACTATACAACTTTCTACCGCAAATCTATGTTATATCAGTCTATAAGATGACAAAAAATACAACAAATTGCAGAAACAGCCATAGGTTTGTCCACAAACATCTAGATTCAAAAGGTGTACAAGGGGCTTTTTAAAGACTCACTCATCATGCTGCTCTAACTGGCCCATGTTGTCGCTGCTAGAAGCCCAGGTCCTCTTAGTTGGAACCAGCATAAGAGGTGTCGCTGGTAATGACTGCAATCTTGGTCTTGCACCTCGGTCTTCTCCTTTCTATTAGAAGTAACAGAGGAACTATTTATGTTTCAGCCCAGCAAGAACACTACAAGCTCCTAGCACCAGACTTCACGGTCCTCCCCTGTCCAATGCGTCAGTATTGCTGACTCCAACTAGCTTCAAGCTAATGTGCCATCCATAACACATATTTACTTTTTATACAACATAATGTGAATTTCAAAAAGAATTTTATCTCTAAAATTCCATTGATATCCTCTTCAATTAAAAAATACATAAATGATCTGATATGCCTTTCAAATCTCTTGAAAAAATCACATAAACCTAGACATGGAAACATATATCCTGTCGTTATCATTATTTAAACAGTTGTGTTTTTAATGAATGGCCTATTTAGTTTCTTTTTTAAAAGATATGAAATGCCGATAAGATCTCAAGCCCTCCCATAATCACATCAGTTTTAATGTACTGTATGTAATATTCTGATCATTTGACAACACATTTGAAATGCTGATTGTATACTGAAATGCTACATTATGAAGCAGTTGCAATCAGACACTAGCGTATTACAAGACACGCCCATTACTCAAGCAGAAAAGCCATCATTGTTCCCATATTCAAGAAAAAAAGATAAACTGGACTGCGCCAACTATAGGGGTATAAGTCTACGCAGTCTTGCAGGGAAGGTCTTCTGCTCCATTCTGCACAATCAAACAAAGAGCAAAGAACAGAACAAATATTATCTGACTCACAAGCTGGATTCAGACCTGGTCGAAGCACGATAGACCAGATGTTCACTCCGAGACAAATAATAGAAAAGTACACCGAAATAGGAAATCCCTTGTACCTCTGCTACATCGACTACAAAAGCCTTCGACATCTTGTGGCAAGAAGGACTCTGGGCTACTATGCGACACCTGGGCTACCCCGGCAAGAATGTGAGACTACTCCAGGCCTTGTACATCATCTCCAAGAGCGCTGTGAGAGACAACAACGGCTTGACGGACTGGTTTAAAATCCTTACAGGCGTCAGACAGGGTTGCATACTATCATCGCAGCAAATTCAATCCTACTTGAGCTAGTCATCACCAGGGCAAATCTGGAAATGAACATAGGTGTCACAGTCCAAGGCAAAAACAATCAACAACCTACCATTTGCTGATGACATTGTCATACTTGCCGAATCTGAAGAAGATATCCAACTACTGATGTCCAAGGTTCAAATATCAAGCAACAGATTCAGTCTCACCATTAACCAGAGTAAAAAGAGGTGCAAATAATCACAAAAGAGAGCACACATAGTTCAATTCTTATTAAGAACATGCCTTTGAAGCAAGTACCAACATTCACCTTCCTGGGCGGTGTTCTAACCGACAAATCTACCAGCAGCCAAGACATCAAAATGGGAAAGGTCTAGCCATGGGCAACACGCAAACACTGTCTTCATTCTGGGAATCTAAAGATATAAGCTGTGACACTGAGATTGAGTTGTACAAAGTACTCATCCTGTCAACTGCTACATACGGATCTGAAGCATGGACACTGAAGAAACGGGAAGAGCAAAGACTCCTAGTCTTTGAGATTTCCTGCCTCAGACATATCCTAGGCATATCAAGAAGAGACAAAATCAGAAACACTTCAAAAAGGGAGGCAACAAAATGACAACCTACGATCGTTGATAAAATACTAAGAGCAAAGCAGTTGTCCTACTTTGGTCATGTGATTCGTATGCCAAACACCAGATACCCCAAAGTTGCCCTAGGAGGAAGAATCACTGGACAGAGCCCTGCCCAAGCATTGGTTGGACAACATCAAACAAAGCTGCCTGGATCTCAGAATATCTACAATATCCAAAGCATGTAGATTAGCCTACAACAGACCCTACTGGAATTCCATGGTGAAACGACTGCTAGCTCCAAAGATTCCTCAATCTGCGGCAGGACAGCAGTAAGTCAAGTAAATCAAAACTTACAAGCATAGATACATACATACATACATACATACATACGTGTACCTTTACGAAGTTACACATGTACATGTTTACCGATTTTGTGGTCGTAGGATTTGATCAAGCTTATACAATATCCTACATGAATTATTCGATATGAAGTGAATCCTGATAGCACACATTGGTTTGATCACAAGAACTTCCATCACTTTTTGAGACTTTCTGGTTTACCAAACTCCTTAAAATTGTGCTGAATCTTTCACTTATGCTTTGAATTCCTCTGATCACTTTACTGTTGCATACGAAAAGCTGAAGGTTTTAATACTTTACTCTAAAATACATGTGTATATATATATTTATAACATATAATAATAGATGTATAGGGCCTATAAATGGATGAATCTTTCGCTTACATGTACATTGCTTTCTGTTTGCAGCTGCTGAGAAGCGGCAATAATTGTCCGGATGCGGCGGTTGTGCTTCATCAACTGAATGGTGTGAATGCTGATGGCATCAGGACGGCACAGCTCAGCTGGCAAGCTGCAACAGACAGAATTCCGACATAAGGATTGAAGGAGATCATAGGCGCTTGTCCATGTATAATGGAAAAGGCTGGTCAATTGATGTTGGTCCTGTAATGAACTGCTGCTGGGGCAGAACTGGGTGTCATTCAGCTGAGTTTCTAGGTCTTCTACAAAAAAAGCCCTTTAGTTCAACTGCTTACAAGTTGATTCAATCCTTGAGAAAATCATTAAGCCAGCCCCACCCCGACGAGCAACCAACTGGCCCCCCAATCGACAAAAACCATAAGTGTAGAAAGGTATATCTTTGGGTTTCTTTTTTATGGTGTGGCCCCTAGTTTGTACTGTGCCCCCCCCCCCCCCTCCCCCAATGCCAGGAGCTGGCAACGGTGCTGCTTGTAGAGAACATATTTTAAAGTGCATATTGCACAAACTTACGATTTATGAGGAAGTGTATCATGATGTGCAGTTGGCTGGTGCAAATGAGGTCCTTCCAATTCAAGAGATTTAGGAGTTAGAGTACCTAAGTCCATATCAACCATATGCATTGACTTTGTTGGACACTGCATGTGTACAAACTCCCCCCAGTGATGCACTGCTTTATTCTACAAGAGAAAAGAAAGAAGATTTACACGCTGATATGGTCATTACAATAATTATGGTATTACTATATGAAAAGACTTTCACAATCCCTCACTTTTACACTGTGCAGTATACTATATCACATTTTCATGCTGAACGTCTTTTTGTTTCTTGTATTTTTTTTATTGTAGAGTAGACCCATATATATCATAATGACAAACTCCCAATTTTTTGTATGATTATAAAACTGAAATTCATCGAGTAATTCGTTGGTCGGCGAGCACATAATTGAAATCAACAGACGTCGAGTTTTTCATGCCAAATTCGTAAAATCAGAAAAATTGTGCGTAATAAACAGGACTTATTTATACAACGGCTGTTTACTGCTGCCCCATGCGCCCCAGCAACATGTGGCTCGGAGTCAAGCAGTAAAAACATCAACATTTTTTCAAAGACTCGCAGAGATTAACATTCCTGTCCATCGCTTTTTTTTTTTTTTGATGAGTATGTTGACCAAGGAAACGGTGACCTCCAAGCCGTTCTTCCATATAAATTTGAGCCCGAACTGCACGAAAAAGAGACCAGCGAAAACATGGATACTGCAACTGGTCCAACTGAAAACACCGGACAACATGGCTCTGATGAATGGTAGGTTTGTGACGTTTCCGTAAAAAAACCAGCAATGTTTTATCCAAGGACTCATAGTATTATGTTCATTAAAAAAACTCTAGATGAGCATCAAAAGTCCTACCACAACATTCTTCGTGACCTACAGACAATTCCCAGGTTATTCTGGTGAATATTCAGTCCAAAGAGACGACAGATCATCAGGCTGTTTTCGAATACACGTGCGGCACGCATCACGGCAGTGGATGTGGTAGACTGCGTCCAGAACTAATGATGTACGGTAAGCAGCGTCACGGGCCCCGGTCAAGTCCCTTGCGTTGCCGGGTGCTTTATATATATGTATACATTCGCCACAAGGAATAGCCTAGTCCTTTTTCTCTTTTCTTTCCTTGTGAATTTTAACCAGTACATGTACATGTACATGTATGTTTTATCATCCTGATTCGATAATTATGAAGTTACTCGAATTTTGAAATTGTTTACTTTTAAAAAGCTGTAAACAAGGCCAGGAGATACATATGGGCCTACCGTTTCACCTCGACCCGTAAACGTGGCCACACGCTCATGCACGCTCCGTTCATAAATCTTTGGACTTAAAGCCCAAGTCCATCATTTGCAGCTATCCAAAAAAGCAACCGGCGTAATTATTGTTGAAAAACATACTGGTTGAAAGATAGTATGGGGACTAAACTCCCTGTGAAATTATCCTTTCTGGCAAGCTCTCATTTTGAAGAAATCAACGAAAGAAGGCATTTCCAACGGTGCTTCTTAAGAAGCACCGTAGGAAAATTTAAATTAGTTGTTCGTTTTGATATTCGGCGCAGCGCGTGCACAAGCATTGGAACGACGCACACGCACGCGCGTTTGCTATAATTTGTTGGATCAGTGTGCAACATCGCGTAAAGCTGCAATTCAAAACAATTTGAAACATGATTTAGCAACTTTTGATTTAAAATTGAGATCCTAGAATGCTGTTTTTCTCAGAATATGAAGCTGAAGCTGAAGCTGAGCTGAAACTTCATCAAGTAAGTTGTTCAGTATCCTTTATTAGATTTTGAACACTTCTGTTGCTTCAAACGAAAAAAATGCACTAATTACAAATGATGGACTATACCGGTAGCTTTAAAGGGGTACAAGGTTCTGAAATCCCAATTTCAAACATCTGGTTGAAAGGAAACCAACCTGTCTTACCATTCCCGAGAAAAGACAAAAAAAACCTGGTTGTTTACATCCTACGTGACGGAGTACGAATACGTTTTTCCTGTCGTACTCAGTCAATGTACAATATACACATTGTGTGTTTCCACACTGTATACAGCACCGTGCTCTTGAACAGCTGTGACCAATCACCAATGCACACTTCAACCATACTTTATGTACAGATTCGTTTGCACACGTTTGCGTATCAAAATTTCAACATGAAATTTCACGAAAATTAGACATTTGAAAAAAGCAGCACTTTCTGATTAGCCTATTAAGTATAAAGAGAGTTAGTATGCTTCTAAAGCAAAAATAAACTACAAACTAAGCCTAAATGTGAAAATCAAAATGTGACAAAGTTTGACATGTTTTTGTACATGGTTGAACATGTTGAAGTGTGGCCTTTATTTACGGAGGTAGGCCTAGGCCTAGGCCTAGTCCAGTAAATTGGCCACATTATGGGGCTAGGGGGAGGGGTGGGGGAAACAATAGGCCCATAAAGACTGCTTTAGCCTGCAAAAGTCACTTTGGTACTACTGGACAGTCATCTGCCAAAGTCAGTTTTGAACAGAACTCGTGAAAATAGAGGTGTCCTAAAGATAAGGATTACCTAGTCCCACTGGGGCGCTAGGCAGCTAGAGGGCCTAGCCTATTGTTGATGTACCCTAACGTGGCGCAGCCCCCAACGTGGCGCACTTTCATTTTTCGCCTGTAGCGCCTACCTAGAGCAAAAGTTTTAACTGAAATTTCACAGAAAGTGAAATTTCATCAAGTTCTAAACACTCCTGTTCATAAATCGCGAGGTTTTTTACTTGAACAAAGTTAGAAGAAAAATTTATTTTGGCGTGATTTTCCGATTGTATTTTCAAGTGCAAAGTGAACCCTTTGAAAATGCCAGGAAAAATAAGAAAATAATTTTCTGACTAACATCTGGCTGGGTAAGTAAGTAGAGATAATAATTATTAATCAGAATTTATCAGGTTTACAGAAATTCTTTAAAGTTAATCTGGAATTTTCCGAGATTTATTCAAGTGCGCCACGTTAGGGAAAACTCCGCCAATTTGTGCCCAATTTCCGGATGCCACCGTTCTTGAATTTCGGATTAAATTTTATGAAACCGAAATTGTTCACAGAGGTTAAAAAGCAAGCATTAATAAGGTAAAAGTACTAGTATTTTACTGCATGAATTTGAGGTTTGTCAACAAAGAGGTTTGGTAACACTATACAAGGAAATTTGGGTAAGCTTCGAAGTGCGCCATGTTAGGGAATTTTGACATTTGGGATGTTCGTACTGTAGTAGTAGGCCTACATGTAGCCCCATAAATGTGGCCTATTTACTGGACTGCCTCCGTAAACATAGGCCACACATCCACATGTACAAAAACGTGTCGCACTTTGCCAAATTTTGATTTTCACATTTAGGCTTACTTTGTAGGGTTTTCTTTGCTTTAGAAGCATTCTCACCCTCTTTATAGGCCAATCAGAAAGTGCTGCCTTTTTCACATGTCTAATTTTTGTGAAATTTCATGTTGAAATTTTGATACGCAAATGTGTGCAACTGTATCTGGAAATTTCACGAAAAACAGACATCTGAAAAAGGCAGCACTTTCTGATTAGCCTATAAAGAGGGTGAGTAAGCTTCTAAAGCAAAAAACCCTACAAACTAAGCCTAAATGTGAAAATCAAAATTTGGAAAAGTGCGACACGTTTTTGTACATGTGGATGTGTTGCCTATGATTTGTTTACGGAGGCAGTCTGTTGTGCCCATTCTTGAAAATCACGCAATCTTAAGAATGGGCGCGCATTGTTAAGAATGAGCGCGCATTCTTAGGAATGAGCGCGCATTCTTAAGAATGAGCGCGCATTCTTAAGAATGAGCGCTCATTCTTAAGATTGGCTAGGAATATCACGTGCACAATTTATGAATTTTGCACAATCTTAACAAACATTGCACAACATAATTAGGAAAGATTTCCATATACGAAGTTCACTCAACACCCTGTGTACAAACCCTATGAGATTGGACTGAACAATTCTAAGTGTTTTCTAAGAAAATGCTTGTATTTTCTCACTGCTCAAATTGATGACATGAAATTGCTATCTGGGGGCTTGTTAGTCAATACAGAGAAAATTAGTGAACTTCGCATATGGTAATCTTGCCCATAATTATGTTAAATGAAATGTATAGCGGTTAAAAGGGAAACAATTCATATAAAAAGGAAAGAAAATGTTCTATGCTTCTGTACTCGTATAACTACGATAATTTGAATCAAATTAAACCTGTTATTATTGCTTTTTTTCTGCCCACTATGGGAAGTTTTGTAATAACGGAGGACTGGGAACTAGTCTGGGAAGTGCTTTGTTTAGGCTAGAGACAAGTAACAAGTCCCTGTATGTATCATATGCATGCCACGAAAAACAAATTCTCTTTTGACTAGATAGAATCCAGCTCTGCGGCGTAATGATGGGGGTGTGAACAATAAATTGGTGGCAATTTAAATGAGAAATAGCATTAGCACTATGAGATGTCACAGTATTCATTCTCATTCTTCACATTCTTCATTCTTACGTCCCCCCCCCCCCTTTTATTATCCCAAAAATCATAATTCTTTCCAATACACTATTATTATGTCTCATATTTTTTCCCCGGTCCCCCCCCCCCCCCAATACGCGTATACTTTTCATATCCACTCTACTTTTCAGCGCCTTGCGTTGCAACAGTATAATTATTAAGACTCAGTGAACGAGGATGCTAGACTTGCCAAGCGCAGCAGGTGCTCAGTATCAACAAGACCGTTATCTTGTCGCGCATTCTTAAGAATGTGCGCTCAATCTGGAAGAATTATTTTTTGCGAAGATTGCGCAAGGATCCAGTCGCACAATCGTAAGAATGTGCATGCACATTCTTAAGATTGCGTGATTTTCAAGAATGGGCACAACAAATGTCCACATATGGGGCTAGCCTACAGTACATGTACGACAGACCAACATCCCAAATGTCAAAAAAGGAGGTCAAGCGCCCCAGTTGGTGGGACTAAGGATTACCGTGTTACTACTGCTGCTTACCTCCCCCAATGTGCCGAAATTTGTTAATTTTCCGTCACAGTTTCTTTTTATCACAGTTGTGGGCAACTCCATTTTGGAAAAGTCCGCCTCCAATTGCGTGCCGGTCAACTCGGTCCGTGACCAACTCGGTCCGAGTCAACTCGGTCCGTGACCGACTCGGTCCGTGACCAACTCGGTCCGTGACCAACTCGGTCCGTGACCAACTCGGTCCGTAACCAGCTCGGTCCCGATGGGAAAATGTGCGAAAAACAGTGCACGGCCGGTGCCCGGGCAGTGTGCCGCGCCTGGCCGCACATCCCCACCGGCCATCGCCACGGTGCACGGTACGGTACGGCCGGCCATGGGGCTGTGCGCCTGGCCGCACAGCCCCACCGGCCGTCGCCTTGATGCAGGCCGGTGACAGTGCCGCGCCCGGCCGCAGTATTATATAAGTCTGTAATCGTAAGGTCTAGGATGTCACTGACCACTGTCAGTGGGGTGTGGGTAGTGAATAACGGCAAAGCTGCAATAAATATTTTTCATGTTGGCCCCTCTGTGGATTTCTTCCCCTCTGTGGTTTGTTCCACGTTTGTACACAGTCTATGGAAATTAATTCTCGATGTGATTGGCTTCTACCGATTTCGGTAGAAGCCAATCATATCACAATATTTCAGGTAATGAGCGTTTTGATTCTTAAAAACGCGCGCAGATTGTTTTGATGTTATTCCTAATACGCAATCAGCGCTGTCTGCGTATTCGCGCAGCCAAAGTTTCGCGGAGAACGCACACGCATCCCATGGTGAGGAGTAGAAACAGATACACGCACGCGTACGTAATGCTTTGAAACGGCTCTGGGTACGCACAACATGAAGCGGTATCAATGGATCTCAACATCTTTTTGCAGGTTAACCCCAATAAAAATTATCTTTTGTTTTGAATAACATTTGAATGTCGTCTTCTTTATTCATAAATACCTCAGACAGTTGAGCTATTCCTATTGGTCGAGAGCCTGTCACGTGGCCGGTCTTAAACGGACGATAAAGACATGGCTAGCTGGTCTTAAACACTTTTCCAGTGTCACAATAAAATGTGGACTCCTAAAAATCCAGTGCCTCTTACCGTTTCATTGATTGAACGTTCACAATCCTCACGTAGGCATGCGCAACACTACAAGCGAGTCAGAATTTTATAGTTCTAAATTCAAAACGCAACGCCCCAGGTGCGTTCTGCGTGACATCGCGCAGAACATGTTACGCGCGCGCCAATCTCCATAAAAGGGTTGTTTACATCTTACTCGCCAGCTGAACACTCCATTATTTTGCTAGAGGGATGTTTCAAAAAGCATGAAGTGAACTTGTTGAACAAAATCGGGATTTTTTAAACGAATTATTTGATTTTTTTTTACGGATAAGGTATTAAATACCTTATCCGTAAAAAATTATCAATTAATTCGTTCAAAAAATCCCGTAAATATGAATGGGAATAAATATGTGCTCGGTCGGTATTTATCACTCTGTTTAATACCGCTTAGAGTCTGGGTGCTGATAATTACCAGCACCCAGACTCTAAGCGGTATTAAACGAGTGATAAAAACCTCCGGAGCACACATTTATTTCCTTATTAATTCAATCCAAGAGCAGATGATCTTAGCATTATCATCCCAATATAATGTGTTTGAACTCTACAAATTGAGATTACGTTTTAAAACTTTTGCAGATTGTTATCCAGCCTTCCGTACCTACTGAAAATAATAAACGAGACTTCAAAAATGTGTTACTTTGATTGGTCAAGCGATGTTGCTGCATATGCATAGAGATGGTGTTGCATATGCATCGATGAATACGTGCGCGTTCACGCGAGGGGAGGGGTGCTGATGGCAGATTGATCAAGTCGGAATTGCTAACTTTTGCACCACATGTATATGTACATGCTCTGCAATACATGCACACACATGTAATACGCGTGCTGTACAATGTACGTACAGTGTGTGCGCATTGTTATACGGCACTGAAGTGGAACGCGCGCTGAAGTGTACCTTGTCGGGCATCTGGAAAGAAGTAAACAAAGTGATTTTTACTACTTTTTTTTTTTTTTTTTTTTAAAGATACCGACTTAATTAAAGCAATTCCGACTTGAGTCAAGTCTAACGCAACCTCAGCTCAGCGGGCGACGGGTGGGCCGCCTTAAATACTATTGGGATCGCCTTGTCACAAAGAAATGCAATCTTTTTGCGTACATTTTCCCATAGGGACCGAGCTGGTTACGGACCGAGTTGCTCATGGACCGAGTCAGTCACGGAGCGAGTTGACCTGAAAGCCTCCAATTCCCTCTATTACAATATAGTAGCCTACGTACATATACACGTGTACGTGACAACGTGCATAGAGCTGCATACAAGAAGCCATTCTTTGTTTCTGCAGCCTAGTCAAGTCAATTAATGGGCCCCATGAACGAGTTGGCCATATTGAATTGAAGTAAATTACTAACTAATTTCAGTCTGCTTCAAAATGAATAATTAAAAAATTTTAATTCTTCTTTCAAAAAAGTACACTCCTCTTACTTTAGGATACGTGCAAAGGCAATGTTTCATGCGGGAACAAAATTTCAAGAAAAGATAAGTGCAGATCTGATCGAAACATCATTCTCTTTATGAATAAATATATTCTTTTAAAACATAAAAATAACTTCATTAATAATTTAATTAATTAATTTTGATGGCATAGTAATAATTCATATTACCTTTTTAGTTGCTTTACATTACATTTCAAGCCCTGTACACTTTTTAAAAAATGCATAATTTCTCAAAATTAAAAATATGCCTTCATATAATAATGTAATTAATTAATTGTATTAATAAATTCAACAATTAATTAATTTGACGGTATAATAATAATTCATACTATTTTTTTAATGCTTTGACTTACATATAGTACAATACAAACGCTGTATAATTTAAAAATACATAATTTCTTTTAAAAGATAACAAATTCGTTAATTCATTTCATTAATTCAGTTATTTAATTAACTAATTAATTCAACAATTAATTAACAAATATTTTGTTTACTTCGAAACAAAATCCTGTACAAATCCGCGCATTAGCTTAATACTGTTTAAAAAGAAAGGGAAAAGGGCACTTTTAGGCATTGTCTCATCAAGCACAGGGATGGTGCTATTAATCAGAGAATAATCTTCTTTTAAAATGTTACATATCTGCATAATTTTGAGCCCCCCCCCCCCCCCCCAGGGAAAAACAAATCAGTATAGCGGCTTTGCGTAAGTTTTCACGATAAGTGCATACAGGAAAATCTAATTTTTACCTATAGAAAAGACATCTTAAGAAGATTGGATGTTCCCAACTCATCCGAAACATCATCAACTCCATTACCTTATCAGCATCGGACATGATGGGCACAACAGCTGAGCACCGCCGAGGACCAGTCAAGGCCTTCACCACACTGGGTGTGATCTCTCCAGATCGTCTCTAGCAACACCTCTACATCCAGGTTAACATTAACGCGAGTGCAAATACCTTACCAATTTGAAAGAACATAGTGAACATAGTGGATGCGTCAAATATACGTATACAAGTGGAGAAACCAACCCTCCCAATGAAGGCATATACCGTTTCCGGAATCATCTGGCATGGCTCGATACACCTTACCGGCAGAATGACTGGCAGTTCCAAGTGGTCAACGGTGCCAGCACCAGCTATCGCTGGGCTCCCTATACGAGCCGCACGTACCCTACGAGCCGCACCCTACACTGAGTGACAATCCACACGGGAACACAACCCCCAAGCCCCAGGCCCCCACAAGAACCAAAGGGCTGACCCTAACGGCTACCACTCCGGGACATACAAGACCTGAAGGACCCGCTGCCAACGCAGTTTGATACCTTCGATGACTTAGATGCGCGCTTTCCTACACCTCAGCTCCACCATAGAGCTCCACATAAATCCGCCACGTATAGGTGCAGCGCTCATGTCAAACCAAAACCGCAGGCCGAGCTGAAAAAGATGGATAAAGACTGGGTCATACGAAAAGTCTCCCATTGCACAGACGGGTGCCGCTCAGTCACAACAACTGCCAAAAATACGGCCCATTCAGGATGTGTCTGGATCCCAAGCAGCTAAACACACGCCTTAGTTCTTCTCAAAGCTGGACGTCAAAAGCAGGGTATTTGTCTTCCCGTCTCGAGCATAGCAGTCTGAAGAGCTGACAACATACAATTTGGTTGTCGGCAGCTTTCGTCGCCCACTCATCGGCTTATCAGTAAGCCAGGATAATAGTCCAACCCAACGACATTGCAGTACATATTCGGTCTCCCTTGGGAAGCAATACGAGCGACCGAACGTCTCATCGCCCTGATGGAAACCGTCGGTTCTTTAGCATACTTCAACAAGTTGTCTCACACTACACCCCAAATTGCGCAGAATTTCTCGCTTCAGCGATCTTCTTCACAAAGATTTTCCATTTCTCTGGCAAGAGGACCATCAAGCTTCTTTTGTAACCCTTAAACACTCCATCTCAACTCAGTCCTGGCTACGATTCTCCGACCCACAGGTATAGAAACCATCCTCAAAGTACTGCATCTGAATGAGGATTGGGTATCACCTAGGAAGGTAAACCCATCGCATTTGCCTCAAAGATCCCATAGATACTCTTCCCAGAGCATATTCTCGATTATATAACACCAGAATAAATCCCCGTCATCTGATTGGTGGATCGTTGATCACATGTCATTGAATTATTTGTACCAACGTACGGCACGCGCGTGGCGTGCAGCGCACAGTGCAATGGAAGTTCTATTGCACTGTGAATAGAGCTTCCAAACTGTGTCACTGCTGCTGGTGGTGGCGCTGTTTTAAATAGTATACAAATATTGAGTGGCTCAGCGTGGAATGGGAGGAATATTATCGCAAGGTAAAATCTGGACTTTTCCATTTCACGAGGCGAAGCCGAGTGAACTGGAAAAGTCCAGATTTTACCGAGCGATAATATTCCTCCCATTTCACAATTTAAAGCCACTCAATATTTGTTTTATATACTACTGACATATAGATCCTTGTCATTTGATACATTTGAACTCTTTTTCAATACGAAACTGGAGGAAAATCTATTTCTCTAGTCCAAACCACCCCTTCACGAAAATGTTTGAACCCAACGCTGTAGCGCTGGCTCTTTGGAACAATACGCGCTACGCGCAACGCTGAACGCGCACACCAGCATGCATTTGCACACAAATACCGCGTCATGATCCTAACTGTTGAATAGTATTTCCCATTCCCCATGGGCGGATAGTACTTTTTGAGCCGCGGCGTAAATGGGAGCAATAACGAATGTCATGTGATGTGAGTTCCACCAATCAAATGACTAGGATCTGTATGTCAGTTATATAAAGATAAATTGAATATGATTGTTCTCAACCTGTTGAACAGTTTGCATCTATACTACAATTCAAGGAATCTCTGTCTGTCTGTCTGTCCGTCGATTATCTCCAGAACCGGGCACCGTATGAAGTTGAAAATCGGCGGGTATATTTTTCGGGACAACAGAATGTGCAGTGCAAAGTTTGAAGTTGTTTGGACCAGCGGTTCTCGAAAAAGCTGAAAAAAGCAGTATTTTCTGAGGCAAACGTGGCAGTATATCTATACTACAATTCAAGGAATCTCTGTCTGTCTGTCTGTCCGTCTGTCTGTCTGTCTGTCTGTCCGCCGATTATCTCCAGAACCGGGCACCGTATGGAGTTGAAAATCGGCGGGTGCATTGCTCGGGACAGCAGAATGTGCAGTGCCGAGTTTGAAGTGGTTTGGACCAGGGGTTGTCGAAAAAGCTGCAAAAAAGAAGTATTTTCTGAGGCCTAGCGCGCCAGAATATAGCCTAGAACCCGGCGCGCACTGATTTTCTTTTCAATTGTTTACGTCATGTTTGAGCAAGAGCGCGCGTGCTTAATATGACGCAACAATGAAAAAAAGGACGGGCACATTGTAGGGCGATAGCACTGCACACCATGTCTTCGTACGTGAGTGGCATGCACGGGCACGGGCACATGCATTTTGTAGTCAACTGAGCAACCATCACTGCACTGTATGTAGGCGGTCGACTGAGCAACTCTAATACAATATGGTATCGCCCTACAACTACACCAGGGCTACAGTTGTAGGACGATACTATATTGTCCAGTAGGGGAAAATATCAGTCCCGGGGGGGGGGGGGGTGACGACATTTTGTGCGTTTAACTTGCGAGTGTGCGTTCACACCATTGAATAATTTGCGTTATTTGCACGAGCTGCAGTTCTCAACTGCCCCTTCCGAACATAACACTACGCACTGCCGTTCTTTTCAATTGTTAACGTCGTGTAAAGCTAAACCGCGCGTGCTCAATATGACGCAAACAATGCAAAAAAGACGGGCACGCGCCATAACTCTATGGCACGCGCACGGGCATTGTAGGGCGATACTATTGTCCAGTATGGGTGAATATATAGCATTGCGTACCATGTTACCGTTTGTACACGTACCTACGTGGTGGCTGGACGGGCACATTATTTTTGCAGTCGACTGAGCGACCTTACTGCAGGACGATACCATTGTCCAGTAGGGGTGAGTAATATCTGCGCTATTTTTGAAGCTTTTTTTTTTTGAGAAACACTCGCCCAAACAATTTCAAACTTGGCACAAACTTTGACGTGAGTGTGCGTTCAACCTGTGAAAACAACACCATTGCATCGCGTGCGTTGTTTGCACGAGCAGTTCTCAAAAACTCTGCAAGCATGAAACCAATACCTGCGGCAAAGCAATTTGCGCTTCCCAAACAAGCACATTTTAGACGGTACAGCACGGTTGTACGCGTACGAGGACGTGAGAGGCTGCACGGGTTTACGCATTTTGTCGTCGACTGAGCAACAATTACTGTAAGCGACTGAATGAGCAACCTTTACTGTAGGACGATACCATAGTCCAGCATGGGTAAATATCAGTGCAAGGGGATGGCGACGTGTACAAAGTGCGCGTTTAACCTATAAATGTGCGTTCAACCTGTGAAAGCTAGCAACATGTCGTGTGCGTTGTTTGAATGAGCAGTTCTCTGCCCCCTCCAAACATACACATTTTCAACGGGCCCTGCACTAGTAGCTTAGAACATAACACCCGCACGCACTGCCGTTCTTTTCAATTGTTTACGTCATGTTTAAGCTAAAGCGCGCGTGCTCAATATGACGCAAACAATGCAAAAAGGACGGGCACGCGCACGTGCATTGCAGGGCGATACATTGTCCAGTATGGGTGAATACTAATGGATCAATGGGTGAATAGCACTGCATGCCATGTTTTCGTATGTGCACGGGCACATTATTTTTGCAGTCGACTGAGCGACCATTGTAGGTGGTCGAACTTCAAACTTGGCAAAAATTTGACGTAAGTGTGCGTTCAACCTGTGAAAACAACACCATTGAATCGCGTGCGTTGTTTGCACGAGCAGTTCTCCAAAACTCTGCAATTATGCAACCTATACCAGCGGCAAAGCAATTTGCGTTTCCCGAACATGCACATTTCAGACGGGCACTGCACTAGTTAATATAAATATGATTGCAAAAAGTTTCGCTGGAACTACGCTGCATCGGTGTCCTGTTTATTACGTCACGATTGACTATGTTTTGTTTGCTGCCCCCAACGACGACTTTTACACAAATTGCACGTTCGGGTCGAAACAGGACCTGAAAAACAGCTCTCAAAAGTACCTTTTGTATTCATTTCATGACAGAAACAAGAGTCGTTTTTATTTCATCACACCTTAGACTGCATATACCCGAAAAATGACAGAAATGTCTTCGAGCATTCCACAACCTCTTTAAACAGATTTTAACCTTTATAAATTAGCTATTAAAAGTCAACCAATCAGATGACAAGGATTTATTCAGGTGTTTTATAAAACAAATAATGATTGTTTCACGTTCGTGCAATGGAAAGAATAATTTCATTTGGTTCATTTGGCTTCGCCTTGTGGAATGGAACATTTCGGTCACCCACGTGACCGAATGAAATTAGTCTTACCGTTGAATTATTGTATACTGACTATTGTTGGTTGCAGAAAAAAATAATTGCTGACCGGCGCATGCGGCACTCTCCTCGACCCCGCGTCACACTCGTATCTTTAGGATTTTTGCTGGGGACGTGGTTGAAACTTCACCACTTTTAAGACATGCAAGATGGCGGCTCGCATGTCGTGCATGTGGCGATACGTGGTAAGTAAGTCATAATTTATGGATAATAATAAGACCCAGGCAGAGCGTCCTGTATAAAAGTATGGGAATTTATTAGCCCCACTAGTGTGACCGCGGTATGCTGCGCTGAACCTCTGGCCACACGCCGTGTTACCGCGCACTACTGAGGGCGTTTTCATAAAAATTAGGCAGTGGATATTTTGCCGGAGACGGCAAACCTTTAGTAAACGTTAGTTTGCCGGATATGCACTGAACATGCGCCGTTGCTGGCACAATTGCAGAATACCCCGCCACTCGATCTATCCACCTCGTACTCGTAGCCGGCTACGAGGTCACGGTTGATTGACCGCAATAAACATTCTCAGTGCTACTTGTATGTACTATGCGTCATGCTCCATTGCACTCCCACTTCGTGACCGCGTAGCCGCCAACAGGGTAGTTCGTTTGGACTTACCGGTAGATTTTTTTCAGCAACTCCCATTCCTTTTGTGTTGCTTCGTTCTCAAGCATATTTAAGGGACTCCCACTCCGTAGCCTCGTACTCGTAGCCGCCAACAGGGTAATTGGTTTGGACTTAGAATTTTTTTAGGAACTCCCATTCATTTTGTGTTGCTTCGTTCTCAAATAATGGACCCCCACTCAGTATCCGCGTAGCTGGCAATGGACTTGAATTGTTTCTTTTGCTGCAATTTGCAGTGATTCCAACCTCGTAGCCAGTGATTTTAGGGGTGTATTTCCGAGTGGCGGGGTATTCTGCAATTACTCCCAGTTACTGTTTTTTGGGCAAGATTACCATATGCGAAGTTAGTCCGAGTAACTTGGACCCAACTTATCGCCTTTTTTAACATTTGGACATGGTCTGGCGATAGTGGGGTCCAAGCTAATACCGCGACCTGGACAACATCATCCTGTCACTGTCCCAAAAACCAACATTTGCCAACAAAAAACATCAGATTTCACCTTCAAAACGGCCTCCAAATTACTAGATATGCCACTTGAGGTACAAGTAGACATCGATAATTAAGATGGTTGTACTGAAGTTTACTTACGATCCGGAAAAAAAGGTGAAATTTTCCGTTCATTTCGGAGAGCTCCCCTCGCGATCTTGAACACGTTAAATTTCCGATCGTGTTTAATGTTTGAACGACGCGATTTCTTCTACATGCCCAGCGTACATTCGATGGTCCCCGTATCCCGAGTGCGATTCCGTTACCGAGCGCGCGCGATGCATTGATTATGATAATGAGTAGACTGGATCACGTTTAACACATGTGCATTTCAAACGATAATAGGGAGTCGGGAACTAGCGCAGCTTTTATGGCGGGTACCAGTTCAAGCTGGTTCCCGATTCCCTTTTACAGTTCGAAATGCACATGTATGTGTTTACAAACGTGACTCATTATCATAATCGATGCATCGCGCGCGCTCGGTAACGGAATCGCACTCGGGATACGGGGATCATCGAATGTACGCTGGGCATGTAGAAGAAATCGCGTCGTTCAAACATTAAACACGATCGGAAATTTAACGTGTTCAAGATCGCGAGGGGAGCTCTCCGAAATGAACGGAAAATTTCACTTTTTTTTTCGGATCGTAAGTAAACTTCAGTACAACCATCTTAATTATCGATGTCTTCTTGTACCTCAGGTGGCATATCTAGTAATTTGGAGGCCGTTTTGAAGGTGAAATCTGATGTTTTTTGTTGGCAAATGTTGGTTTTTGGGACAGTGACAGGATGATGTTGTCCAGGTCGCGGTATTAGCTTGGACCCCACTATCGCCAGACCATGTCCAAATGTTAAAAAAGGCGATAAGTTGGGTCCAAGTTACTCGGACTAATGCGAAGTTTACTAATTTTCCTCTGTATTGACTAACAAGCCCCCAGATAGCAATTTCATGTCATCAAAGTCAATTTGAGCAGTGAGAAAATACAAGCATGACAAGCATTTTCTTAGAAAACACTTAGAATTTTTCAGTCCACTCTCATAGGGTTTGTACACAGAGTGTTGAGTGAACTTCGTATATGGAAATCTTTCCTTTTTTTGTACTAAAACATTTTCCGGTGACAAATTTTAGTCTGGCTCCATTCCAATATTATCGCTGTAACCTCGTAAGTCGTATTCACAAGATGGGATTCAGACCATTTTATAATTTCGGACTTTATTTCCCTTTAAAAAAAATCCTCCAGAGCCATAAATCTGAAAAAGAAATGTAATGCTCTGCAATAAAATGTTTGAGACATGTTAAAATAATAAAAGAAGAACATTCTTATTTATTTGGGGATGGGAAAAAAAAACTTTAAAATGTGGCGGGGATCGGGATCGAACCCGAGTCATCCCGCTCACTAGAGCTTTTGCTTAACCACTACACCAAACGTGCTACACAACTTTTGGTGGGAATTTAATACATCTTATAATCCAGCCCTATCTTAAAGAGTACAGCGCCCTCTGTTGATATGGATTGCCGCCGGCAAACCTTTAGTAAACGTTAGTTTGCCGTCATTACCTCCGGCAAAATATCCACTTACAGGCCTTCATTTTTAAGGAGCACGAGCGCGATCGCGCTCCTTCGCGCTCCTTAACACGGTTTCTGGCGCGCGAATAATAGCGCTCCTGGGTAAATTTGTAAGCTTATTAATTGTCGACTCCAGTTTTTGTCTACATAAAGCCAACAGTAAAATCTTGTCAATCCAAATTTTATATACTTGATTTCTTAACTTGTCATCCCGATGTTTGAACGATTTTGTTGCAAAAAAAATCAACAAAAGTAAGTCGAATACCTACGTAAAATCCACCCATAATCATCGCAAGGATTTTGTAAATATCGCAGTAACTAGACTCGAGCCATCCCATACATCATGTACATGGACAACATTAGCCATTTTCTTTTCATCAACGACATGTAGCACGTTCCATTATGATCAAGGCAGGGTACGGGTACTGGCAGGATCGTCATTCAGACGTGCACCGCCATTAAGTGAATAAAATGAAAGAATAATTTCGGTTGAGATCAGTTTATAAATTAGTTTATAAATATTTATAATGTAAAACTAAATATATAAACCTCCGATGAAGTGAAAACACAAAACAATTATGAAATGGATGGGCTGAGCAATTAAAACCACCTACTTTTGGGTTGGAAATACCTTACGAAAGGTTGAGCTCATTTGTCCCACAACGATAGAGTGCAGAGCGTTTTTCCGTGTGTCGACTACCGGGCTATGCCCGCAAGCGCGGCCGGTCAACTGGCCACCCGTGCACGGTGACATTGTTTGTGCGTAGTACCATTCGACATTTTGTTATGGCGTTTAATACTTGTACATTTCTGTGACCTTACTTTCGATCCTTTTATTTTTTGTGCCCAAAACCAAATATTCATATAATTATTTTCCTTTTCTATTTTACTAATTTTGAGGATTTATTTGACAAAAAAAGTATTTCTTTGACAGATGTATGATGACCAGACTTAAAGTAATTGGATTTTTTTTTGGGGGGGGAGGGGGCTCTATTCATCAATTTGGATATAAATTTAGAACCCCTCAAAAACACGGTGACACCACATGATACATATTCAAATTTAAACAAAAACAGGTTTTTAGTAAAGTTAGTAAACCAAAACAAACTATTTGATAAAAAAAAAACCAATCAATAAAAACTGAAATAAACAGTAAATAAAACAAAAAATAAAAATAAAATAAAGTGAATATAATAAAAACGAAGTAAAATAGAACAAAAAAGAAACACTAAAGAACCACAAATCAACTCCACTTTGTTTTTCATTTTTATTTCCAATTCCACATCCGGATGATTCACAAACAAGTAAAACTTAAACCTAAATTGACATGAATTAAGCACTCAATTTGTAGTGAACAGTCGCATCTGTTTCTCAGTTCTGATGCAAGTGTGTGTGCATGATATGAAAGACTTCAGGAAATGATTTGGATTCATTTTTTACTTTGAGCACAAAACATGCAAATTGAGCTCCTCGGACTTCCCAGGAGAGCAATTTTGGGTGCTCAAATTGAGCTCCTCGGATTTCCCAGGAGAACGATTAACTGAGCTCCACGAATTTCTAAAAATGAAGGCCTGCACTACCTAAAAATTACGGTCCGTTTCTTACATATGGTTGTATTCTATGATGTCCCATCTATCACTTCTGTTCTGGGATGCTTAGGACGGTGTAATGATGTTCAATTTTCCGAGATATTCTTGAATCTTTCTGGAGCCCATAATTATGCACTCATGAAACGTCTGGTTATGGCAGCCATTTTGAATGTGACCAGAGATGACCTCAAGCTGTGACGTCGCGTTTATGCAAATTGCTTGTCGAGCGAGGGTGCGAGTTACAAATGCGGCGGCTGTTTCCTGTGTCGTAGATCCTGAATAGAGATCAGTGCACGTGGCCCCCAGACGATAAATGCATGGTACAGGAAACAGCCGTCGCATTTGCAACTCGTGCCCTCGCTCAACAAGCAATTTGTATAAACGCGACGTCACAGCTTGAGGTCATCTCTTGTCACATTCAAAATGGCTGCCATCACCAGACGTTTCATGAGTGCATATGGGCTCCAGAAAGATTCAAGAATATCTCGGAAAATTGAAGTTTGAACATCATTACACCTAAGCATCTCAGAAGTGATAGATGGGACATCACAGAATACAACCATATGTAAGAAACGACCGTAATTGTTTTGAAAACTTCGTCCTCAGTAGTGCGCGGTACCACGGTGTGTGGCCAGAGGTTCAGCGCAGCATACCGCGGCCACACTAGTGGGGCTACCCAGAAGTGATAGATGAGACATCATAGAATACAACCATATGTAAGAAACTGACCGTAATTTTTTTGAAAACTTCGTCCTCAGTAGTGCGCGGTACTACGGTGTGTGGCCAGAGGTTCAGCGCAGCATACCGCGGCCACACTAGTGGGGCTAACTTCTGGGATGCTTAGGTGTAATGATGTTCAATTTTCCGAGATATTCTTGAATTTTTCTGGACCCCATATACACTCGTGAAAGGTCTGGTGATGGCAGCCATTTTGAATGTGACAAGAGATGACCCCAAGCTGTGACGTCGCGTTTATGCAAATTGCTTGTCAAGCGAGGGCGTGAGTTGCAAATGCGACGGCTGTTTCCTGTGCCGTGGATCCTGAATGGAGATCAGTGCACGTGGCCCCCAGACGATAAATGCATGGTACAGGAAACAGCTGTCGCATTTGCAACTCCCGCCCTCGCCCGACAAGCAATTTGCATAAACGCGACGTCACAGCTTGAGGTCATCTCTTGTCACATTCAAAATGGCTGCCATCACCAGACGTTTCACGAGTGCATATGGGCCCCAGAAAGATTCAAGAATATCTCGGAAAATTGAACATCATTTCACCTAAGCATCCCAGAAGTGATAGATGGGACATCATAGAATACAACCATATGTAAGAAACGGACCGTAATTTTAATGAAAACGCCCTCAGTAGTGCGCGGTACCGCGGTGTGTGGCCAGAGGTTCAGCGCAGCATACCGCGGCCACACTAGTGGGGCTAGGGAATTAATCAGTTACTTATACTACAGTTGTTTTCCTAGTTCCGGATAGCAAACATCATTTAGGCTGCTTTCGGCTCAACTAGGCCCGTACTCGTTTTCCACGAAAAAAAGTTGGCGATCGTCGATCGTGTAGGCTAGGCCGGTGGCGATCTTGAAGTGTAGGGCCCCTATTTTGTTTTGATGAAATTAGGAGTCAAAATGTTTTTGTTTTTTATTGCTCAAAAATCACCTTTACATCAAAATCAAAAACAGACTTTTCTTAATTCTAATAACACCTGTTTTGCAATTTTGAACAGATGGGTAGAAATCATGATTTTCCAGCGTGGTTTTGCCTTGCGATTGCACTGTCATCGTCATTTTACCCCCAAATTTCCCTCAAAAAATCAAAACCCTGCCCTCTGTCTATGAGTATGACATACCTGCTTATTGAGAATGTCGCCAACTAGTTTGGTAGGTCCAATAATTTTGAAGTGGATTTTGTTCCCTTAATATTAGGAACCGGGCCCTACACTTCACGATCGCCGTGTAGGCGGCCTAGGCCTAGTCCGAGTAACTTGGACCCAACTTACCGCCTTTTAAGCATTCGGACATCATGGACATGCCGGTCTGGCGATAGAAGGGTCCAAGCTAACCCCACTTGTGTGGCCTCCGTATTGCTGCGCTGTACGTTAGGCCACACATCTGGTTTTCCAACCTGCTGCTGAGGAGTCGAGTCCATTCTCTGGCGCACCCTGTTTTGGCACTTTTTTTTTTACCTACCACTGTATATGGTTGTATTCTTTGATTTCTCATCTTTTGCCCTCTGGGTAGATTAGGTAGGCCTATTCTGTCTTCAAATTTTTCGAGAAATTTAGACATCTTTCTGGAGTCCATATGTGCCAGTTTCGGACTAAACTCCTCAGTAGTCCGAGTAACTAGGACTCTACAGATCGCCTTTTGGACATGGGCGGGCGATTAGTAGAGTCCTAGGTACGTGGCCGTATATGGTTACCATTAACGTGTTTTGACCATTTTCAATCGTACCCCCAATCAAAATTGTCAGATTTCACCACAAAAACAGTCTTCAAACTGCCTTACTCGCCCCTGTGGCTTTAGTGGGAATTGGAAACTATACAAATGATGGTGGTTAGGTTCACATACCTTAGAGAAGAAAAGAGAAATTGCACCTTCATTTCGGAAACCAGCCTCGCCGAGCTGTCGTGCTGGTAAAAGCCATCTTGAATGTTGTTGTTGTGTGCGATTCATTCAAATTGTGAGGTCAAACTTGATGACGTATGACGTGCCGGCCGAGCGCATGCCTGCATTCACAATCAGGCATATCGTGTTTGCACGCGTACACTGGCGACTGTTTACTGAACGGCGCGCGCAGCCTGCACATGTATATCGCATGCACGGCTATGCGCGCCGTTCAGGAAACAGTCGCCGGTGTAGGAACTTTTAGGAACCGGGCGCATAGATAGATACATGATTGCCAAAAAGTTTACCCATGGGCATGGAATACATGTAAGTTAAGTATTAGGGGAGTATGTACATGTGGGGCACCCCCGTGATCCCCCCCCCCCCCCCCCAACTAACTTTCACCAATTTTTTTGGAAAAGGAAAACAAATCTGATGCGAAGGAGATATTCAAGATGGCGGCCAATATGGCCGCCAAAAATGGTAAAATCTTGAAAAAAAGCATAAATCAGCCAAATTATGTGATAAAAGCATAAATAAAATGGTTAGTTATATGTTTTAGACCCTCAACAACTCATTTCTGGTATCCTTGTTTTGCTATTATGCTTCAAATTCAAGATGACGGCCAATTTGGTGGCCAAAATGGCCGCCATATTGGTAAAATATGGAAAAAGTCATATATCAGCCTAATATTATGATACAATCAAAAGTGAAATTGTTAGTTATACGTCTTTACCCTCACAAATTCATTTCTGGTATCGCTTTTTTTCTATCATTCTTCAAATGCATGATGGTGGCTAATATGGCGGCCAATATGGCTGCTAAATATGAGAAAAAAATGGGGGGAAAAAATCATATTTTAGCCAAATAGTGTGATAAAAGCATCCATAAAATTGTTAGTTATGTTTTTGACCCTCGCAAACTCATTTCTGATATCCCATTTTTTGCTATCATGCTTCATATTCAAGATGGCGGCCAGGATGGCCGCAAAAATGGCCTCTAAAATCGGTCAAATGTGAGAAAAATGATACATACCGGTATTAGCCAAATAATATGATAAATGCATACATTTAATTATTAGATAGTATGCTCTTCACCCTTACAAGTTCATTTCAAGCATTCTTTCGTTTTGCTTCCATGAACCAAATTCAAGATGGCTGCCAATATGGCTGCCAAAATGGTCAAATTTAAGAATAGCCATATATTAGCCATTCCATGTAAGGGTCATCACCAAACTCAAAAATTGAAGTGAAAGGAATAAATGTTTGTTAGTTATATTTGGTAAGAGGAATATTGAAACCATCTACATTGTAAATCTCAAAAGATTTTTTAAAATAAATCAGCCTCCTGAACATGGATGAATTTTGTGGGCAAAACGGAGGGTCAGGGGTATAAATCACAAACTGAGGAAGTAATTGAAGCTCATTCATAAGATTGTGCTTTATCTGCATACATTTGGTAGCTATTCCAGTCTATTTGATAAAACATTGAGAATTTTTCCAAATGTCTTAAGTATTTTCCCACTATTTCATCGTGAAAACACCCTCAAAAATATGTCACGCAAGTCACAAAATAGGACTTTTGCTCAGATTACTTAATAACTAGAGAGGGATTCAGCTAGTGTTTGATATTTGTAAATGAAATAGTGGTGGTCTATCCATAAAAGGATGAATATTCTTATTTGCTCTACATTCCTTGTAGAAAAAACTATCTCAAGAATGTCACGCGAGTCACACATGATGTATGTCACGCGAGTCACCAGTGGCGGATCCAGGAATTTTCGCAGGGGGGGGGGGGGTTTCATCAGCCCAAAAATCTGAAAATGTACACACGTTTTTTTCTCCGGACACTTGGCCTCCGTAACATAAAAAACTGGGGGGGGGGGGGGGGGGAGCTTGTACCAATTTCAATCGGGGGCGCTGTTCAAATTCGACGATTATTAACACACGTATTTTGAAACAGGCGGACATTAGACCAGTATAATTTTTGGGGGGGTTACAGCGGGGGGGGGGGGGGGGGGGGGGGGGGTTTCGACTTATTTTTACGAATTTGTATGAGATTGGTTTTTTTTTATAGAGCTGGTGGGGGGGGGTTGGGTTTGACCCCCAACCCCCCCCCCCCCCCCCCCCCTCTGGATCCGCGTATGGTCACAAGCCAGGAATGTTTCATTTACATGTAATACAAAGAAAACCATGCCATATTAAATGATAGAATTGGAATTAAGTCTTTAAAAGCATTAGTTACTGGTATGTAACAATAAATTGAATCAGTTTTTTACAAATGTATATACATTCGAGTCTTGTTAATACAAACTCGTTCAGACCTAGCCAAACTGTTTGTTATATCAGAATTTTGTATTAAGAGGAACATCAGTCCTATTCATTGTGCACATAAATGCACAGTCGGGGCTAAGGCTTTATGTTAGTTATAACCAGAATTTTGTATTAACAGAGTTTGTACAAACGAGATTTGACTGTACTGTATACATTCCTATACAACTGCATCATTAATTGCAGCTCTTACCTTTTAAGGAAACTGTGACTCTACATGACCGAGAATTACAACTGTTTTCCTGAAATAATCACCCGTGGATTGATGACATCACTTCGTAACTTAAATTCCGAAACATTTTTTTCTCTCCATGTCATTGTTAAGGATATTGTGTTTAAAACCAGATTTCCACCCCCAACATTTGCCAAAGTAAAGGGATAAATAGCAGTTTTCACACTCTTTCTTAAGGTATTCACAGGTAAATCATTTTTATTAATATATTATGATTTGATTTGTTATACTAAAATTACAGTTATAATGTGAAAGTGAAAAGCTACTGTGTCACGCGAGTCACGCATTTGTGTCACGCGAGTCACATTTTCTTCAGGCCATTTCTTACAACAAGGGATATTTGGCACAATACAACTTACATGTATGCATGTATTGGGTGAGGGTATTAAGTTCTAAGTTCAGTAAGAATAACTTTTAGAACACTGGTAGATCCCTAGGAAAAGCTATTTGAATCAAGGGATGTCAAAAATCCCTTTTTCTATCCTGTCACGCAAGTCACGTCAAAGAAACTGTGATACATGAAAAAATAGCGATTTTAAAGTACATTGTAATCATATAAAAATTAAACCATAAATTCACAATGCCCTGACTCAAATACATGCTACCGTAATTTGAGTTGAATAAATGCCAGGTTAACAACAGCAATGCATTAAAACTTTACATTTTGTTCAAATGTCACGCGAGTCACCATGGAATGGAAAAAATTGGCCATATATGTAAATGATATGTATGAGGGAAAGTTGAGATTATGTACTTGAGACTTCACTGCATATCTAGATTTGTCTTACTTGCAAACATGTTCCAAATTCAAGATGGTGGTCTAAGTGACCATAGTAAGGCTGGGCTTCCATCAACTGCCGTTTTAAGCACAGGCCACCCAGTAGCTCAGCCTGTTAGTTTAATCCTCTTTAAATCGGCCAGACTCTGGCTGAGGCACCCACCCACTATAGTAGGTGATCTATTGTGTTCACGCCTGATGATTGCAGGTCCAGCATCTGAGACCCAACAATGAGGGGTATCACATTTTATGGCTGATACATGACTTTTTTCGATTTTGTTTACCATTTTGGCAGCCATATTGGCCACCAACATGGCCATCATCATGAATTTGAAGCATGATAGTAAAAAAGAGATATCAAAAATGAATTTGTGAGGGTAAAAAACATATAACTAACAATTTTATTGATTTTTTTATCACATATTATGGCTGATATATGACTTTTTTCGATTTTGTTTACCATTTTGGCGGCCATATTGGCCACCCTCCTGGCCATCATCATGAATTTGAAGCATGATAGCAAAACAGAGATACCAAAAATGAATTTGCGAGGGTTAAAAACATATAACTGACCATTGTATTGATGCTTGTATCACATTATTTGCATGGGCGTCGCGAGGGGGAAGGGGGGCACTTGCCCCCCCCCCCCCCCTCGCCCCAGAAAAGCACAAAAAAAAAAAAAAAGGAAGAAAAAAAAAGAAGAAAAAAAGAAAAGAAAAAGAGGCGCGAAGACATAGTGGTATAAATTTAATGGTGGGGGGGGGCAAAATGTCCCTGCCCCCCTCTAAAACTGATAAATCGAGATTGTGTTGAGAAATACAGGCATTTTTTGGGAAAAAAATATGTTTTGTCCCCCTCTAGAAAAAATCCTGGCGACGCCCATGATTATTCGGCTGACATATGACTTTTAAAAAAAAAAATAACCAATAAGGCGGCCATATTGGGCGCCATATTGGCCATCATTTTGGCCGCCAATTTGAATTTGAGATACCGGTACCTGAAATGAATTTGAGAGGGTCAAAATCATGTTTTACAATTTTATTTATGATTTTATCATACTATTAGGCTGATATGTGACTTTTTCCATTTGTTACCAATATGGCGGCCATATTGGCCACCAAATTGGCCGCCATCTTGAATTTGAAGCATTAAAGCAAAATTTGATACCAGAAATGAGTTGTCGAGGGTCTAAAACATATAACTGACCATTTTATTTGTGCTTTTATCACATAATTTGGATGATTTATGCCTTTTTTCACAATTTTACCATTTTTGGCGGCCATTTTGGCCGCCATCTTGGATATCTCCTTCGCATCGGATTTTTTTTCCTGTTAACATCCAAAATGTGTTTTAGAACCCTAAAAGGCACCCAAAAAATTGGTGAAAGTTAGTTCGGGGGGGGGGGTGCACGGGGGTCCCCCATACATACTCAACTACATGTATATTAAGTAACCCAGTCCTAGACCATTTGTAGAGGGTTCTATAAATGGTCCTACAATAGTACAAATGGTCTAGCCTCCAGGTTGGAGGATGTCTTCATCAGAGTTGTAACGAGTCACTGATTTTTGTGACTCGAGTCGAGTCGAGTCATTTTAAAGAAGTGACTCGAGTCGAGTCGAGTCATTTTAAAGAAGTGACTCGAGAAGTGACTCGAGTCAAGTCATAAGCTTTATAAGAAATCGCCTAAAGCCAATGATGAAACAGCGAATTAGAAAATGTGTTTAAAAATCTGGTTCCTGGATAGTATTTTGTGTGTTCTAGAACCATGAGGTGGGAGTCTATGTCACGTTGTATATTTTATACATGACTGTTATTCGCAAAGCGAAGTGAGCATAAATTTTGCACGGTAAGTCATTGCAAATACTTTTCACAAAGTTGTGCTTTTATTTTTGGGACTCGAGTCTTATTAGCCTTCGCTCAAGTCGAAGCCGAGTCATTCTGATGAGGGACTCGAGTCGAGTCATTTGCTAGCAGTGACTCGAGTCGAGTCGAGTCATTTACCCTTAGGGACTCGAGTCGAGTCGAGTCACCAATAATTGTGACTCGAGTCGGACTCGAGTCGAGTCATTGACTCGAGTCATTACAACTCTGGTCTTCATTGCATTACAACTAACGTCCAGGATGAGAATTCTCTACACAATACCACCCAAAACATGAACAAGATTTTCTTTTACGTTTTACCTCGTTATGGAAGCTTGTTTCACGCCCACATACTCTATATATGTCCTTATCTTAGCTTGAGTAACTCCAGCTCTAATGCCTATCACATTAGAGCTGGAGTCACAACTACGTTACAATCACCAGTTCGTAAGAATCCCGGACTGTACATCCCCAGTGCATTACAAAAACGACTCAGACTATCCCGACCCAGATTCCATAATCCATACCTCATAGGATGCAGCAGACATTCATGAAGCTAATAATCGACTTCAAACAGAACAACGAAGACTAAAATATGAAATTTTTCGATGATTTTGGTGGCGATTATCCAGAAACCATGAGAAAACGTCACGCGACACTATTCTGCCGACTGCTGTTGACCACCCATAAAACAACATTGGCCAACAAAAACATCAGATTTACCACAAAACGGCCTCCAAATTACTAGATAAGCCACCTGAGGTACAAGGAGAGATCAAAGATTAAAATCGAGATACTTAAGTTTGCTTATGAGTCGGATGAAAAGTGAAATTTCCCGTTCAATTCCGAGAGCTCCTTTCGCGATCGATCGTGAATTAACACATTAGATTTCCATCTCATGTTTGAACAACGTGATGTGGACATACCTGCCCAGCATTCATTTGATGGTCCCAGCGCGATTCCGTTACTGAGCACGATGCATTGATTATGATAATGAGTAGTGATTATGATAATGCATCCGGTGGGTTCAGGAATTCCATATGCTATGCTGACCGACGTTAATCAGGAAAATAACTCTAAAGCAATAAACTTGTATGTTTTTGTAGACTCTTTTCATCACTTTCTCATCACCCAGTCGTACGTGCGTGCTTATGTACCTACGTATGTACGTACGTCAGAAAGCACACACGTATGCTAGCGCCCTCCTTGGTTCCAGTTTGGTGAGAACAGTGACGTCACTCCAGCCAACCGAAGTCAAGAAAACGCTCAACCAATGACCAAAGCCGAAACACTTCTGGTCACAGTCATGAAAACACGCCCAGTCATTGGATAGACGACCGCGCTTACAAGTTAGTGCGCATGCGTTTGAGGGCGGTTACTAAGCAAATTGCGTGTGCGCACTGTGTGTTCATGCTGTGCAGACGTAGAAGTACGGTAGGCGCTAGCTCGTGTACGTGTTCGCACATACGACTTGGTGAGAAAGTGATGAAAAGAGTCTATAAATAGGTACAAGTTTAACGTTGCTTAGTTAATTTTCCTGATTAACGTCGGTCAGCATCACATAGCCTTTAATCAAGTCCCATGCGCCTATACCCGGACCATCTGGACACGTAACGCACCCTGGATGCTGGCACGTAAAAAGACTAGCACGAGCGGCAAAGCGGCGAGGGCCTTTACTATCTCGTGGAACTAATCACTAATTCATTTATTCACGTAATATAAATCAAGCAATATAAACCAATCATCTAACGGTGGTTTGCGGTTACCAGCAACAGCACGCGCGCCATGGCTGTCTGGCGCCAGACTAGACGATGGCTGCATGATTTATGTTAGTAATGCTGCATTTTCATTGGTCAATTCACAACGGGTAATGCATTATGCATGTCTACCAAATCGGTAGACAAATGTAAAGAAAAACATAAGCGTTCTCCACGAGATGGTAAAGGCCCTCGCGGCTACGCCGCTCGTCCTAGTTTTTTTACGTGTCAGCATCCGGGGTGCGTCACGTGTCCGGGTAAGCTTGTGGGACTTGACTAAAGGCTACATCACGTATGGAATAAGGACACAAAGAATACTAAGATGTAAAAATTGGCTTCCTGACAAGGTAAAAATATTGAAAATATTGGTCATAAATTTTTTCGCCCTGTTTTGAGCACTTCAAGTTCATACCCTGGACTCCCTCCATAATGTACCTGTAGGGAGGGAAGGGAGTCCACCTGGGCTAAGGGTCCTACTAAAATGCGTCAACAAGCGTCAACTGGCTTCAACAAGCATCAATGGTCATCAACCCAGGGTCAACAAATGTTGTATAAGTTTTGGAACATCAAAAACAGCTTTATATGGTAGAAATAGCATCAAAGAACACCTTCAGCATATAAATCAAAGTTAAAATTATTTGAAAAGGTTTTTTTTTTCAACCCGAAAAAACGTAGGACAACTTTGTTGATTAGTGTTGGCCGCCATCTTGTTTGGATGGCGTTGTTCACTTCACTCATGCGTAGTATGGCTAGCTCACATTAACAGATTGGTGGCCAACACAAACTCATCAAAGTCGTCGTACATTTCGCGTTGAAAAAAAAAAACTTTTAAAATAATTTTAACTTTGCATTTGAATGAAATTTGACGTAAAATCTGGCCCAAGAATTGGCAAGATCTCGATGTCCTGCAACCTCCTCCTGATTCATGTGATTTACTGGACTCACACCAACCTTGTTCCCAGTGCTCACTTTATTTCGGACCTCGTTTCTAATAGTAAGCAGGTAGTGGTGGGCGCGTACTGCTCGACACCTTGGACACCAGACTGGATCACACTGGTACGCTGTGCCCTTTACGTGCAAATTGGAGGAAGCCATTTCGGCTACCAAATTTCCCCAACTGACGTATGCGCATTGTATTAACTATTATACCATCTGGTTTTGTATGATTCAACGGCTGTTTTCTGTTGCAACTATTAAAATAGACGTTGTTTTAGACAAGTTTCCAGTCCTATCCTCTCACCGCACCACACACCGCACTGCTCGCTGCGACGCAAAAATAATTTGGCGAGACCGAAATTGGAAATCTTATTGTTATTTTCTGAACAAATAACAAGGACCTACTTTATAAATACAAGGAATTCCTCAGCAAAAACTGCTAAGCAAATTTACACCTTACTTTTGAACATTTAGCTCTTGTGCTTAATTGTTGGGGTTTTTTTTCAATAAAAAAAATATATAATAACAAAAACAGGTTAAATTGAATTCATCATAAAAGAATATTCTTTATATATTTTTCTATAATTTAGTAAAAAACAATGCAGTCATTAGTCATTACACTTTTGACCTCTGGTGCCATTACATTGACAACATTGAACAGTTGCTCTTCATGCGCTACACCTGCTACTAATACATGTAATACATGTAGCAGAAAAAAAGTAAAAATGCTAGGCATGGAAAGGGTCCTTGCTGATCTTGTTGGTGAGCTGGGATGTCGATTAAGTTCACCACAAAGACAATCCATAGGCACAAAGACAATCCATAGGTCTTCTTATTGACAAAAAAGATGTAGTAGCCGTCCTCCCTGGATCTAGGATGCGACATGAAACAGCCGTCAATCTCTCCAGGCGACAACCATAATTGTATGCGTCACATGAAGCAGACGGGTAGCTTGGAGGGCTCCAATAATTTGGCACACAAATGACTCTGGGTACTTGTCCAGTTGACATTAAAATCTTATTTCTACACGTTCGTATGAGTCTTCATTTTTGGCAAATTTCTTTGAAATGACACATCCTGAACGTACAGATAGGCACACAAAGATTTAGGTAAGTACGTAACATGTATATGAAATGATGAATGGCGGATCGATTTCGCTAGGTTTGAAATGATACCGGAGCGTGGCGTTGTATAGGTTCGCAGGTCTAGCCCAGTCCCAGACCCGTGAACGTGGTGTTGTACATGTATACAACTAGGCAATAACATACGGTCATTCTTTGGCCAATTTTCAAATATTAGAGACTCTACAACTTATTTTGATTCAACAAACATTTGATGGAAGAGTTTGTACGACTGTGGTGTATGAACAAAATATTCGAAATCAAGGAGAAAATTTATCGTCGATTTGAAGCTCCCGGATTTTCTGCAAACCGTCCAAACATGTCAAAGTGTGAGTCGGTTTGGGTTTGGCAGCAATTTGAACGTCAACACAATTGCTGCAGGACAGCGTTGGAGCAAAGGCTCTGTCATCCAAGGCCGAGGCCAAAGCTTTGACCCACCAAGGCTTAACCCTCAAGGCCAAGGCCAAGGCCCTGTTATATAACAACATAACTACTAATAAAAGCTAGTCACATCATCACAAAGAAACTGCATTGGGTTACACGCAATCATTCCCATACAATGTTCCTATACAATTGAATTTGGCTGCTTAGTATCAAAATACCAGTTCAGGTTTTTAGGAATTTTACCTTAAATATGACATGTCTTGTGTGTTTGTTTATTTGATTAATTGTGAAGGAAAGTAATGCAGCCTACATGTACATGTACATTATGTGTTAGAGTTTTAGATGGGAATGGAGTCCACCCATTTAAGACGCGGTACGTGTACATGGGGCCCTCAACAATGGGTCTTTCGTAATCACACTCCGCTTTTTGTTGTAAAAGTGGTTATTAAATGAGAAAATACCAATGAATAACTATTTATGCGCAGGTGAATGAGGGAATAATCAATTGATGTATTTTTTGTGTGGAAATTCCAAGAAGATGGCAGCCATGAATTAGAATGGGATATTGCAGGCATCTGCTGGGCCATTCCTCATTTTGTTGTGTCACCTGGACTTGTCCGGGAAAGAGACTATGCAATCACTATGTCTCTAGTTTGTATGTATTATTGGTTTTGGAATTGAAGGCCTTTGGGCCACAGGGTTTAGGTAAACTTTTTTAAGTTCTGGGCATATGCCTCTGGCTTTCTTTTTCTTGTTTTTTTTTTTTTTTTTTTTAATATTTTGTGAATATTTGTATGTGTTTTAAATGCCGAATGAATAATAATAAATAATGTATCGGCCTAGTACATGTATATGTATGGTACATGTATGTACCGGCATGTGGTATTTTAGTAAAGTCAGTCTCATCTAAGAAGGTGAGGTCGAATTAGAACTAACTTGAGTAAAATAGGCGGAATGTAAACTTGGTCTTATTTGAAAAGTTGCTGTCCAAATGAAACCAAACTTGGGTCATACACATGTACATGCAACATAACAACCTACATATGATAATGATGTCAAAGGTTACATACCAAGGTCAAAGGTCACCTGAGGTCAAATTGTAAAACAGGCTGAAATTGTCAACTTGGCCTCATTTGAAAAGTTGAAGTCCATTTGGAACCACACTTGGGTCGTAGATGCAACATGGCAACCTTCATATGAAAATGATGTCAAAGGTCACACACCAAGGTCAAAGGTCAACTGTGGTCAAGTTGTACGATATGCTGAGAATGTAAAATTAGTCTCATTTTAAAATTTAGTCACTCTTTAAAGATTATCGCTAAAGCAGGCGAGATGCATGGTTCAAGAACCACCTTGTTTTAATTAGGCCTATAGGCATGATAGTGGGCAGGTTCCAAAAACATTTTTGAGGAGGAAAAGGCTCTACTAGCGCTTGAATGAAAAATTTATCTTGGAGCCTACTATCGCCAGATCATGACCAATGTTATAAAAGTTAATTTGTAGAGTCCTAGTTACTTTGAATTCTGTTTCTGTATCTATTGAGTCAAGTTATCCTGCCGTTTTCAGACCAAAGTGGCAGTGAGTGTGTCCAAAAATGATTGTACTATTTTTTCCTTATGTGAGGGTCATGTATGTTTGTCCTTTTGATATTCTGCTTCTGTTGATTTCATTCCTGACTTGTAGGCACCAAGCATCAAAAGGTTGATTGGTAGAAGATACTTCTCGCAAGAGGTAAGCTAAGGATTGTGTTGTCTTTCCTCCTTCTGTTCTGTGAGATTTACCAGAGATTCACATAGAGCAAGAAAAAAAAATCAGACTGGCAGATTTAGGTCAGTTTTGCCTGGCTAGGTATGCATCAATTGTAACAAAGATGTTAGTTGTACTAGATGTGTATGTAATTGTATCTTGGTTCTTAGGTCTGCATGCACATTAAAATATATAAAATGTCTGTGGTGGGTGACTACATTCCTAAATTAGCTTTTATACTCTGGGTCCTAAGTACTTATTGCGAACTCGGACTTCTTTATGGCACCCTCTTTTGTTCAACGTCGCACCTTTGCACGTTTCTGTAATAGTATGGTGCCGTCCTCACTCTGCAGTTCGTTAATAATTCACTGTCAAGATTCTAGGCTTGCGATCGTAGTTTAAACCGTGTCGTTTACATTGACCTCGTACTGACAAACTTCTAGATTTGACACTAAAACTCAAAAGCCACATTGATAATGCCTTTGGACAGAAAGAAGCGTTGTGTTTGTAAGTCTGGTGTAAGAAGTAGATTTCATGCAACAGCAATTTATAAAGATGACTTAAAGGGTTGTTTTTTGCTTCAAGAAGACAGGGAGGGTTTTCTGTGTTCTACATGCATGTGGTGAGCTTTGAATTTTCGGCTTGACATTTCACTTAATTTCAATTATCGTGAAGACAGCAGGGGTCACTCTGGAAAATGCCAGATTGGGGGAAAATGAGGTTCCCTCAGTTCCCCGGTTCTACCTGGTTCCAATATGAGAACCGGAACCGCGAGTACAATCTTTTCGAGAACCGGATACCCGCTATGCTCAGTTCCGGCCCAAGAAGAATCGGTTCTATTAAATTACCTTTTCTCTGGGCACAAAACCCAGAGCCGAGAATCGGCTACATTGCAATTCAATCCCGTGAAGGCCAGGACCATTCACTCTGGCTAGTCACAACAAAAGCGGGGAAAACCACACAGACTCCCATATGTGTCACGGAGAGTCGGAGACAAAAAAACTGCCCAACAGAGCCTTTTTTGCGAGTTTGCGGTCAGCCACGAGGTGCGCATACAGAGCATTGAACCCAATACTGGCCCTGTACCATGGATGATTTCGTTTGGACAAGCGGTGTAGCGTGAATTAAGGTTTATGAAATATGGACTGCGCCGTGGTATTGCGCATGCTCATGCATAGATAATTGGAAAAGGACCGCTCACAAAAAAGGAGTCCGTTGTTCACATGAATCCATTTTCATATCGCACTGGCTGAAGTAGGAAAGAACGCTCAGAAATAGAAGTAAGATTGCTGCTGTGAATTGTGGGCATAGTTCCTCAAGTTCAGAACAAATTTCTTCAGCTGCAGGATCACCTTCTCCTAGTCAAGTCCCTACAGTCTCTCTTTTTTTAAAATAAATTTCACGGATAAGTATCTTGAGAAAACAAATGTGTCTACATTTCAGCATAGATGTGCAAGTACCCTTTATAGAAATGTTTAACACCCCCCTCCCCCCAATAAGAATGACATTGCTATGCCCCTGCACTAATACTGGATCGGTCTATTTAGGTTCATCTGCCGCATGAAAGTTGAATTACACTATTTAATAACAGTTGTTTTGCTCTCTGGAATTGCATTTTGTTCCATACATGTATCAGCAAAGTGGGAGACATTTGTGGGAAGTTTGGGTGTATCCAGTTACCACAACATACTCTCATCTTGGTGAACATGTACTATGGATCTGAAAAGAAATTGGTGATTTAATAATTGTGTGTTCATTTTTAATTTATTTAATTCAACAAATTAAAGTTCATCCACTTTGGATGGGGTCATGCTGGATGGGCCCGATGATCCATACATGTAGAATTGTTTTGCAACTTTAGGTAGTTGCCCACGCCGCATGGGATGAGGATTTTTCCACAACCATAACTTGCAAAAAGACACTGAAGACTAGTTCAACTTTTCACTTTTTCAGCATGCCACTATTAAACCTTCTATTCCATTTGTAAAAAATGTCCGACGTCACGCAGGTCGAGTCCAAGTCTGAGTCCGATTGGTCGAGGCGGAGTCTGAGCCATTTGACATCGTGACACGAGTCCGAGTCACCGATATTTGGATTCGAGTTGGACTGAGACTCGATACTGAATTAATTCGAAGAGGATACCTGTACATGTCCATTATGAAGTAAAATATATGTAATGTATTAAAATGTGGAAAATATAACGGCTAACTTCAGATTTTATGACATCACAGCATTAGGGATCCAAACGTCAACATTGTAACAGATACACAGGGAAGTTTCAGACCAACTTTTACATTGACATTTAAAACAAACATTGTATCTCTCAGGTTTAATTTTTCAGGAATTTTCAAAGGAAAACAGGTCTTTTCATTCAAACTTCTGATCTGATGATGTCATCAATTTCTTTTCACGCACATGTGTTCTCTGCATAAAGGTCATCATATATAATTTTGAAGCGATAACTGCAAACTTTGCTACACCATCCAACATCCAACTGAAATTCATTCTAAATTTTTTTTATCTGCCGCTAGAGGCGCTGAAACACTTTATGACGTCACTGGTATTTTTTTTCTTAAGTACAATCTAGCCAGAGACTAATATCATTGAAAGCAAGTTCACATCTTTTTTCACTTTCAAATTATAAGGCGCTTCCAGTTTGGACGTAATTTTGCAAATAATATCAAAAATGAAGACAGTGGATTATTCTATCAGTACCCGTAAAAAGCAAAATCAGATTTCTAACAATTGATTTTATATTGATTTTTCAAAGATTAAATCTAGAAATCTTTGGTTGCTTGTCATGCTTGTAATCTGATACTTGATTACCAGAAAGCTTGAGAGCTATGTTTTTATTTGAATAAAAAATCTGGATCTCTCGCGGTTGATTTTTCAGCAATTTTTAATGGTTTAACCCCAACTCCCTAGGCCTTTTTGCTACGATGTAGCCTCAATTCTGCAAAATCCTCAAATTGGCCTCATGTATCCTGCAAATTCCTCCATTATTTCTTGAAAATGGTCCGTGGAAGGTGACCACTGCCTGAATCCTGCAAAATCCTGTGGCAGTGACTGTCAATCTGTTGAAGCTTGGCCAGTGACATCCTGGAGCAGTACGGAGGATTTCAAGCATAATCCAGGCCTATATTTATGCATGGCTGAGCAAAAACAACACAAGGTCCGGCCCAAAACCTTGACAAAGTGCATCCTACAAAATCAGTAACGCACTTTTGCCATGTAACCTCAATCCTCCAAATTCCTTCACTTTGGCAAAGAGGATTTTTAAGGATTCAGGGCGGTTAGGGTTAAAGGTCTTTTCATTGTAACTTCCGGTCTGGCAAAATGTCTGGTGACATCATCAATATTTCTTGTTCTCAGCATGAAACTGATTAAATACATCAATTATAAAGTTATTTCAGCAAACTTTGCCACATGCATCAACTGAATATTCATTGAATACATTTTTCAACCTGCCTGTAGAGGGCGCTCTAACATATTGTGACGTAGAGCCGAGAGAGTTGCGACAACATCAAACTGTTGAACCAAAATAAGATGGCCGTTCATTATGTGTACAGTGCAGTGTGCGACTATTGTGTATGAATTACATATGTGCACTGATGCATAATCCGCCATTTTGGTTAACAGTGCGACCCTCGTGTCGCAACACTCTATACGGCTCTGTTATGACGTCACCTGTAATTTGCTTGTTAAAGGGAATATACAACATTTGCAAACATTGGAAAACAAAACTACCAAATTTTTACGAAATACCTTTTAAAATAGGATGTTGGTAAGTGAAAGTCTAAAGCATCCTGTAAAATTATGGCACCTGGTGTGAAGTCATTTTCAAGAAAAGTGGTATTTTGTATAAATTTCCAACGGTGGTCGGCCGACCACCGTTGGAAAAACCTAACTATTTTTCAACTACTGCTCCAAATTTACCTCTTTTTTCAGTCCAAATTTTGGTTACATGTTCATGAACGGGTGCAGGCCAGCTAGACTGGTTTCCCTACCTTACAATTTTCGGGCATCAATAAATTGATTCATTTCATCTTTAGTGAGTCAGGGAACCAGACTACTTGAACATTTTTGTTTTTCTTGGTTTTTCCAGCATTTTCGAACACAAAACTTCAAACTTGTCTGTATATAACAGTATTTGATCTATTATACTAACCCCTCAAATAGTTCATTTCTGAAAATTACAGCAAAAGCCAATGATATACATTCCCTTTAAGTACAAACTAGCCAGAAATTTACATTATTCAAAGCAAGTTCACATCTTTTTCCACTTTCAAATTATAAGGCACTTCTGGTTTGGACTGAAGAAAGGGTCATGTGGTTAGGCGCACACAAGATAAAATGAAGATCCTGGATTATTCTATCAATTCCTGCAAACACCCTGGATACTTGCGTTGATACAAAGTTATTTACAATGTACATGTATGCAATGCGTTCTATACATGATGTCATTTTTATTGACCAGGTATGTGACTGGTTTAGATACATGACCATCACAAGTGTTGAATCAATGACCCTATTTAATCCTACTCTTTAAATGTTATCTTACTTTAAAAAAAAAAAAGAAGAGAATAATACATAGTTATAATTTTGTATTTTTTCCAGCCGAAAACTGTTACACTTATCCCAGGAGATGGCATTGGCCCTGAAATATCAGCGTCAGTGCAGCAAATATTTGCTGCTGCAGAGGTAGGTACATGCAATTTCTGATCAATTCTACTTGTATAGCTTATGTAGCACACATAACACAGGATTTGCCAAGAAAAACCTTTTTGAATCCTTTTGCAATTACACAAAATATTGTATTTACTGTTCCTAAATGAAATTTATTGCCAGCTTCTTGCTGCCTTTCAACTTTTAACTTTCAAAATATTGTAACTGTATACCCACAGGCCTCGCAACAAAAATTAAAATGCAGTTGCCCTTCAGGCAGGAATGCTTGAAAACTGGTTGCCTGAATTTCATTTTCAGTTGCCTAATAACATGAATAAAGAACTTTTAATATTGCCCCAAACTGAAGGCAAATCCTAATGTACATTTTGTACATGGCTGCTTACCTGAAGTGGCTCAGGGCAGTCCGACATCCTGGGACAATCAAAATATTTTGTACTCGGCTGCTGCGCTATTGCCACATTGCAAGAGTGCGGCCGTGGCTGCGTGCGTGTGTACGGTACCCGCACTGCGCTGGTACATGGTGTAGAGTGGTCCAGTCATAATATTATTGGAACACACGCACACACACCCATGTTTGTTTTACATACTCTATGTGGACATTCCTTTCTTTTCGTGTAGTTAAGAAAACTCAATACAAAAAGTAACTTTACTAAAACTGTGAAAACTAATTCAATCCCAAATTTGTTTTTTGATTTCCTTGAATGTTTCTCTTCATTCTGCGACAGATAACCCTAACCCGAAAATGCCTCTAAACCTGTTTTCCAGAGAAGGCGAAAAGTTATGTGGACACGGCTTAGTCCACATAACGTCAACACAACCTGCATTATGTGGACATCTTTTGTGCACATGTATGTCCACATAGTGACTGTAAGACAAACTCATGATGGCATTCGCTACCTACACACATTACGTACACGAAATGTTATTGCATGATGTAGCCGGACTGTACGTACAGACTGTGATTGACCGCTGTTCTGTTTTGGCTGGTACCCGTTATTGGTTTATGCGTAGATTACCAACATCAAATGGCGAGAGCGCAGCAGCTGAGTACAAAATGTCAATATTATCATGATTATTGTTCGATACTGTGCACATGTATGGGATTCTGCAACTTAAGAAAATCCCATGGACTAAATTAAAGTGTGAAAATGTGTGAGTATTGGTGAAAAAAACAGTGGTTGCCCGTCGGGCTGGCAACCTGGAACTTTTGGTTGTCCGACAAAATATTTTGATTGTCTCGGGACATCGGACTGCCAATTTTGTGAGCCTTGACCTAGACATTTTAAGATATTTACCACATTCTTCTTTGCTAAAATACTGTCTCTATTTCAGAAGCTGCTTGCTTGCCTAATACTTGTTTTTCCATGTATGTACAAATACTATGTATGTAATTATGTAATGTATTATCTGTAAAGCTTGTTTCACAAAGTGTCTCTATGTACAATTACTTGAGAGATTACGAAGAGTTCTGTGTTACATGAATATCCCAGGTTCCTATTGTCTGGGAGTCGGTGGATGTGACCCCAGTTCGAGGACCTGATGGCAAGACAAGGATACCTCCTGAAGCCATCGACAGCATGGGAAGGACCAAGCTGGGTTTAAAGGGGCCCCTGGCCACACCAGTTGGCAAGGGCCACATGAGTCTCAATCTGGCTCTGCGCAAGTAGGTTCCTACATTATTCATCATAGTATAGCTTGAAAGTGACATACAGTACTCCCGTAGTGAGCTCAACACAGTGCATGGTAACCCTTGGTAAATTCTAATCCATCATTCTGGCGAGTACACCGAATATTTCAATATTTGATCATGAACCAAATATTCAAATAGCATTTTTATATTCGATTATTTTGAAAAAATGTGGCCACGAGGAGATGATTAAAAACATCTATAATGTTATTTTAATTGTTGTGTAGTTTTGTTGTTTACTAAATGCCACACTTTAGTTGAAAGCCACTTTTGCATATGATTTTCAGAGCTTTCATGAGACTATTAAATGGTCAAATATCGGCCATTCCCTCTACCTGCTCTCTTTACTATTAATAATAAGCTCTTTGTCAGTTTTCGTCAAGCGCAAACACATGCAAATCCCGAGCAGTGGCCAGTTTAGGCACATTTCAAATATTTGAATAGTTGATCAAGTCCAGCTAGGGTATAATTTGCAAAGGGCATTTTTTTGGGGGGGGCCTCATATATACAGCAGGGGTGAAAACTTAAAGAAATAAACATCTGTTTCAAAATTAAAATGAGTGGGGATCTTTGCTGTTCTTATATTTTAGGACAGTTTTCTTTAATACGTGATGTCGCTGGTTGCAATGGAAGATCTTGAAGTTGTGGTATTTTATAGAGGATCAGCTTCTCATGCATCATAAAAAACACAATGGATATATTTTAAGGACCAAAGCAATGTTAGAGTTCCTTGATTTTCAAGACATCGACCAAGTATTGTTCTTTCCTATAGTATTCTGTTAAGAAGAGGAATTAATCACTTGATGGTTCTGAATGTTTCTGACACCTAAACTTCTCTATGAGTGGATACTGAAGATAGCTTACTTCCCAGTTCTTGACAAGTGAACTGTTGTGACTGTATATACCTACATGTCCATGCGCACAGTATCACTGATTGGTGGGACAGTGTCTGCTGTGGCTGTAGAGTCCTATTCTAGAGTGACAGTCTCTGCCACAGGTGCTGTATGTGAAGGCTTATCAATTCCTCAGAGCTCTTCTCTTCTCTCTCCCACACTTTTCCTGTATACTGCAGCCCTCCATGCTTGGCAGTTGTTTGCGACAGGTTCCAATTTATTGGGTCAATGTTGCACTGTTTCATCTCGCACAGGTCTGCAGACATTTATTAAGCTGAGAGCAGGGCGATCAGTAGCTCCGGTGCCAATGGCAAGCTGGCTGTTGAGAAGAGTCTTTGGGTATCCTGCCATTATTCATGCGGTGCCTATGGCTGAGCCATGGCAGGCGTCGCTGACACAGGAGGGCGTACATGCTGGGAATGTTTGCCTCCTCAAGGACCTTCTGGTTTGGCACACAGTTTAGCCACTTGATGCCAAGGATACGTCTAAGGCAGCGCCGATGAAATGTGTGAAGGCAATGTCCTTGTTAGGTGTATTGTCCATGGCTCGCTGCCATAGAGTGCAGTGATGAAAACACAAGCCTGATACACACAGACCTTCATGTTCTGTGTGAGGGCACAGTTTTTCCACACCCTTATGGCCAATCTTGACATGGCAGAACCAATGCATTTGCTAATTTCAGCATCGAGGGACAGGTTGCTGGTGAAAGTTGAACCCATGTGAATTCCTGGACCACTTCGAGGATGTGGTCATTGATGGAGATGGATGGGGCAATGCTGATGCCCTGCTCCATGATGTTGGTCTTCTTGAGGCTGATGGTCAGGCGAACTGCATGCAATTTCAAATCTGTTTATGAGACACTGCAGGCCTTCCTCAGTGTGATGTCAACGCAGCATCCATGGGCGTTGGCAGAATTTTTTTCAGAGGGGGGGGGGCAAAGCACATTTTCTCCCCAAAATACCTGTACTTGTCCAGCATATTCTCGATTTATCATTTTTTGAGGGTGTGCAGGGACATTTTCCCCCATCCCATTAAATCAAAAGCAATATGACTTCGCCCCTCTTTTTCTTTCTTATTTTCCTTTTTTGTGTTTTGTTTTTCCAGGGGGAGGGGGGGGTCAGTGCTCCCCCCCCCCCCCCCCCCCCCCCGGATATGGTGACGTTGAGTTCTGACTCTGTTGCTATTTCGTCCGGATTTGGACTGGAGAGGGGCAGTTCTCATGATGCTTGGGCTTAAGGTTTTTTTATGCCAGCATACGTTCCCTAGATGTTTGCGGTGTCTGAGACCAGCTGGATGTGGCTGCAAAGTTGTTGTCAGTAGTCATTTTAACACTGTGTGGCCGTTCTTTGTGTTGTGCTTCTTGCGGGTTTTAGGACTGCAAGTGTTTTCTTGCAGGTTTTTTCTTGTAGTTCAGAAGTGTGGTTCATTTACAGGATGTGACTGATTCCATCACATCTGGATGGGCTTTAAACCAGTCTGCATGTTGTTTTTCACATTTGCTAAAGACTGACATTGCTGTGTTGTAGATGGCATCTTTGATGTGGCTCTATTTGGTCATACCAGTGTCTCCTTCAGGTGTACTGTAGAGGGCTTTGTCAAGGGTATCAGCAAACTCCTGTGCCAGCTGGGGATAGGAGACCCTAGCAGTGTTGATGAGAGTAAGGCTTTCTGACTTGGAATGATGGATCTTCTTAGCCTGTAGCTTGACCTTACTACATACTGGTGAGTGGTCAGTGTCGCAGTTCATGCTGTGGTAGCTGCGTATAACTAGAACCTTGTTGATGGAAGCTTGTTTAGTAATAATAAGGTCCATCGGGTGCCAGTGCTTAGAATGCGGATGTCGCCATGATACCTAGTGGCAGGGTTTGGTGCAAAAGACGGTGTTGGTAATGCATAGATCATGGTAAGTGCACAGTTCCAATAGTCACTGTCTGTTCTCATTTATTTTTCTGGTACCAGATTGACCTAGACAGGAAGGCCAAGTATCATGATCTCCCCCAACCCATGCATTGAAGTCACCCAGCAGGAACAAGTGTTCTGATTTGGGAATGTTACTGAAAGTGGTTTTGTGTTCCTTGTAGAACTGATCTTTGACCGAGGGTGGAGAAGAGAGTGTTGGGGCATAAACGCTGAGTAGGTTAACTGGGCCTACTGAGGTGGACAGTTGGGCCGACGGTATGCATTCTGAGCCTTTGGATGGTGGTTCGATTGCGCTCAGTAGACAGTTTTTGATAGTAACCTACTCCATGCAATCGTGGTTCATCTTACTGTTTGCCTTGCCAGTACAAGTTGTGTTCCTCCTCTCTCAGTGATCCACTTCCAGCGAGACAAGTTTCCTGGAGTGCTGCGATGTCTACATTGAGCCCAAGAAGCATGTTGTTTATGACAGCGGTCTTTTAAACATTGCTAATTTGTGTAAGATCTTCAGACAATCCTGGACACATACATGTAGTCCTGACGTTCCAGCTTGCAAAGCAAAAGGCTTGATTCTTCTTTCTTGTATTTGACTTTAATTTGCTTAGTGCAGTGATGCAGTCCACTTGACAGGGCAGTTAGTGACCCTAAGCTCCAAGCACCCATTGAAGCAGATGGACTGTGGCAGGCCAGCACCTTAATGGCCGGGGGCTGCCCGGCTTGAGGTGGGCGAAAGCTTTCCAGTGAGAAATATAGGATTTTGTTAAGCCTATAGAACTACGTTTTTAATTTTCGGTGTGCAGGTAAGATTTGAATTTGCTGTCTGCGGGTGATTCTGAAATACCTAAAATGAACTGTAATGTATTGATATAGAATGAAAGTAGAAAAAGACATTGATTCAGATTATGACCTTCTTTATCTCCATAGAGAGTTTAATCTGTATGCCAATGTCAGGCCCTGCAAGTCAATAGATGGGTACAAGACACCATATGATAATGTGGACTTGGTAACAATCCGAGAGAACACAGAAGGAGAATACAGTGGTATTGAACACGTGGTGAGTATTACAACCCTGCATGTCCCTCTCCTCATAACCTCCAATCCCTACCAAAAATCCAGAAGTTAGCCAAAGTCACATTGTAACCTTAATCAGGGTAAATAGATGAATTGACAATAGTCTAGACGTTGTCTTTATAAACCAATAGTTAAACTAGAAATGTGTTTGTGGACAAACACAAGCTGTTTCGGATGCTATGTACATGTACATTAGATTTGAACCAGCCAACCGATCCCGTTAGCCTGGTGGTCAAGTGGTAAGACATCTGCACTAGAAAGCAGGAGGTCGTGGGCTCGAGTCCCACCCAAGTGATTTTTCCAACTTTCACTTGGGAGGTAACATTAATTAATTTCTTGCTATCAAAGTTTTGAGCAAAAGGAATAAAAAACAATGGTGGTAATCATGTTGTTGAGGACCCAGTTTCCTTATAAAAGAAGAAAAATTGTCCACGTCCACTGGCCACATCCTTTGTATTAATCTGTGTCACAAAAGGAAAAGTAAATTGCTACCAACAGTCAAGAATGAGTCTGCGCACTACAATTTCTGGCACACGGTCTATGTCTGGGGAAAAATGAATACAATTTTGAAGTTGCCAAAACAAAAATGTACAGTAGCTAGGTGTATATTTTGACCTATTTTGTGACTTTTGGGAATGTTGTTTCCACTGGATAGGGTCCCTGAACAATTAAACGTGTAGACAATTTGTAGCGCCCAACTGCTGAAAGGATCTCTCAGTTTAAAATATCCCTTATTGGACATCATGGGCTTATTATCTCATTACAGGTTGGTTTAGGCCTATCACATTACACTTACATGTAAACATTGTTACTCTTTCAGGATGGTGCAGTTATTGCATTATGGGCTCACTTTTGTTACATGTGAGGTCGATATTGCATATTTAGTATGTTACAAGAATCTGCACTTTTCTAGATGTCATACCATCTATCAGCCCACAGTTTGTTACATGAAACATACATGTATGGGGTTTGTTTGATTTGTGGTGTCTGATCACATTTAAAATTCTTGTAAGTTTGAATACCGGTACATGTATCTGGAAAGTAACGGTCAAGTGATTTTATCCTCAAAATGAATATTGCACGGGAAAATGATGAGCATGTGTTTAGTTGTGCTATTTCTTTAATACTATTGATTAAGGAAACTGTGTGTTTCTTCTTGCTAAAATCGCTCACAATTTGATAATCAGTTTGGTGAAAGAAAAGTAGGTCCACATTCAATCTACTGATCTAAGGTCTTTTGCTGTGTTCCACTTGCTTTGTGTGTCACAGATTGTTGAAGGTGTTGTCCAGAGCATCAAGCTAATCACTGAACCTGCCTCAAGAAGGGTGGCCGAGTTTGCCTTTGAGTTTGCCAAGGCTAACAACAGACAGACAGTCACTGCAGTGCACAAAGCTAATATCATGTAAGTTAATGCTAGAACATTGTCTCACTGTGGGTTCTCATGACACCAGCTAAAATTATTGTTTTGGTGTTCGTCACTCAGATTGACAAAAATCGTTGGGGAGTGGAATTTGTATTTCATATTTTATAAATTCCACTTTGTCACATCCAAAGTAAATTGAGGGAGTTGAAGTTCAATTTATGGTTATAAACCTTGAAGAAGACGCAACTATTCATAAGATGGTATTTGCTTCGGATTGATATTGAATACTGAAGATTCACAACAAACCTGAAACTACAAAATATTAAATACCAGTCAACTGTTTTATGACCTCAAACCAAATTTTTTTTCCAATAAATCAGAGTTTTCACTCACAAACATCGCTCTTTCAACACGTGGAAAGTTGCACATGCAATTGATGCGATCGCCTGCTTGCAGTAAAGTTATGTTGTGGGGAGGCTCGACCATTTTCTAAAGAAGGGGATTACCTTTTTTCAGAGCGTGTAAAGGTGATGTCGATATGACTGGGAAAAAAAAGATATATCCCCTTCTTTACACAATGGTCAAGCCGCCCCACAGAATAACGTTACTGCAAGCAGACGATCGCATCAAGTGTGTGTGCAACGTTTGCGGTGTGCAAAAAGTGATGTTTCACTGTTTGCTTGTAGATCAATGGGACTGTGCCTATGGATTTGGTGATTAAATTTGTCTGATAAAAAAATTTATTGGAGAAAAAATAACACCTTCAGAAAAATTAATAATAATAAACTAGAGCTACATGTATGCCTGTTTAACAGTTTAATGAACAGGACATAGGCTTTTCCGCATTTTGTTTTTGTTAATATTTCAGAAATCTATTTGGAAATTCATAAAAAAAATTGTAAAGAAATCAACCGATTACATCATTATGGCGTCACATTAGATTTTGCCTACAAATAACATTGTCTGACTTCCCGCCAAGTTTTATGACGATCCAATCAGCCCTTGCATATGAAAACAATGTCATCTTTAATTAGTAAAGTTTATTATCAAATTTGTCCAAAAAGGCAGAAACGAGCAGAAATCATTTTACCCTGATGACACGTGTCGGACTACCTTCATAAAGACTTTTGAGCCAATCAGTCAGATAGTTTATCAATAGAAAACTTTGAAAAATGTTCATTCATGATGATGTCACATGTCCTGTGATGACGTCATCGTAAAGTCATTTCAGATTTTGTGTGCTACTTACTATTATCTACCAACTCACCAATTTTTATGATGATCGATTTTTTTGATGGCGTTATAATGATGTCACACAATTTTCACAATTTTGTGAATATACCTATTACCTAACAAACATGATACAAAAAGGAATATTGAATTTAGCATATTGCATCCATGAGATATGGCTTAAAGGTCCAAAACTTCAAAAATTGATATAAAATCACACAATGATGTCATGATGACATCACCTCAATTTTTGCCTATAACTACATCCCGGTCTACCTACATACCAAGTTTTAACCCAATCAGACTTACTGTTCTTTAGATGTAGGATCTTACAGTTTGTACATTTAAGATGACCCATGATGACGTAATCATGACGTCACTCTTCTGGACACAAACGCACTTTGGGGTCTTCACATACCAGTAGGTTAGGTTTCATTAGACATGTTAGAATACATCTTTGTTTAGGGTTAAAAATGCTGCGGTTAAAAAAACTTGTACGAAGTCTATGGGATTTGGGGTGGAATAAAAAGAAAAAAAGAAAGGAAAAATCAGAACAAAAACAATGCTTTTCTGCTTTCATGCGGAAAACAAAAAAATATCGGGGGTGGGGGGGGGGTGGGTAGTAATGAAAACCTAAAAATTAATGTTAACTGGCCTTAGGTTTTAGATTCAGATTTATTTTCAGGAATATGGCATTTTCTTGATAGGAAACATTTGAATACTGTAACATTTGGCCTTATAATACAGGATGAGTAAAAAAATAAAAGGCACCAAATGGCGCCCCCTATTTTTTACGGAAGTTCTGCAAGTATCGCTTTCCAGATCTAGGATGTGAAAGCCCAGTTAATAGTTCATTCAAATCACTCATGTACTTTTCCAGTTATGGAAATTTGAACGTTTAAGGTACGTGATATTTCAGTAAAATGAAACCATGTCATATCATTAAAACGATATCAGAATAATCCCATGTCTCATGGTAGCCAAGTAGAAAGCACGGCAAGACTATAAACTCTTGACATTATACAGCTTGTTGTTTTAACATTGGAAGCAGAAGGTGTATAAATGTTATGATAAGTGCGAGCTATCATGGTTATGAGAGTTTTTTTATGTGTCTTTTTTTTAATATGAATTGTCTTCATATTTTGCTTAAGTATCACTTACCTTTATTGTGATTCGTAGACAAAATTATAAACTGTGTTTGTGTTTAAAAGTCCATAGCTGGAAAAGTACATGACAATTTGAATTATTCTTTTACTAAAAGAAAGCTTATTTACTTGGGCTTTCACATCCTATATCTTGAACGCGCTACATGCTGAACTACATGTACTTCAAAAAACAAGGGGTGCCATTTGAGTTCCTTTTTTTTTAGTCACCCTGTATTACTGAACTACCTGTACACCATATGTATTGTTCAAATCAAATTAGGTTTTTCCCTTCACCGAAGTATAAACACTGTATACTCAGTGTGTTACCTCCCCGAGTGAAAGTTGGAAAAAATCACTCGGGTGGGACTCAAACCCATGACCTCCTGTTTTCTAGTGCAGATGCCAATACCACTCGATCCCCGAGCTAACGGGATCGGTTGGCTGGTTTGAATCTGATGTACATACGGTAGCAGCGGGTACTGCATTAATGTATTGCTTATCCAGTGATGACTTGGATTAAGTCTCCCTGTGCAGAGATGTAAATTTAATAAGGAGTTTTGCCTTCCACCGACATTTTAATAATGCTGTTCAAGTGCTTGTGATGAGAAAAATTACATGCTTAACAGGGTGGGATTGAACCTATGTACAAGTTTCTGCTTTTCACTGCAGATGTCCGATAGATACCAATTTGACATAACAGTGGCCGTGTGTACCATGATCACTCTTTTTTGATGGGATTTTGGTTTCAGGGAGATGTTTATGTTAATGGTGAAAGGTAAATATTAAATTATGTATTGATGCTCATTATGTGATATGGCCTATAAATTGTACCAAATACAGAGTTTTTTTTCTGACTTATACTACAACAAGCATCGACATGTAGTGATAACAACCGTGATTCTGCTGGTTATTAAAGTGTGGGATGCCTGTTCTATAGAAAGCTGAATTGGCTGGATTGAAATGCCAGTCTCAACACATCATATGCACATTGTTTACCAGATTAATACACGTAGGTAGTAAAAGTGTATGTGAATGCAATGTGTTTTGTAGGAGGATGTCAGATGGTCTTTTTCTCCAGTGCTGCAGAGAAGAAGCTGAGAAGCACAGGGACATCAGATTCAGGGAGATGTATCTGGACACAGTCTGTCTCAATGTGAGAACTCTTTCCTTTCACTTTAATAATTCAACACTCACTCGTTTTTGTATCCCAAACCGAAAAGTAAACACTTTGATATCATTTCTGCTTCAAAATTCACTTGAGTATAAAACTCCCCTTGAATATACAATGTATAAAACTCCCCTTGAATATAAAAAAAATTGAAATCTTGTATAAGTGATCTGCATTATTACCTGGGTGTAGACCTTTACCGTACATGAGAAGTGGACGAACAATCTAACGAAAAGAGACAGGTGAATGGAATTACCCTCACAATGTGATCCCAATAGTGTGTGTGTGTGCTGAAGAGATGCCAAAATACAGAAAATAAAGAAATCCCCCAAAAAGCATGGACAAGCAAATGACAGTGACTTGAGTGCAGTCATGCCATAGACTTAGTGAAGTTGAGTCATTGACACTCACAGTGACTCAAGTTGCGTTGCAGAAAGATTGATTTCATTCTATTCTGTTTCCCGTAGTTGAGTCATTTGCTTGTAGTTGAGTTGCATTGTTTACTGGTAATGAATCCATTCAACAACAAAACTTTTCACCTTTTAGTAAATCAAATGGCAGAATTTGTCGTTTTCTTTTAATTCTGGGTTCCGGCATGATGTCATGTCTGGTCACTGACCTTAACACGGGGGATGAATTTTGACCGTGTGTGTATGTGCGTGCTGAAGTGCTTTTGGTGCTACGGCATGCCATTGTTTTCACCCAGTGGATAATGGCAGTTCGCCACTTCCAGTCACAGTACCCCAGTACTTTGATGTTGGATCTGAAAATGGATTATTTGTTCTCTAGTATCAAGCATCAAAGTGAAAGAAATACACAGAGTTTAAATTCTTGTTCGGTTTCATTTCATTTGTTTGATTTAGCTACATTATATAAGTATGTACATGTAATTCATAATTTTCTGATTACTTTTCTTTAATATTTTGTTTGGTCATAAAATTGTAAATTATGTTGTATCATGTTGACTAGATGCTAGAGGAGAGGGAATACAAATGTTTACACTCTTTCCTCTTCCAATTTTGTCACATTCCAAGAGTAGATCAACATGTAAGCAGAGAGTTGACCGATTTCGGCCTGGCCACACAATGGACGATCGCATATTAGCATATTCATTAGCGTCACACGGCGTGACTTGGCATGGGTCTCGGTATTGACCAATGGAAGCAGGCAAAGGGTGAAATTTATCAATAAATAACTCATGAAGGAGGCTTTGACGCAAATTTTTACTGCAGAACATAATGGATAGGAACCTTACTAGTATTTGTGAGACTTGAAAAGATGGACAGACATTGCTAATGCCTGTGTTACAGCTTTCAAATATGCACGTAGCAGGCCTATTTTTCCATTATAAAAAAAGTAAAACTTATTTACTACGATTTTTAGCACATCATTGGATCAAGTTGCATGAAGATACAGTCTTCCAAACGGGAGAAATTAATTTTCAAAGATTTTGCCCGCCAACGTGAACATGTGTGTGTACATGTAGTTTCATTCAAAATAAAGTGTTACGTAACCTTTAGAAATCGCCCTTCGCAACCAAGTGTGTGCTTGGCAGGTATTAAACACTCTGTTTAAGACCGGCTGGAGTCTGGATGCTGATACATGTAAATACCAGCATTCTAGACTCCAACCGGTCTTAAAAAAAACCAGAGTGTTTAATACCGGCCAAGCACATCTCCATTCAGTGGCGTAGCCAGGAATTTTTCAGTGGGGGGGGGGGGGGGGGGGGGGGGCGCTGGGGGGGCTGGAACATTTTATGGGGGGGGCGTCATGCAGGGGCATCAATCGCTTCTCAAAAGTGGGGGGAGGGGACATACCTTGATCAGAACTGATGCGAGCGCGAAGCCCTTACGGCGTGGGGTTCGGGGCCCGCTTAAGGGCACCGAAAAAAAAATTGATTCTAGATGTTCTGTGTTGTGATCTGAAGCAATTTCTTACCACTTTCCTCCATGCTTTAACTAATATTTTCTTAGCAAAAGATAATTATTGGAACATCGTTTTCAAGGTTGGAGTCATTAAATCAGCTATCGGTATTCTGAGCTATAGGCGTGGGGTTCGGGGCCCGCTTAAGGGCCCCGAACAAAATTGGATTCTCGATGCTCTGTGGTGTGATCTGAGGCAATTTCTTACCACTTTGACCAATAATTATCTTAGCACAAAAGATAATAATTTAAACATAATTTTCGAGGTTTCTCAGCTAAAGGCATAAGAAAATTTTTTGAACATTGTTTTTGAGGTTGGAGTCATTGAATCAGCTACCAGAATTCTGAGCTTTAGGCGTGGGGTTCGGGATTGGATTCTAAATGCTCTGTGGTGCTATCTGAGGCAATTTCTGACCACTTTAACCAATATTTTCTAAGCAAAAAAATACATTGTAGTACATAATAGGGCCCTGTAAATGAGACACGAGTTCAAAAATCTGGGGGGGGGGGACATTTGATATTGTGTCCCCCACCCTTCAAAAAGTGGGGGGGGGGGACATGTCCCCTGTCCCCCCCCCCCCCCCCCCCCCCCAGGATTGACGCCCACGGCGTCATGTAGATCAATGATAATTTTTTTAGAAACTCAAAATCTCAGTGGGGGGCGACTGGGGGGCGACTGGGGGGCGACATATTTGGAAAACGTATGATATTTTCCTTCCTTGCTCCTTGGATATCTGGCATTCTTGTCTTTGCAGATGGTACAAGATCCTACACAGTTTGATGTGCTGGTTATGCCCAATCTCTATGGAGATATCTTAAGGTATCTTGTAATTATTTCTCTGAGTAGTTTCCACTGTATAATCTCTAACAACACATCTTTGCTATGGAATCATATGTGACAAAATTCATACAAAAAAGGAAAACAAATTTGCCTTGTTTGTTTGTCAATTAGGCTTTCACAATAAACTGTGTGTTGTTATTCTTCAGTGATTTATGTGCTGGTTTGGTTGGTGGTCTTGGTGTAACGCCAAGTGGCAATATTGGAGCTGATGGGGTAGCTATCTTTGAATCGGTGAGTGTATCTGTCAATCATGCTATGGCATATATTACACTAGTTATTAACCTTAGTTTTGAGGATCTTTTTCATCAGGATAGTTGAGATTTAAAAATACTGCAAGTAAAACTTGCGTGATCCCCCTGGTATCCTGGCAGTTTGTATACATGTACAGGCAGCTAGTAAGGACAAATTTTCAGGGACGGCTTGATTGTCCACCCGGCAGGTACCAGCTCTCAGTTGAATGGGGAGTTTGGGTTGAATGGAGAGTATCAGTGAGACACTGGACTAACGCATGTTAGAGTCATTGGAATCTCTCCTAAGACCTCGTAAATATCCATATTGGAAAGGATTTTTTTTTACGTCGGCCTTCTCTCCACAGACCACCTTTCAAGTTTGGTTGAGATTGATGACTGAAATGGAACACACACTCACCCACGCACGTTTGTTCATGGTGTAAATCAAGGAGATTATTTTGTTTCTCTTCCCTTTTCCTTTGTTTGTACTCTAACTTTTTAGCAACAGCTCTCATTGGTTTTGTACACGTTTTCCAACTGAGGAGTCCTCGATTCGGTTTCAGTCCTCGATTCATTGATGATGTTGCACGTGTGTGTCTTCGATTTACATCATAAACACGCACACACACCCTTGTATTTGCCTGCAATCGGGCACCCCCTACATGTATTGTCCCTCTTTTGTTTGTACACTAACTTTTTAGGAAGACCTCCCATATGTTTTGTACACGATTCTAAATTGGGGAGTTTCAGGAATTGGGGACCCTATTGTCCTCTATTGTTCAACATCAAGTGAATGCAGAAACAGACTCGCACACAAACACATGAAGGAATACGCAATCGCAATATCCCCTGTCTATCTTGAAAGCCAGGGGGATAAAAATGAATTGCCTACAAAACAATAATAGTTGGAAGGATCATTAACAAGCAGAATATAAAACTACCGGTATAAAAGTGCACACAGTATACCTTGAAATGTGAGGTTTTCATATAATAATTGGGCAAAGAAATTTCAAGGTCCAAAATTAGGGTGCAAACAAATCCAGCCACTTTAGAACTGATTCCAGATACAAATTTCTTTTCATAACTGGTACTTCAAAGACACAGAATACAAAGGCCTATTTCTTGATGTTGATAAGGTGATTTATGCGGGGCACTTTAGTAATGTGCATGTACATGTAGACCTTATCTAAAGTGTCCGTCTTGGCAAGTATTCTATGTTATTTTGATTAAATAAAAATAAATTGATAAAGTGTTAATTCATGCATATCCAAGTGTTAAAAAGCATTTCCAAATTCCAGCCCAGACCAGCTGTATGTATAAGGTCCGTATGGTAAGGGTGGTCATACTTACAATCGTTGAGATATCTGCCTCTTGCATCATTCACTTATAAATTAATTACACTAGCGGGATGCCACGCTCTAGCTGGTTGACCCCAATTTGCATGTTGCCCCCAATGTGCACACATGAGAAATTTAAGCCTGTTTGTTAATCTGGTTCAGGTTCTAACACTGCAAGCCATTTCACTATTAAATGACCAAATGGCACTCCATACCTCAAATTGTGCGTGGATACTTCTCAGGCTTTTTTCGTAAATTTTTGTAGTGGTAGGCCTAACAGTGTGAATAAACTTGGCGGCCAAACATACCAACATTTCGCCTGTCCGAAAAGTAGTGAATTAATTTGTGTTGAGAGTGTTCTGTGTGTGGTTTCCTGGTCGATTCAAGTCACCAGCATGGAGTAGTTCCTTGTAAACAAAAGTCGTCCATGGTGAGGAAAGGGTTAAGAACCTGCATACAATAATCGTTGTATTTTGTGCTTATGCACACTCACGGGCCTTTTACAAAAAATGTGACACACAAACATCAGACAGTCATCAGATAGACAGACAGCACTGGATTCTTTAAAATAGGATTTTGCTTATGAGGCATTCGTACCAGAATGTTGAAGTGCTATGCTTTAAAGCAAAAATATTGAAATACCAAAATTGTAAAAATATAGAAAAGATTTGACATGCCAACCATGTTTGTTGCATCACAGGTTCATGGCACAGCTCCCGATATTGCAGGCCTAGATAAGGCAAACCCAACAGCATTACTACTCAGTGCAGTCATGATGCTCAGACATATGGGTTTGAATGAACTAGCCAACAGGATTGAGTCTGCAGCCTTGACAGTCATCAAAGAGGGCCAGGTACTGTTAACTTGTGTTTTTTATGGGGAGTAGAAAGTTGTGTTTAGACAATTTGGAATTGAGTTTATTAAAAGTTATGTCAAAAGATTTAGCTTTTAGTTTTATTTTCTTTTTTTCCTGTAGTACACACCCTATGCAACTTGGTCTCATTTATCAATGTATTTGGACTATAGAATCTGTTTAAATTAAATATTGGAATTTGGAGAGAGAAAAATGGCGCCCCCTCCCCCCCCCCCCCCCCCCAAAAAGGAGTTGCCCTTCGGGCAGGGGTGCTTGAAATCTGGTTGCCCAAATTTCTATTTCAGTTGCCCAATAAAGAACTTTAATATTGCCCGAAACTGAAGGCCAAATCCTAATAATGTACATGGCTGCTTACCTGAAGTGGCTCAGGGCTTGCAAAATTGGCTGTCCAACGTCCCGGGACAAATCAAAAATTTTGTAATCTCCATTTTGCAAGTGGCGCGTCAGGCAGTGGCCGACTGTGGTTGCGTGTTTGTGTACGGTACCCGCGCTCTGTGCCGCGCTGGTACATGGTGTACAGTGGTCTGGTCATAAAATTATTAGAAACACACATACACACACGCGTTTGTTTTAGATACCTAGTGTGGACATTCCTTTGTTTTCGTGTAGTTAGGGAAAAAAATAGTGAAACAATTCTCTCAAACTGTGATTTTCTCTCAACCCCAATTTTTTCTATGATTCCCTTTAGTTTTTCTCTTCATAAACCTAACCCCAGAATGCCTCTAAATCTGTTTTCCAGAGAGGGGAAACATTGTGTGGACGTGGGCAAGTCCACACAACTTCGCGGCTACCTGGTTTATGTGGACATCTTTTGTTCGGAAGTCCACACAGTGAAATGTAATGCTTGTCCAGGATTGCATTTGCTGTCTACACACATTCAGACATTACGTATGCGAAACTTTACTGCATGATGTAGCCGGACCATATGTACAGATTGAAATTGACCACTGTTCTGTTCTGGCTGGTAGCCGTTATTGGTTAATGCGTAGATTACCAACATCAAATGGCGATAGCGAAGCAGCCGAGTCAAAATGTCGACGTTATCATGATTATTGTTCGACACTGTGCACATGTATGGGATTCAGGAACTTTCAAAAATGCCATGGACTGAAATAAAGTGTAAAAATGTGTGAGTTTTGGTGAAAAAAAGTGGATGCCCCTCGGGCTGGCAACCTGGAACTTTCGGTTGTCTGATACAATATGTTTGTTGTTCCGGGATGTCGGACAACCGATTTTGTGAGGCCCGACAGTGTTTTCTAATTACAAGTAATTTATGAACTTACAAAAATTTATTAGAGTGGTTCTTTGGGATTTATTGGGATTTTAAGTGCACCATATTAGGCAACCCTCTGCCTGATTTGTGCGTGTGTCCATTTTCTGGAAACCACCTGGGCTTCCAATTTTGTAATTGGATGTCATCAGCGCTGTAGCAGAGTTTGTCACAAGTTATCATGTCACAGGCTGTTCAGACGTACTGAGATAAAGGCACTCTATTGTTCATCCTGTGTTACTTGTGATAGTCGAGCCGCTTAGATCCACATTTGGACAAGATCGTGACCGACTGGTCCAAAGCACCAAACTTGGCAGATATATTCTTATAGCCCTAGAGAAGATATTAAGAAGGGGTGACACCTGAAATTCTTTTTGGAAGGGTGCCTAATTTGCACAATTGCCGGGTAATATATTGAATTCCCACCTTTTGAAATATATGACATACATGTATAAGTGACTTTTCGCTATTTGTTTTTATAACTCACTTATTCCATACCTAACTCTACCCAGCCCTGCTCCTCCCTACCCTGCCCTACCCTGTTCCAACGTTTGCCTCATTATCGGACCCTCTCTTTCCATGCTACCCCTCTCTCTCTTCCCACCTCTCACCTCCCCCCCTCCACTACCCTCAGTCCTACCCTTTACATTGCCCGACCTGTTTCCATCCTGTCCCGTCATATTTTCCTCATATTCTTCCCCAATCACCCCATTGCCCTGAATTCTACTTTACTGCTGCCCATGTTTTTATGATATTTTGATATTAAGTACAAAACTTATTATATTTTTAGCTTTGTCATATTTTTGTATATTTATAATGTATTGTACGTATAAATTAGGTTTCCGTAAATTGGGCTAAAAAAAATGGCAAAGGGTCGCCTAACATGGGGGACTTGAACAAATTCAAAGAAATACCCAAATTTACTTGTAAGAAAACTTTTTTTGACATTGACATAATTGTTATAAACAACCGTAATCTCTTATTTTGTGGATATATATAAATCTCTTCTTTTTTTTTAATCAATCAATTTTTATTTGCATGGACAAAGCTACACAAAACAACTCTTAAAATTGTGAGGCAGTTTTCTAACATGTGCTGTCTGGATATGATTTGTGAAAACTAAAGGCTATCATGTTTGTCTATTAAATCTTTAATATGTGTTTTTTGTTGTTCTTCCCAGGTGCTAACAGGCGACTTGGGAGGAAAGGCTAACTGCTCAGATTTTACCAAGGCTATATGTGATCAATTAGCATGATAACCCACTCAAATGTACAACTCATTTCAGGATCCATCCAGGTCATTTCTGAAGGTAAAACAAGGTCTCCTGAAGTCATTTTTTATTGTTTTATTTCTGTTCACTATCTTTGATTACAATTCCTTTTTTAGCAGAGTATTTATGGAAAAGATGGACTCATAAGTTTGATAGAAGAAATATGGTAGCTGCCATCACATTATATTGCTAGAGGAATTGGAGTGTTGCTTGATTTGACATTTGAAAATCATTTATAAATATAATTATTTGGATACATCTACATGGACACTGAACACAAGTCTCCCTACCAAGGTATGGGTCAAGGCTCAACTGTATTCGTAATTCAAAAAAATACAAACTTAAAAGCCGTCAAAGTTGAGGAATTGACATTGAAAGATGATTGGCTCTTCTTTGACATTGTTGTCAATGTCGGCCATCAATTAAACTAACCCAGTGTTTGCAAATAGTGTTTGAAATCTAGTCAGAATGTAACTTGGCAGATTTGGATCCCTTCAAATGAATTGCATTTAATCCATGGGGTTCATACAAACACGTTTTTGGTTGGTGTGTATTTTTGTAAAAAGTTTGGAACTGAGTTCATTGATTTTAGTTTGTAAGAGGAAAGTTGTCAAAGTTGTGCCTGTAAATCACGTAGTAGACATGGTATTAAAGGCATTTAGGATCTTTGCAATCGCTCAAAAACCAAACTGACGGGTGACGGATGACGGGATAAATCGTCAGGCTTCCCCCAGTCTCTGGCGGTGGACATGTACACGTTACGTCAGTGGTTGCCATTGGTTTTGTACCCATCGTGTGTTGAACTTGGCTGCTGTACACGGCCTGTGGTTGTAGCCAATATGGCTCCCTGGCGGGGCCTCAGAGTGTTGCAAAATATGAAGTACCAGAGAGAAGTACCATACACATATGGTACAAATGACTCTCGAAAGTCAGAATTTGTGGTGGTTGACTTGATTGTAAAATTTGGCCAATATATTTAGTCTTTATTAAAAATGGTGTTTTTGGCCAAACATAATTCCACCATCAAGTGGTTTGGAAATACCAAAAAACAAAAAACCTGGAAAAGCTTTTATTTCACGGTTGCTTCAGCCCACAGATATATAATATAATACATGTATCCTGCAATTACTTATAGACTGGTACCTGGTCCAGTATCAATGTTATAGGGGCAGAAACAGGTCAACCCTGCAAGAAGTTAATAATTGTTGTGTTTCTAATGAGTAATTTTTCAGCAACACGGGTATGTTTTATTGTTCAATGTCTCATTCAAAAGTGACAACTTTGTATTGGCTAGAAAATTGACCTGGCAGTCCATTTGAGTGATACCATGGTTATCTACAGGGTGTCCTAAAAAAAAAAGGTAACGCACAAAGGGACACTCCTGTTGATCTCTCTGTAGTTACTTAAGATTAGCAGTTTGGCACATGTTTTACTGTTTTTTATTGATTTTTTTAATTGAACCTCTCCCCTAGTACATTACATTTTAACACCCTTATCAGATGTACTCTTTTAAATACAAGTTACATGTGTTTCTACTGTCAGTATACAGTTGTGACAATTTGGATGTTAAATTTAAAGTGTATCCCAGGCATGATCCTGTATGTTTGCCTCTCTCAATTGCCATAAAACCAGTGTGTGTTGTTAACAATTTTATGCACCCATTGTAGGGTGAAAAGTTAGTTCTTGATCTTATTTGTGCTATTTAAGAGGTTGTGTTAATATTAAAGTTTGAAGCTATAATTTACAGTATGTGGTGTTGCATCTTTCCCCTGTTGTAATCCCAATGGTGAAATACAGGGTGTCCCCAAAACACGATATATATTAAAGGGGTAATATTAAACTATATATCACTGACATACAGATCCTTGTCATTTGATTGGTGGAACTCACATCACGTGGTATTCGTTATTGCTCCCATTCACGCCACGGGTCAAAACGTACTATCCACCCATGGGGAATGGGAAATACTATTGAACAGTTAGTCCATGACGCGGTATCTGTGTGCAAATGCATGCTGGTGTGCGCGTTCAGCGATGCGCGTAGCGCGTATTGCATTGGGTTCAAACATTTTCATGAAGGGGTGGTTAGGAAGAGAGAAATACATTTTCCTCCAGTTTTGTATTGAAATAAAAGATCAAATATATCAAATGACAAGGATGTATATGTCAGTTATATGAAACAAATATTGAGTGGCTTTAAATTGTGAAATGGGAGGAATATTATCGCTCGGTAAAATCTGGACTTTTCCAGTTCATTCGGCTTTGCCTTGTGAAATAGAAAAGTCCAGATTTTAAGTTGCGATAATATTCCTCCCATTCCACGCTGAGCCACTCAATATTTGTATAATAAACATTATCACCATAATTATTGTTTTATCATAAACTATGGGCGGCAAGCTTTCCATTGAGATCTTGGATGCATCGCTTCGTTCCACTGTTTTGAAAGAAGCATGTGAAAACAATTCAAAACTGCAATTTAGATACAAGCACTGGGGACAGAAAGTAAACTACCGGTAAACAATGATCATTTATTTATTGAAAACCCTAGTACAAAAATACACATTGTAAAAAACACTGGGTACAAAATAATTTCCTCTCACAATTAGTACTAGATGTTGCAGTATACTGTACTTCTCATTACATTTAATTGCATAATATAAGCTTACACCATGCCAGTAAAAACAAAAACGCAAAGAAAAAAACAATTAACTAAAATGGACTACCATTCTTTTTAGTTAAATTAAGTCATATGCTGTTAAAATCCACTGACAAAGGCCAGTGTTTTAAAAAAGTTCGCAACTTCACCCCTATCTGTGGCTGCACAAGGGGCAAGGACCTACTGTAAACCATGTCATCAAACATGTCAAAGCTTCAGCAATAAATATAAACTGGGTTTAGCTCCTGGAAAAGCTACATGTGTTTGTTACTTTTGTCCTGTATATTCTTTTTCACCGATTCTAACCAGAATTGTACATTTTTTTTCTGGATGGGACTTTGGTCACTTCTACAGTTGATACATGTATCCTAATCAATTTTGGCCCACAAAAAGATCAACAGTGATATATTCTGGAAGCAATACTGTCATGATGACATCTTCATGTGTCATATGACATTGACTTAGATATCCAGAGGTCCAATATCTCTAGAAGTGAGTTTGAGTCAAGCTGAAATTTTGTGTAAACTAATACTAAATAATCAGTACAAAATAACAAGTGATGTCATGATGATGTCACATTTACTTTCCAAGTTGTTCAATATTTCAAAAGTCTGTTCGTGATACCTGGGTATTTTTGCATACCTACTTTATATTGTCACAACTTTTTTTTCCCATTAAACAAATTGCTGAATGTTAATTCTATTTTTTTCTCTTTTCCTTCTTTTTTTAGACTTAACATGGCATTGTGATCGTTTCTAAAACACCACCACAACTCCATAAAAAATATATGCATCAAAAGTCGCATCACAATGACATCATCAGGATATTTGTCATCTTCTTTTTTTTTTAAGTATACGTTTTTTTCTGAATACATGTACCCATTTGAAATTTTCTGAATACTACATGTAGTTTGGACTCTTCACCACATCTGATCTCTGTCAATCATTTTAAGAACATCCTAAAAAATACATCCATTTTGGGTGTGTTTCAGATTTAATAAAGCAGTGCGTTTGATTACTTCCCCCGCGCTTACTCATGCAAGTGCGACAGCGTTCAATTAATCTCTCACATGACTTCTCGCACTTACTTGAGCCTGGCCAAAGTGACCGACTCGCCGAGCCGGTTACCACCCCCCCCCCCCCCCCCCCCCCCCCGAAAAGAAGAAAAAAAAGGAAAGGAAAAAAAAGGAGAAAACAAAAAAGAAAAGAAACGAGAAGTCATATTGGTGTAAATTTAATGGGGGGGGGGCAAAATGTCCCTCTTAAACTGATAAATCGAGAATATGTTGAGAAAAACAGGATTTTTTTGGGAAAACATGTTGTGCCCCCCTTTAGAAAAATCCTGGCGACGCCCATGTTTCCAGCTCTTGCACGAAACTTTACCCAAAACCGTTCGTTTATTTAACTCCATTGCGCATGTCTGTCATTACGCGAGGAGCCAGGCGCGAGTAAGATGGGGGGAGAAATCGAACGCACTCAAATGACAATGATGTATAAGTTTGCTAGATTTTTAAATTATTTGCAAACCTTTTGTGTTTTCATGTTTTTCTCAGTAAGTAGAGTTCCGTGGATACCCATTATGGAAATGGTACAGGTACCCAGGTACCCATTGCCATAAGGGGCATCCACAGAACTCTACTTACTGAGAAAAACATATAAACACATAAGGTGTTCCAACATTATCTCTAAAAGCACACCCCTAATCAAGGTATGGTGTGTCAGATTACAAATTACGAACACAATTAACCATTTTGTTCATGAGTATAAATAATACAATTTGCTCATTTTTAAAACTGATATCGATTGAAATTTGATTAATGACACCATTGTGACTTTACAGTAAAATGCGCATTGTGGGATCAGGGTTGATGAAACTGTTTAGAAAACAGTTGTGGGGAGAACGCAAACTTGTTTGATAACAAATGTTTATCAGAAATCCGTCCGATCACCCACTCAGAAAACCCCAGTGTTTTGTTGACACATAGGCACCCCAAGTTTGAAACAAATCCTGGGAGGAGTATAATATCATTTCCAATCAAAAGCAAAATTCTGTAAGTGTAACAAATGGCCAAAAGGTTATGGAAAAGCTGTAAGAAAAAGTACCAGCTGTTATAAATTCAAAAAAATGATTTCTGTAAATGAGTTAATAACTTAAAGGTGTACAATAATTAAGAATAACATGTTCCCATATTTATTGTTAAAGTGCTTTCATCTTCATCAGTACTGCGTACTCTACAAGAACTTATTAAAAATGAAATATACATACATGTAACACTCCACTTAAGAAAAAACAAATCTAGTACACAAACTTTTTTACAACCTGCATTGAAAATGTAGTTACTAGAGTTAATACAAATGTTGACCATATAAAAGTGATTTTAATACAGGAAATTTAAGTACTGCAATCACGACGAGACATGTTAAATGATATAAAAATACTCACTATTAATTTTCGAAGAAATTACTGCTTAAAGGGAAGATACAACACTGAGTTGCAAACATCAAAAACGAAATGATCAAATTATCACGAAATACCTTACTGGATTGTTAGGGAATGACAGTCTAAAGCATCCTGTAAAATCGTCGCTCCTGGTGTGCTGACATTTTCAAGAAAAAAAACTGGCTTTTTTTTTCAAAAACTGCTCCTAAGTTTTCATATTCAGTTATTCTGCATTTTCTTTGCAATTGATTACTCACTTGTGAAGGGGTACAGGCATGCTAGACTGATTCTCTGACCTTACAATTCCCCAAAGTCTATAAATTGCTCTGTTTTATCTTAAGTGGGGTCACGGAACCAGACTACAAGAACATGATTGGTTTCCTTGGTTGGTTTTCTTGATTTTTCCAGCATCTACAAGCCCATAACTTGAAACAAGTACATGTAAGGGTCTGTAAAGTCATGTTTTGGGTCTGGTTTGCACAACACTAATGTGGGGAGTGTAGATGATACTGTTGGACTTGCTCACAAGAGCCACGTCTCTCCTTCATGGGTATCATTCTAGTCCATTTTTACAAAACAATTTGTTTGAGCATTTTGTTCATCAATAAGAAATAAGCAGCAATATAAGTAGTGACATAATTAAATGATTCACTTTGGATATGTAATTGGTTACCATTTCCAAATTCCAATGCTTTACATTGTAAAGTAGACTACTGTACATCTCTTTTGACACACGTATCCCACGTGTATGTTACCCAATCACATGGTATAAGGTTGTTATGACTCTCTTCTCAATCACTACACCATTATTAAACAGTAATCTGAACACACAAACTAATACACTCCCCAGTAATGCTACACAGGTTTAATGACTAGGCTAGATAAATGCTGAATTTCATTATGTAATGACTGAAAAGGCACTTCACTTCGGCTAACTGTTCATCCTTACAATGGACCAGACCCTTGAATCTGCAGCCTCTGCTACAGTTCATTACAGAATCTCTTGATGTTCATACATGAATGCTTTCCATTTTTGACAATTCTTCCGCAAAGATGCCCTTGCTGGCAATACATGTAATTGTTGTAAGGGTCTTGATAAAATGGGCAGTGGTTCAATTGTACAAAATATTTTGCGCTTAGCAGAGTCAAGTCATTATGCACTACCACTAATGCACCTGGGGCCGATTTCAAGAAACTCTAAAAAGAGTCTCAGGAAGGGTTACTCATTTTAATGGGGCCGTATCATAAGTCGGATGCCTCATAGGTCCGATGCCTCATAAGTCCGAAATTTGGAGTTATGAGGCGTCGGACCTATGAGGCATAACATTTATTTATTCCGCCTCATAGGTCCAACGTCTCATAAGGTGTGCCAACCCAATGTAAAAGACTGCCAGTTTACGGGTACTGTACCCATCCTGACAGATTCCAACAAAACATGCTGTTGGGGTTTGATGGGTTGCGTTCTGTTAGGGTTAATGTCAATCATCGCTAATTCTAACAATAAGGCGCTAACATTCTGACATTTTATGCAATGTTTGTATTAATTAATAATGGCTGTCGGACTTAAGAGGCGTCGGACTTATGGACAGAAATAAAAGTAATTTAATTGTCGAACCTACGAGGTGTCGGACCTACAAGGCGTCGGACTTATGGGCCTTTATTTGGTTAGGGGATGCGATTTTGTCGGACTTATGAGAGTCGAACCTATGAGATGTCGGAGTTATGAGCGGACCCCATTTTGATTTGTGACTGGTCCTAGGATCGATTTCACCAAACTTAAGACGCGTTCAACACGTCATAACTTCCTTAACAACGCGGCTGAACTCGTCTTCACTTATGATCTTTCTGCGGGTTGTCTTACCTCATAAATACATGCATTAATTGTAATAATTGTCTGGAAATCATTGCAATATCTTCTTGTTAAAGACGAGTGTCGGCCTGGAGTTACAGTTTCGAGGAAGAAAACTGCTGTAGAAACAGATTTGAAATGATTTCTGATATGTGGGTAGGTTTCATAAAAATAACTTATTTACAAAATGTTATTATACGCCAATAACTAGTCAACCTTTTTTAAAACGGGGAGCAAGAATGACTCCATCGCATCTTGTGTAGAACTACCTTGCATGTGATATTTCTTAAGTAGAGTTATGTTTCTTGCTAAAGTTTGTGTTTCGTCTGCACACAGGAAATTGGTTTTGCACGTTTTTGAATGACTGGTTCATCAAGCGGTAAAAACAAACATAAACTAGAGGTTCACATTTGGTGTTACAAATGCAGAGTGGTTGGGTAGACAACTATTTCATTAGACTTTGTCCAGTTAAGTTATGAATATATTTATGTTAGAAAAAAGGATATAGAGCTTTAACATTTGGTAGTTTTGATGCGTCTTAGCAAAATCAAAGTTAGAATGCGTCTTAGCTATGATCAATTTTAGAACAGGGACTCGTCTTAAGTCCCAAGACGTCCAAAGATAAGACGAGTTTCGTGAAATCGGCCCCTTAATCAGCCCCTGAACCCAAACCCAAAGGCATAGGTAGACTTTTGCAAATGAATCTTGTTCCTATTTGAGCCAGGCTTACTGTGAGCATGAAGGTCATTCCATGCAGACTGCCTGCAGGTGGATGTCCATCTAAGATTTGGAGGGGACTTGAAAAAAAAACACATTCCACAAGTCCTTTGTGAGAATTGGCCTACTGATAAAAAAGTCACACCCCAGTTTGCTGTTGCGTCAGTTACATGTGCATATTTATCATTATTCCCCAATATCACCGCACTGCACTTACTTGAAAATGGTCAGTGGGGTGAATGAAAGCAAATTAATATTTCTGGAATTAAAAAAATCTAAAGATATCTCTTTTCCCAAAACCAATTTTAAAATGAAGAATTTGAGACATTATTATTTTTTTTTTTTAGATACTATACAAATAATGACTTATTTCACATCCATCCAATGGTAAGAATAATTTCATGAGATGACAGATGGAATGTTCCATTCCACAAGGTGAAGCCAAATTTGTGGAATGTTCCATTCAATCCATCACCTCGTGAAAGGTTCTTTCCATTTGCATGAATGTGGAATGTTCATTATTTGGAAAGACAGGGATTTATTCAGGCGTTGTATCAAGTATTTTAACATATAAAAGTATTAGCTACAGGGGTAAAGGACAACCTGGTCAACTACTCATCCAGGAAGTGTAGTTTATACATTTTTCTTAATGGACCTATTATCAGACCCTGACCGGCCACCCCCCCCCCCAAAAAAAATCCCCCGAGTCGTTGGTCAAATCTATTAAAAAATTAAAGATATGCACCTAGTGCATATGTACAACTAAACCTTTTTGAGTCTCCATGGAGCCTCCAGGGTGTTCCAAAAATTAAAGAAAATAATAACTGTTGTCGGTGTAATTTTGGGGGGAAGATCTTTATATCAAGGGACTTTCGATAGCAGATTTATAGAAAATGTATTGCATTTACTGCTCATATCATTTCTAGTTGAGTCCCGTGTGACAATTTTAAGGTAGGCTTTCAAGACTAAAAAGAAAAACTTAGATTGTAAGGTAAGGACCTTACAAACGACTTGGAATGATAGCAAATTTTCACATGGTTGAATGTGATTCACGGGAGTATTTTTTTAAACAGTTCTTCCAAATCTGAGTCTTTCACCTGACAGTTCTTGGACAGTTGGCACAGAATTAACCCACAAAAGATCAAAACAAGGCTGGCCAAGATCTTTGATATATTGACACATTTCATAAGAATGGTGATTTTTGAAGGGATGTCCTTAGGATGAACATGATATTCAAATCTGTGGTCTAGATGTCACCTTCGCTGTCGTCAAAGTAGTCATCTTCATCACTACTAGGCAAGGCATTTTGTCTGAGTGTGATCTTGGGCTGCTCTCCTTTGTTGCTGTAGAATGCTGGTAACTGCTCATACGTGTTCTTCCAGCAGAGCTTCTTACGTGAACGTGCTTGCAGGAGGCCAAAAAACAGGCCGAAGACAGCCAAGACCAGGAAGCAAACAAAGACAATCGCACCATGGTTAAGCTTGGGCCCGACCACAGGCTGCTCACTATTGTCATTGCCTTGTAATTCCATGCACTGCTCATCTGTACAGATATCAATTTGTTGAAATGAAAATTTAGAATGCAATATAATGATGAAAATATTTAGAAAATACACTTAAGCATACACATTGTGGACATTTTGACTGGAGGCTAATCTTAAGTCATGTGATAGAGCAATTAAGTTTAATGCACTTTCATTTCACATTTCATGTTTAATTTCTGCACATTTGTTTGTAAAGCAAAAACAGAGTGGGAAAACTGCAAGAAATGTCACCAAATGACTATACAGGGGGGGGGGGGGGGAAACGGAGATATTATTGCTAATTGGAACAGAAGTAGGGCACATGTGAATCAAAGGGAGATATCCTCTGTTAGGGTTGAATCTCCTCTTTAGAATGACACCCTGGTCATGTCATTACATTTCATGGTTGACTGAGCTGTGACCGTCATACCAACGGACAACCGATGAGCAACCAACGGGCGACTCAAACATTCAACCATAGTTTGCATGTTATTTGCCTACATTAAACAGTTTATGTTGCCACTTTTACATCAATCACATTTCTGCAGTGCAGAAGAGAACCGTTTGCTGAAAGCTGGCATCACATGACCACAATATCCAATTTGTAAACACATGTAATATGGTTTATACAAACACTGCTGATTCATTATTCTATTTTACATGTATAATACAAGCCAGCCAGTTTAACATTTTTTTATTTAGAAATACAGAGAGCATTTTCTAGTTTGATATTCAGTGGTCATTCAAGAAGATTATTGAGTATTAGGCATTCTGACAAAAAAGCATTGTATACGTATTAACGAGTCATTCTGTGTCAAATAATTGCACTTCCCAAGGTCAACCTAACAAATGTTCACGCAGCTCATTGATTCACACCGTGTGCGGTCAATTTCTGCTGCATTTTCTGCCTTACAACTCTGTGAGGCAAATATCTGTCCGGTTTAATCATTTTTGCCTTGGGAGGCAAAAACTTCACCGGTGCGAGCAACCTGAGCTACGTGCTGAGCCAAAAAATTCACTAGCTTTTCTTTTTCTTCAACATCACATTTTATTAGTTTTCTCTTTTACATGCTTGGTTATGTTCACACTTTATCAGAATTAAATCAGCATCAAAACAATTATAAACTTTCACATAGAAAAATCTTGGTTAGATACAGTTTGTCTTAACATCTTCCTTCAGCATGCGTGCCACCATTTTGAACAAGACACGTGATCATGTCTATGCCACAGAATCGTCATGACAACAGTCAATCGGCTAAATAGTTGTACTATGAGTATGGTTGCGGTTATTCTGTGTTGAGATGCCACTTGTTTCACAATAATCTCACGATTTTCCAGTTTTGTGGCACGGCATGTTTTGTGTGCTTGTTGCAAGTGGAATCGGGGATGACCTAATGCCGGTTTCAAATTTTATATTTCTTTTAAAATTATTAAAAATCTTACCCTTGTTACACTGACAGCAATTTGCTTCATCTAAGCCTTCTTTACAGCAACTCAAGCATGTGTAGTGTTCATCATCTACTTTGGATAGTGACTGGCCACTGTGACAAGCAATACAGTGCTTGTCAGTTGCTCCATAACATTCCTGGCATTTTGGGTCACAAGGCATGCAATGCTGCGTCTGGAGGAAAAGAAATTATGCCGGTAAAAGTAAAACAGTGCCAGATATACTGTAGAAAACATTTCATGCATTTAGCCTGCGGTATCAGGTTAATTTTTTAGATTTTAATGCCACTTTTGTTAAACCTTTCTAGAATGATGTTTTCAACACTGTAAGCAAACTCCACCCCCATTAGCTGATTGTAGTCTTGGGTAAGGTGACAAATTACAACAGATCACTTAAAACAGCTCTCATGTAAAACAACGACACAAATAGGCACTTTGGTGAAGAGCCACTTTTACAGAATATCTGAACAGTCTTTGGGAACAGGTCTTTCATGCAAAACAAGTAACTTTTTTTTTCAAAGTTACTCAACTGAGCAATGAAAAGTGATTAATCCAGCATTAATTATTATGAAGGAAAAAATGTACATGAATTATAGACAAACCTAATGAGGTCAATATTTTGTGAGGTCCCTTTTTGCAGCAATCACAGCTTGGCATCTTGCAAGCCTATATATTGTCTATATATTTGTCAATCTCTTCAAAGCATGTCATTCCATCACTTCTGAAGTTCAATCCAAAGACTTTCTTTGAACGTTTCTTTCAATCTGTCAATTTCACGTGCCAATAGGGTCCCATATTTGTTCAACAGGGTGCAGGTCGGGACTTTTGGGGTGGCCATTCCATCATATTCAACTTCCCAGCTGCTTCTTTTTGGTGTGGGTAATTCCAACAGTAGTAAGAGGTATGTTTTGGCTACCCCTACACTACTAGTCGGTGTCTCTAACAAGCAGGTTTTGTCCACTGATCCATTTTTTTTTTTTGGTAAATAAATCACCAGTTCCTTCCGTATAAATTGCAGCCCAAACCATTTCCACCACCTGACCACCATGCTGTTTGACAGTAGGACAGTTGATTTAATCAGCTATGAGCCTTGCACTATTCCTCCTTCACCATACACTCTCTGCTTGCTTCCGAATAGGTTGAGCTTCGATTCATTAGTCCATAGGACTTTGTGCCAATCATCCCTACTCCAATGTTTACATTCTTCAGGAAACTGATGTTTGCAAGAGATCCACAAGACATCAACCCAAAATCTCATAAAGGCCAGGCAAGAACAAAATTGTGGAGCTATGATATCTGAATTAAAGTACCTGGGACAGGAGGCTGATTAAGACATTGCTTGGGAAGTGTCATAGCACTTCATGAAAACAGCCCAGGATAAGTGACACAAGCCAGCAGCTGAGCATTTCAATCTTGTACAAGTTTCCTTTCATGACTTGTTTACATATATTAAAGCACAAGTGGCATAAACCCAGACAGTCCAATTGTTCATGTTCACTATTCTCCTTAATATACATTCTACTAATTCAAGAACATGTATCAAGTACATGTATGCCAATGACAACAAATTTCTAGTTTTAGGATAGTTTAAGCACACAACAGTTTTGATAAATGATGTTTCAAAATGTGTCACTTGTTTGTCACTGCTCGACTAAAAAGAGCACGGCCAAATTTCATGGCTTTAATATGACCATTAGTGAAAAATTCCTGCTTACTGTAGCAAAAAAATGTGGCCTTACAGTAAGCATATTTCCCTGCTTACTGAGGAATTATACTTGCAAGGTTAACACAAATTTTTTTCTGCTACCTTTGTTAGCAAAAAATAGTGAGGATAAGTGTGGAATTTTTGGTTAGCAGCCCCATGAAATTGGGCCCAGGTCTACACTGATAAAAGCACTTACATGATTGATATAGTAGGTGCCAAGGTCACATCTGCTGTAACACACATTGTCTTCAAGTTCATAACCCTCATGACAAGACAGACAATTGAAGGGGCCCATGTCTAACAAAAGGGAATGAATATAAAAACGATGGAATTAATCAAACATATAATCAAATTAAAGTCAGATGGCTATTTTGATACAAATATGCATTTGGTTCATATTCAAAGCGTGCTTGCTTTTTCCTAACTCTTCTCTCTAGAACAGAAGTCAAGGTAAGTTGAAACAACTGCAATGCAGTCTGCAATCCAATCTGGACAGCACACTGCCAAATTGGGTCAGAAAGAAATTAGTTATTGGAACAAAAATCACACCCTAAGTATTTTTATCATAGAAAACTTAAATACTATGAATGTTGAATTAAAATTTGAAACATTTGTACCAATTACATACATTTGGATTAAAAAATAGCAGAAATTATACTGTTTTTGACCAAGCATTGGCAACAATGTGAAAAGTGCCCTCTCATTGTGACCACAGCACAACCAAATAACATCATAATAAAAAGTATGGGCCAACCATCATTTCTGCCAAACATTAGGTAATCAACTCATGAATATAAACTACAAATGGAGTGGAAGAAGGACGCTGCTTTCCTCCATTCCCTACCCTGATCTGGTTTAGCTTTGAAGTTATAGTTAGATAAGTGCAAAAGTGTTAGTCCTAGAACCATCTGGTTTGATGGTTTTTTAGCTGTCTGTAATTTACCCTAAACAATGTGCCAACATTGTATTCTCACCATAACAGGTCTTGCATCTGACGTGGCATGGCTTGCACACAGCACCAAAGTCCAGGGAAAGGTAATGGTCCAAAGGGCATTCATCCACACAAAGACCATCCAACAGTTTTTTACCATTGGCACAGGTGATGCACTGGTTGTCCCCATTACCCCAGCATGATATGCAATCAAAATGGCAGGGCTGGCAAACTGACTGCTTTCCAGGGTAGTTCCTGGGAAAGAGGTGGAAGGGAAGACAGAAAGTCAATAAAAGCAATTCTGCATCCTGAAGACATTCTGCTGAAAAGAACAAAGAGCAACGAGTCCATCCTGACACTGCACACTCCTTAGACCAGAAATTTAACATTAATGGGCCAAGGAAATATTTATATTTTTGGGGGGGGGGGGGGGGGGGGGGGGGGGGGGGAAGGGGTGTTTCTCATTTGACGCTTGGGTGCTGTTCAAAATAATTTATAGTCACGTTTTTTGGTCATATCGATAGTCTTCAATAAGGGAAAAGTGTGTGTTCGGAAGGTATTATAACACTCTGTTTAAGACCGGTGAGAGTCTGGATGGATGATAATTACCCGAGGTGAAGCCGAGGGTAATTTTCACCCATCCAGACTCCTACCGGTCTTAAACAGAGTGTTTAATACCGACCGAACACATATTTATTCCCATTCATAAATACCTTTTCGGTCAAAGAAACAAATCTTTTCGGTAAAAAAATCAAAACAAGTCAAAAACTAGACGTTGCCAACCATTCTGTTCAACAATTTTACTTCATGTTTTACAAAACACCCCTCTGACTATAATATGGAATGCCCCTCCACAAGTCGTTTCCTTATAAGAGCATTGGCGTGCGCGTACTGCCCGATGTCGTGCAAAACGCAGCTTGGCAAGTGTAGTGTGTTTTTCGGACCATGAAATACTGATTCACTGGTAGTATCGCACATGCATACGTGAGGAATGTGAACGTTCAACCAATGAAACGTTAATAGGCACCGGATTTCATGGGAGTCCAAATTTCATGTGACACTAGAACAGTGTTAAGACCTACTAGCCATGTCTTGATTATCCGTTTAAACCCGGCCACGTGACAGGCTCTCGACCAATAGGAATGCGTAAACTGTCTTAGGTATTTATGAATATACGTTAAAAGTGACTTAAAATACTGACTTCCAGTCCATTCTTCCTTTTTTTATATTTCTTCATCCGTTCTCTTGTCCTCCTGGTGGGGGGGGTACAAAATCGCCCTACCCCCTACCCGTTGCGCCACATTGACAGCAGATCGGGTCACAACATGATGCACTCACCTCACAAAGTGGTGGTCACGTCCACTATGACTTCACATTCAATGAATCTGTGTCCCCCACCATACACCCCTTCCGTTCACTAAAAAATGATATCTCTGATGAGTGTTTTACCCAAACCAAATCCATTAGAAAATCGGCCATTTTTCTATTGGGGAGGAGTGGCCATTGTCACTGTTGCCAACCGGCCTGTGGATGGGGATGGAAGCAGAAGGAGGAAACTGGGCAAACACTGAAACAAATACTGATATCGTACGAACAACAATGAAACTGCCTCTTAATTTAGATCCACATAGGCACACTCAGCCATCCAATGTCACTGACATCTGGCATGTCAGCAAAGGAACATACTTTGCAAGTTGGAACTCTTAACACCAACAGTAACATGTCTTACTTCACTGATACATGAACGAATGATGGAGGACATTATTATGAATTAAAAAAAAGGACAGGGAATTTGAAAAAAAACTTTACTCCAATGCATTGCAAAGCAAATTGTGCTCTACTTACCATGCTTGCATAGAACTGATTACACCACCTCACCCACAGATTCTGTGTCTTGATTGGCTGAGAGCGAGTCACATGGTAATTTCTATTTTTGCTATGTTTCAGGGCACGGCCGAAAGTACTATACCCGTAGCAACCAAAGTACTCTACCATTAGCAACCAAAGTACGATTCCCATGGTGCAGTTTTGGTGTGCAAATGCATGCTGGTGTGCGCGTCAAGCGTTGCGCGTGGTGCGTATTGTTCCCAAGAGAGCGCGCCACAGAGTTGGGGTCAAACATTTCCTGAAGGGGTGGTTTGGAAGAGAGAAATACATTTCCCACCAAATTTGTGTTGAAATTGAAGTTTCTTTTAATTGTGTTCAGATTCAAATACTTTAAAATATTAAAATCAAGCAGAATCTGTGGGTGAAGTGTTATAAAACAAATACTGAATGCTTTATCTTGATCTCGTGGTGAAGTAAAACTAGCCTCCCTTGGTGATCCATGAAGCATTTTATTTTCCCTCGGCAAATAGAATGGCCATGGATCACTTCAGGAGGCTAGTTTTACTACACCACTCGAGGCAGTCAATATTTGTATAATGTAGTGAAATGGTCTATTTCTACAGCTTACCCTGTTCCACAGTGTGCCACACACTCGTGGTCCAGACGGTACATACTGTCATGACATGTGGTGCATTCCCTTTCCAGTGGGCCATAACAGGTGTTACAACTAGAGTGACAGGGGCGACATTCAAACTCACTAGGAGAACCACTGTCATCATCAGTAAGGTAATGGTAGGTACCATCAGGGCATGTCTGTACACATCGCTGATTCCCTACAGAAAGGAAGTACATGTACATGTATAGGACAACATTCATCTAAGGGCAATTCCATCCAAGAGTTACGCGATGAAAAAAGAAAACATTCATGACACTTGAACGAAATGAAAGCTTAAAGTCCACATTTTGTAGATCTGACTTTCAAATTTAAATATTCACTGTTTTAGGGGTAAAAATAATGCATTTAATTATAAATCCTATTTTTGTTTATGTAGGGAGACCAAGTGTGTTCTCTGTTGTAATCCAAAAGTTTCGCGAGTGATTCGCGCGGGAAGCACAAAGGCAACTTGTAACAAGTTTTCTCCTGTGAGACTTGAACAGGGAAGACCACCACAAATTTGGGGCATCTATTCTCCCTTTTTGTAGGGAGCATGGCTCTGGCCATGCTCCAAATTTATATCATTTTGGAAGGTTAGTATTATAGACTCATCCCTGTGAGTACTTTAGTGTATAAGGTGATCATTTTATGAGAATATTGTGTTCATTTTGAGGCCGGATGATTCACGATCTGTAATCTGTAATGTATGTAGCCAGCCATGTGTTGACATTTGACCTTTATCCCTGTGCTATTTTATTGTGCCTTACCTTTATCATGGATTATTGCCTTGTGTAAAGAATATGATCGTCTTGATTATTGTGTAGAAATAAATTTAAATCTAAGTTCGGTAGCTCATTGTCGTCATTGTCATTGTCGTCGTCATAGGTAAATAATTTTACTTGCATAAAATTTAGAACAATGGTCCTCTTTAACTAGAGGGCCAGCCTCCTTTTGCCGTCCTGCTACATTTACAAAAATGTTAAAATAGTTGTGAAAAAGAATGGACTATTTTACCCATAAATGAAGTATAATTGACTTTAATTCCAAGTCACATGGAAGTAGGGATACTAAAATAAACTAGAGGTTGTAGGAACAACCACACGGTGTTGTTGGGCCATGGATTACCGCAAAATTTTCCACATACATCAACTCAAAATGCATGTTTTAACCCTAACCCTCCAGGGTATGTTTGCTAGAACCCTGCCAAACGCAGCAACATGCAACACTTGACTAAGTGACAAGCCTGCCAAATGTAGCAAGATGCATCAGGGGAAAAGTCTCAAGGCCACACTGCCTCAGAGTCCGTGGTCACTGCACGCAGCAGGATACAACTGTGGCATTGTTCAGTGGGACTTAGCTCTCATCATTTCAGAGCTGGCCATTCATGCACTGGTGTTGGCAGCTGAATGAATCAAAGTGCACCAGTTCTTTTCCACCTGGTGCACTGTGTTGCGTCTGGCAGGGTTAGGGTTAAGCCATGTTTAACTTAGTCAACATGCCGCTAGAGGGCGCTTTCACATTTTATGACGTCACCTGTAATATTTTTGTAAAGTACAGCCTAGGCAGAAATTCACATCGTTGAAAGCAAGTTCACATTTTTTGCCAATTTCAAATTATAAGGCACTTCCTGTTTCAACCAAGAGGGTCACATGATTTTGCACTTAATACCAAAATAAAGACCCTGCAATATTGTATCGATTGTCATAAAAAACAAAATCAAATATGTAACAGTTAATTTGATATTGATTTTCAAAGATTAAATATGGAAATCTTCATTTGCTTGTAATATGACACTTGATGACATCATTGAGACGTCATTACCAGAAACTTCCAGAGTTATATTTACTGGGCTATACATAGCCACATCTTGATTATATCTCTCATGGTTGATTTTTTAGCAATTGTTTAAGGTTTAAAGATTGTTTTAAGATGGAATTTGCATCGGGGTGATATAAATCAAACTGGGCTTTGCCCTTCAACGACGTTAGAAAGCAGGAGGTCGTGGGTTCGAGTCCCACCCGAGTGATTTTTTCTAACTTTCACTCGGGAGGTAACACGCCGAGTATACAGTTTGAAAGATTGTTTTATTTAACTTCCGGTCCGATGACGTAATCAATTTTTTTCGGGTCTTGTCTGCATTATGGTCATCATGTACATTAATTTTGAAGTGATTACCAAAAAAGTTCGCCACAGACATCAAGTGAAAATGCCTTTTGTTTTTTAACCTGCCACTAGAGGGCGCTCCAACACCTCATGGCGTCACCAAATAATTTTTTTGAAAGGTTACTACAGGAAGACACTAACATCGTTAAAAGCAAGTTTATATCTTTTCCCACTTTCAAATTATTAGGCACTTCCGGTTTCGACCAGAAGGAAGGGTCAAGTGATGTTAGGCAAACAAGATAAAATGGAGAGCATGTACTATCATGTCGATTCCCGCAAAATTCAAGTTCCGGTCTCTCACGGTTGATTTTAAATTGAAATTCAAATATTAAATTTATTATTTTTTCACGTGACATCACGTGACCCATGATGACGTCATGATGATGTAATTGTAAAAATAACAGCGTTGCTGTTGAAACCCATCAGCCAGAGTCAAGTTATCATCCGGAAACCATTAACCTTTAGGGCAATTCCACGGATACTAACTCACGTTACATTTTCGTAACGTGAGTAACCGATATTGTGCATCTTGTTTATCACACATAACACGATTTTCTGGATGTCATCTTTGGTGCTGAGGTAGGTCTAGGTCTATACTCTATCTACCATGGGGATAACAGTTATTAAACCTTTTCAGTAAGGTAATTACAGCCCAAGGAAACTCAAAAGTACATCAAAAATGTAACGTGAGTAACCGTGGAATTGCCCTTTAACTGAACATGGTGACCTTGACCTGTGACCCCAGAACCAATCTCAACATGCCTGTACTTTTTGGCAAACCCCTACCGAAGTTAGACACCAAAATTTCATTTCTAACTCAAGACCTTTGACCCCAAAACCGATCCCAAATTGCCTACTCCCAAGGGCAACCAAAATCTCATTTTCAACTCAAGTTATCATCCGGAAACCATTTACCTTAAACTCACCACAGTGACTTTGACCTTTGGACCCCAAAACCAATCCCAACTTGATTGTACCCAAGGGCAACCCCCTACCAAAGTTAGACACCAAAATCTCATTTCTAACTCGAGTTATCATCCGGAAACCATTTACCTTTAGCTCACCACGGTGATCTTGACCTTTGACATTTTGACCCCAAAACCAATCCCAACTTGCCTACTCCAAAGGAAAACCCCCTTCCAAAGTTAGACACCAAAATCTCATTAACAACTGAAATTATAATCCGGAAACCATTTACCTTTAACTCACCACGGTGACCTTGACCTTTGACCTTTTGACATCAAAACCAATCCAAACTTGCCTACTCCTAAGGGCAACCCCCTACCGAAGTTACAATCGTAAACAACATTTTCTAACTCAAGTTATCATCCGGAAACTAAGCTGCCCGGACAGATGGACGGCCCGACATACTCTCAGGGCAGACCGACGGATGGACGCCTCAGGCGATGACAATACCCCTCAAGCCTCTTGGCTGAGGCCGGGGTATAAAACTACATCTTCAGTGGGTTGTGCATTCATGTATTGACAACTGAAGTTCATAAATGTTTTCATTTTGACAAACAGTTCTGGAGAAGAATTTGTCTTGAAAAATAAAAATAACAAAAACAAGAATATTGAATTCATAGAACAACAATAAAACCTAAAAATACAATTAAAACTCTTTTTTTTTCACGGAATTCTGTGGTTAGCAGAGCCAAGAAATTGGGCCCAGTAGTGGAAATGTTTGTATTTTAGATGTTGATTGATAATTTTATTTTTGTTGTGGACTAACCAAAACCGTTGCTGCAACTCCTTTGCTCAAGTTTACTGTCCAACTCAAAATACCTCCATCATCAAATCACAAAACCTGCCGAAACACTCTTTGTTTTCGTCAAGATTTTGTTTTCTTTTTCTGTCATCTGCCCATAGCATTGGTACACGTTTTCTTTGTTCCCAGCACTTTGGGCACTTACATCGATCCAATTGCCTTTATACTTGGCACACATGGAACATCACTTGCAGATGCGTGCCAAACACTGACGACATCATTAAAGGTGCATATTTTGAGGGCCTATATCTACAGAACTACAGTTCTGATTGGGCAGAAAGTTGGTATGTACCTAGACCGGGATGTGTTATAGATGAAAATTGAAGTGACATCATGATGGCGTCATCACATGACATGTGATGTCATATTAAAAGTGCATATTTTGAAGGCCAATATCTGCAGTACTGATTGTGTTGTAACTTAATTTTTACCTAGACCGGGAGGTGTTATAGATGAAAACTGAAGTTACGTCATGATGACGTCATCAAGTGTCATGTGACATCACATTAAAAGATGCATTTTTTTAAGGCCTATATCAACAGAACTACAGGTCCGATTTGGTGATAATGTGGTACATGTATGTACCAACATTGGGATGTGCAAACTATCAGGCTATAACATGACTTGAACAGCCATATGTTTGTCCACAAACGTAAGTCTAGTTGAACCAGTATTTGCTCTTACTAACATTAAAATGTATTCACTGAGATATAAACTCAAACCTTATTTGAGTTATTGTTGTTCTCTTTGATATTTAGAAAATACTCCAGTCAAAGTCTCATGTTTGAATTACTGTTTGGCCAAAAATCAGTTTTGACCAACATATTTGGTACATCTCATATCCTAAAATTTGTGAGGGCACAATCACATTATGATGTTAAAGTTACATCCTTTGGATATTAGTGGTTATCAGTTTGACATAAATGGACAAAGGAGACTCACTGTCATAAACTAGTAACTATACCAAATACCTAGATTAAGATTAATTAGCATTTGCTTTGTATTAGTTGACTTCAGCCATTTGCATTTCATAATCATTGTGTACACTCTTTGTACAGGGTAAACCTTTAGTCATTCCATGGCTGTCATTCCGTTACCAAATCTTCATCCACAAAAAGGTCCGTACTTTAATTAAGGAACAAAAAACTTTAAATGTCAGCGTCATTCCATTTACAAACCTCATTGTTATTGGTACTTTGTAAACGAAAAGAAGTTTTGTAGAAGATGAGTGGAAATAAAGGTACTGGTTTGAGTAAAAGATTAGAGACATTGTTTTGATTGTGAACAAAGGTACATGTACCTGTAGTGCACATGCCTTGAAGTTGCAAAAAGAATCTAATTGATGTACATCAATGGACAATTTAGATTTCACTAACTGTCGACTCTTCAGGGCAGTAACTGTTGAATTGTTTTGAAACACTACAGGGATAACAATAAAATAAGTTAACTTGAATATTCTCAGAAGTGCAAATTTGGCAGAATCTCATCATGTCAGAAATTTGTGAGCCATGTTAAACGTGACAAATACTTCTAAATGTGATTGAAAGAATGTGGTGCTCCGATTCATTTGTAAACTTGTTGGTCGGACCAACAGTCACAATAAGATTTACCTGTCAGGAAGAAATGGGGTTTGCAGCTGAGGCAATTGTCTTGGCTGTTGCCATCACAGTTCTGGCAGGTATCATGACAAGCAAGGCATTGGTTCTGATCACGGAATGTTCCCTCAGGACATCCAATGCTACACTCTCCCAGATTGGAGTTGCTGGTGGTATGGACCATGCCTTCTGGGCAGGCTGTGCACTCATATGGAGATGGACCTTCACAGGTTTCACAGGAAGGGTGGCATGCTATGTTTAAGAATAGAACATTTAAACTACAGATAAGAATTCCCTTGTAAATAAGCTTCAGGTCTTGGAAATATTGGTTTAAGGTTTGAATACTTCGTCTGGATATATAGTAAATATTTCAAGTTTCATGTTGCATTAAATTGTCATTGGAATTCCGATAACTAGAAGTAAGAGTAAGGTGATTTTGAACTCGGAGGATAATCCCTATTTAAGACTTACCACACCACAAAATATTATCACAATATCTTATTGGATTTGCTAGGTATGGTAAAAATATAAAACCTTTTTTCATTTTTACCATAAAAGAATCAATATTAGGTTTTGCCCTTCACCTAGGTATGAACAATGTATACTCAGTGTGTTACCTCCCGAGTGAAAACTGGGGGGGGGGGGGGGGGGGGAAGCAGTCGGGTGGGACTTGAACCCACAACCTCCTGCTTTTTAGTGCACATGTCTTACCACTCCTCATCTTATGAATAACATAAAAGAAGTTGCAAACTGATATTTCAAAATAACACAATGATTATCAAATCACACACAGTCCCATGTCATCCCATGAGTATTACGCAATCGATTAGGTATGCATTTATGCATTGTTTGGATATAGACTCCCTTTACATTATAATTAACCTTACTTTGAACTCTGGTAATATCAGAAGTAAAGGTCAAGCAAGTTTGCTCCCAAACGAAAGGTGTCCATGTCTGAACATTATATTTGATTTAGTTCATCATTTGTGGATAAAGTTGGTCAAAATGTTGCCCGAAATTGCTTCTTATTCAACACCTGATGACATTACCACATGACCAGTCATTTCAGAATGAAAATCGGAAATTCATTTCGGAATGAAATGAGTACATGTAAATCTGTCCACTTTTTAAGGTTATTTAATGTTCTATTCAAATAAAGTGCATGTTCAACATTTTGATTTAAGATGTCAAAAAGTTACCAGGTCTTTTATGAATATTAGAGAAAGACAACTACATCTCACCAACACAAACACCATCTTGGTCAAACTGCTTAGCATTGCAGTTTTGCCTGCAATGTCCATTGTTAAGCTGGTAGTCTGTATCACATGCTAAACACTCATCGGGACGTGGTCCCAAGCACCGTTTGCAATGAGCAATGCAATCCCGACATAGTGTGTTGCCACTGGAGTCCACAGCCCGGTATTTGTACTCAGCGCACTGTGATGCTGGTTGCATACATTCACCATAATAAATTTGATATCCACCTTTGCATGCTGCAGAATAAGTGGAAATATTTGTGTTATTAATAGCAAATTTCATAACACCATCATAGAGTTGAAATTTTTGCACACATCTGCAAAGTTGTGCTAAGCAAACCTAGAAACCAGCTCAAATGTTATGTGACATTACACGACTGTACACATTTGTCATGTTTGTGCATTTTTCCTTGAATAATAATAAGTTAAAAAGCGAACTCTTTTATTATTATTTACTGTTACTTTGTATACTAGACTCAAAAATACATTAACCACGATAATAAAAACTTTGAAAGTTCATTGAAAAGTAGTATATAAATAGGGACACAGTTATACCCTTGACAATTTGCAATTTTTGTAATTATCGACAAGTTGTATGTCCTAAAAAATCAAGCAGCTAGAGTGCCAATCTAAATTCTACACACGTTTCTTTTCACAAACTTTGCTTCAAACACTCATGTTCTCATCACTATGGGACATGATTTGCCGCTTGCTTGGTATGCAATGTGTGTGGTGTGTTAATATTGATGGCTTTATTCACTGTTGGAAATGTGTACGTTCAAGGCCAAACAAAAACTCCGTCAAGTTTAAAAATGGCAAGACACCATGTGGGTATCCTGTTACCTTGACCTTCAACATGAATCCAGCCGAATCCTGAGGCAGTAAAGCCCTAGGTCAGACTTGCATGTGGAGTACAATCACATCATGTTTTCCCGGGTATTTTTTTTTAAAAATACTTTCGAACGTGAGGGTCAAAAATGTCCTGTCTGAATTTAACCTTTGATTCAGCATGTGATTGTGTAGAAAATACCGAGAGTTTTGCACCACCTTTGCATGTGTTCTAGATTTGAATGCATATATGAATGTACGGTTGAATATGGGGTTGCATCGCAGGCTGGTAAAGCTGAATTGCCTGAATAAATGAATCACATATTGAAATGAGTGCCAAGTTCTGACAGGTATTCATCCAAGTAATTACGGCAATGACTTCACCAGTTTCCACGGCAGATAACTTCCAGTCCCTTACTGTGTACATACCAACTACACAAAGATGTAACACCCAAACTACATGCACGTTGACATGGTGTATGCGATAATTGGTGCGCGTATTCAATATGTACGGCTTGACATACGTGATCATTGTACAATGGATTTTCCCTCATGTTGCGTGAGAAAAGTGAGTTGGAAATGACACCAATAACAAAATTCTACACGAAAATCGAAAATATGAATTAAATCAAGAAAATATCATACCTCTACTTTATAAAAAAAAAAAAATTTGTATTTCACCTACCTAGACATTCACCCCATTCGTTGCAACTTGTGCAATGCAGGGGACAGATTCTGTCCTCGACTAGGCACCGATTGGACTCTACATCTTCCATAAATCCCCTGAAAGCACAATTTAATAGAGAAAATATGAACAGAGATCCTTAAAGGTAATACACAACATTTGCAAACATCAAAAAACAAAACTACCAAATTATTATGAAATACAACGCATGTCATAATAATTTGGTAGTTTTTTGATGTTTTGATGTTCACGATAAGTCAAATCTCAAAGGAATGGATAGAAAATTCAAGATATCCAAAGTTTGAGTTATGCAAAGTTCCCAATTTTTCATTGATTACGTACATGAATACCATGAATGTATACCAATGACCATAAATGGCTTTCACCATAACTCGCTATGCGTGACACGTTATTTGGCTCACTTTCCTTCTTTTTACTGGTATTAATGATGTATTTTTCAATCATAAATCATCTTTTTGCTCAGATTTTATATTTTTCTTACCTAAAAGTGTCTGTTCTATAGATATATCATACAACAATAAACCACTCAAATTGTGTAACTTTGTCTAGCAAATCTTTGTTTCGTTTGTCAATCGATGTTAGTCTAGCGATCACACGACGCATTGCGAGCACCACCTGATGCATCGCTCGGGGTTTTCTGTTGTGAGGCCACATGACCGGTCCTATTGATTGATAGAGGCCATGCTATTGTGCAAGCTGCAGCTAGCTGGGCCAGCCGCGGTAGCAATCAGCCTACATTGTAACTCGAAAGCCAGGCATGCGTTTCCAATAAGGTCATGTGGCCACTGCAAGGAGCCCGCGGTTGGACCACCAGCGCGCTGGCTGCAACTGGGCAAGCGGTAGCGATCAGGCTAACTCGAAAGCCAGGATTTGTTGTGGTTATGGACTGGAGTCTGATCGCAATGGCATTGTGTACGCTGTATGCAATGGCATCCCAAGTGAAAAAAACGAAGTGGGTTTGGCAATAATGACTTACGAAAAACGTTTCGCGATCATTTTACGCAGCCTGTCCAGGGTGTGTAGTACTAGGCGCACTTCTTCAAAGGATTACAACGACCATTGCGGCCACTTTGCGTCTTCGGCCTTCCTGTGAGATTAGTCACGGTTCACTTGGAACGTAGTCAGTTGCACTGCAGGGTCATTCCGTGTCAAATCACCCAAACATTTTTAACATTTAAACCCCACCCCCTTCAAATTGGTTCATATTTAGTTTATTGGGCAAGTTAGGCTGAAAAAGCTAAAATTTTAAGTTTAAGAGCCGTCGGATAAACGGTTTCTGCGCTTCCGCCCGCCATTGTTTGGCAATTTTGGTCAAAATGGGCGTGGCTGCCAATTTTCAAATGACCACATCTCCATAACCTGTACGCCAAATTTGTTAATCTTGGTTTCTTTTGAAAGGTAACATCATAAGGAATCCAAATTTACCATTATTTTTCATGTCAGGGTTATTTGAAGTATAATGACCTTTTTACCTTTACTTTGACCTTGAATTTGACCTTGTGGATCACCCGACTTTGAGACGAACTTGGATGAAAATTAAACCCCACAATGTTTTCTACAAAATGTCAAAAAAATGGGGGTATAATATTTTTTGTTTGGTTTCTAGCTCATGTCAAAGTTGGCAAACGTGTTGCAAAATGTGTGATATCCCTATGCAGTGTACTAATGGATTTAAAGTAGGGATTTTTTGTCCCTGAAATATGTTCAAGTACAGGGATATCACATTTTTCAACACGTATACCAACTTTGACATGAGCTAGAAACCAAACAAAAAATATTATACACCCAATTTTTGGATATTTTGTAGAAAACATGTTGGGGTTTAGTTTTCATCTAAGTTCGTCTCAAGGTCACGTGATCCACAAGGTCAAATTCAAGTTCAAAGTAAAGGTCAAAAGGTCATCATACTTTAAATTACTCCAACATGAACAGTAATGGTAAATTTGGATTCCTTATGATGTTACCTTTCAAAAGAAACCAAGATTAACAAATTTGGCCCACAGGTTATGGAAATATGGTCATTTGAAAATTGGCGGCCACGCCCATTTTGACCAAAATTGCCAAACAGTGGGGGGCGGTAGCACAAAAACCGTTTTTCCGATGGCGCTAAAACTTAAAATTTCAGCTTTTTCAGCCTAAATTACCCCACATACTAAATATGAGCAAATTTGAAGGGGGTGGGGTTTAACCCATTGGGTGATTTGACATGGAATTACCCTGCAGTGAAGAGGCTTCTTCAACGATACTACGGACGCTAATAGCCTCTTTGTTGCTTTTCTATAAGCGAGTTTGGGTTGATTGATTGCGGTTGTGGGAGATTTCTTAACTATGCAAAATGATTCCAGTTGGGTTTTTTTCTGTGGCCTTATTACGCAAGTTCATTTCTGCATCTGGTGATTTTTAGTTCAACTTAACCGGTGTTTACAGTCCAAAATTTCGAGTTAGAATGGGCATATTTATACATGATTTGCCATACTTGGATTTGAAAAATGTTTACTTCGAGTTAACGAGGTTCTTGAGTTAACAGTTTTGGCTCATCGAGATTTCACTGTACCTTACTCAACTGTATGTGAGGTTCAGTGAACTATTATTCACTGCAAATGAATACTAGTCTCAAGCATCCTGTGAAATCATGGCAACCAGTGTGCTCTCATTTTCAAGTAGTGCTCCAACTGATCCTCAAAGTTTGGTTCGGTTCGGTTCGGTTGGGGTTCAATTTTTTTTCTCCGAAGTTCAGTTCGATTCGACTTCGGAATTGCATACAAAATGTACATGTCCATGGTACAATAGGGATACAATGAAAAGCATATGGGCCGTTCCCCTGTTCAAACAAACGCACGTCTGACAGAAATAGGCACCACAATTTCCACATGCTATGCAACACAAGTTGAAGAATGAATCTCATTTTTGTTGTGTAAACAAAATACCGTAAAATTTTGAGTTTATGACGTTGAGAAATGACCATCGTAAATTGCTACATATATGTTACTGATACCTATCACGGCCCTTAGGCTATCCCGGCCCGGCCCCACACGTGCTGATTTGTTTTCCTGACAAGTTCCGTCCGAGCATGCATTGAGCACTAAAAACTTGCTTTGCGGCAATAATTGCTGATTAGTTTTGTTCTAAGAACAAACAGGTCCTTTTACTGTACTAAACTTATGAAATCATAATTCTTTTTAGCAACAAGCTGAAAAATAGCTAACGTAAAAAAATATATCAACTTTTCGATTCGCAACTTTCATCAAATTCTCATTCTGTGGACGGATACATTAATTTTGTAAAGGGGTGCCCCACCCTCTTTTGGGAGATTACATCGTTTCTCGTATAAATTCTTTACACACACAAAAAATTGCAATGATTAAGAACTTATTCTGAACGCGGGAAAGGTTTCTGACTCCATAAAATTATTATTTGTAATTTTGACACAGTGAAAAAAAATGAAAATGCTGGTAAATTGTGCAGAGGAAAACACACCCTTCACCGCAAATGGTTTGGTCCAAACAGAGCACGCTTTTCATTGAGAGAATTGCAGGTGCTGAGGTGCGTACGATTTTTTCAAAGCGTATTCGCCCCGATATCCAATTGTATGCCTGGCTAGAACATCGCAAATAATGAAGATGAATGCGGTGACTTTTCAACACGGTAAATTCAATCATCCGTGCGCGTTAATTCGCCCTTTCTCTGCAAGCTTTAGCATTCTTAGCACTATTAGTCCAGCGGATATGTGAAAAAATTGTGCACTTTTGCATAAAAGCGTGAAACTTGGCACAGATGTTTATATTCTACGAGAAAATGTTTTAGACGTACGTGGAGCCATCGCAAATTTACCCTTTTAGGGGCGTGGCATCCTTTTTAAAAAAGGGGGGCGGGACTTGTCGTGCCCGCAGTGAAAACAGTTTTTCCCACTTGTTACAAAAGCAGGAAACTTCACAAAGACATAATTATATAGATTATTAGTGTTTTCCAGATTCGGAGCCACCACAATAGTACCTTTTTGGGGGCGTGGCAGCCATTAAAAGAAAAGGGGGGGGTTTAATTATTATGCCCACTTTCGAAAACATTGTGCCCATATTTCATGAAGGAATAAAACGTCCCACAGACGTTTATATTCATGAGAAAAAAAATTCCAGATGTGGAGCCATCTCGAACACACCCTTTTAGGGGCGTGGCAACCATATCAGAAAAAAGGGGGTGGGGTTTTCATTATGCCCACCCTGGAAATATTGTTCCCACACTCATAGAGAAATGGAACTTTCCACAAACATTGACATTCATGAGAAAAAAAATTCCAGATGTGGAGCCATCTCGAACCAGGGGTGTGAGTGGAGTCCAAGAAAATAGCTGAAAATAGCTGAACCTGTAAATAACCGAACCTTCGAGCGCGTAGCGTGAAGCCCTTATGGCGTGGGGTCCGGGGCCCGCCCAAGGGCCCCAGAAAAATTTTGAAATGTAGATGCTCTGTGGTGCATTTTAAAGCCTCCTGGCATGCCTGGGCCAACTATTGGTCGAAAATGTTTTGCAATTTATGCATGTTTTTAAGTTAACTTTTCCTTCATATTGGCTTGAAACTGCCTAAATGGCCAACTTGTATATGAAAACTGGGAAATTCGACCATGTTTTCCATATTTTTACTCCTTACTGCATGTACTGCAGATGATACACATCGTCATCGCGTGTTCCGGCTTCTGATCGAGTCGCCTAATTTCTGCCCATTAACCATGTGTTCCATCCAAATCCATTTCCACGGATTCGTAACCTGAGGATCGGTCTTGTCAATGTCCGTATCAAACTCCGAACCTCTTTGGATAATAACACATTTGTGTTGCACTGACATCTTGCGGAATTAATAATGTCAAAATACGTTCGAAACATTTGAAACGACACACTAACGTACGTATCAGCATGCAGCGAAATACGCAGCATAGCAGGATGCGTACATGCAATGAAATGCACACATGAACTTTGCCCCGCATGATGCCCTCTACCGGCGCGGCACGGCGACAATTTACTAGTCATATTTCAAGGCTTTATATTTGCAACAAGACGATGTTTACAACGAGTTATTGTGGAGATCATCGCGTGTCACTACATGCATAGACACAGGAACGGCCGCAAAGAGTCCCAACGCGCTTCATGGCGCATGTGTGAATATTCATATTTATCTGCAGCCAATCACAGCGCAATGACTGTTCGTTCCCCTGATGCTGTTGTGTACACATGCGGCTTCGAGCTGAAAAATGCATGCACATGGCATCGTATAGTACACACGTACGTACAATGTACGTACAGTACATGTACATTGAATACTCGCTTGCACGCACCCCATCTCAGAGCTACGTGTATGTTGTAGAGAGCGGATTGCGTGCGTTCGGCGGCGGCGGCGGAAAATAAACGGAAATAAAATCAATGCTTACGCGCGGCGGAAAAAGCGGGGGGAAATCTGGACCATCGGAAGAAAAAAAGCGGAAAACAAAATGTGGCACGCTGAACAAAAAAGCGGAAATCCGCTAAATAGCGGAGATTTCACACCCCTGTCAAACACACCCTTTTAGGGGCGTGGCAACCATATCAGAAAAAAAGGGGGCGGGGTTTTCATTATGCCCACCCTGGAAATATTGTTCCCACATTCATAGAGAAATGGAACTTTCCACAGACATTGACATTCATGAGAAAAACAATTCCAGATGTGGAGCCATCGTGAACACACCCTTTTAGGGGCGTGGCAGCCATATTGAAAAAAAGGGGGGCGGGGTTCTCATTATGCCCAACATGGGAAAAATGTGCCCACATCTCATAAACGAATGAAGCTAATTCCCACAGACATTAATACTCACGAGAAAAAAATCACACGTGGAGCCATCGTAAACACACCCTTTTAGGGGCGTGACAGCCATAATAAAATGGGGGGGTAGTCATGATGCCCCTATAAAAGAAAGTTGTGCCTACCTTTCATAAATGGATTAAATTCCACTCGGACAATATATTCATAAAAATCTTTTCTTTTTTTTTAATGTGAAGCCATCACAAACCTACCCTTTTAGAGGCGCGGCATCCATTTTTAAAATGGGGGGGGTACTCAATATGCACAACGTGGAAAATTTTGACCGCGTTTCATATAATAAAATCCACCTCAGATAGCTGTTCAATGTGTTGGAGTAGGGCCGCCTTTATAGTTGGAAGTTACTGTTGGCAAACCCTTTGTTACACTATGCATTCTTGCCTCATCTATATCAACCCAGTTACTGGTTCCGTCATCTGTAGAATTATTGGTAACCTTTCAACTGCAGCAATATCTGAATTGGGGTATAAACTGGGGTACCTCAGTTAGTCCTGGAAAGACTAGTGTTACTTCTTCAAATACATTGTTTCCCCTGCCTTTTTTTCTGACAGACCAAAAGGCATATGCAGTGTCGCACCTGTATAAAGTATAAATTTTTTTAATGGATTTGGTCTGGGTAAAAAAAAACCACTCATCAGAGCTTGATATACCATTTTTAAGAGAACAGAGGTGTTGTGTGGTGGGGGTACACAGATTCATTGAATGTGAAGTCATAGTGGATGTGTCCACCACTTTGTGAGGCGAGTACATCGTGTTGTTACACAATCTGCTGTCAATGCGGCGCAACGGGTAGGGGGTAGGGGGATTTGACACTCCCCCCCCCCCCCCCCCCCCCGTTAAAAAAGGTTTTCCATGTCCCTTAAATGTTAGAGCTGCCATTGTGTGCTGTGTATTTGTAATTATGAAATCACTCTGGAATTTAGATGTGCATGATAATATGGGTGCAAGTACACACATTGAACCCTATAACTGGGGTTAGCCTACCGGTACTTACCCATGCTCTTTGGTGTAAGTCATTGTATTACCAAATAATATAGGTTATGGGCCAATCAACATTATAAGAAATCAACAACAAAATATAAAAATTGCAATTGTGGGCACAGTGAGTAGGCTCCTCACACCTCTAAAAGGATGAGTTTGCTGTAGCTCTACATATGAATGTATTATCTTGCACCAAGTTTGTGTGAAGTTTAGTCATTTATGAAAGTTCGATGGTGGGCAAATGATTAGTAGCACCCCCCCCCCCATTTTTTTTAAAATAGATGCCATGCATCTTAAAGGATAAGTTTGTGATGGCTTCAAATTGAAAAGAAAGGAAAGATTTTCATGAATATATTGTCCGTGTGGAGTTTAATCCATAAATGAAAGGTATGCATGACTTTCTTTTATAGGGGCATCATGACTACCCCCCCCCCCCCCATTTTACTATGGCTGCCACGCCCCTAAAAGGGTCTGTTTACGATGGCTTCACAAGTGGCTTTTTTTTCTCTTGAATATTAATGTCTGTGGGAATTAGCTTCATTCGTTTATGAGATGTGGGCACATTTTTTTCCATGTTGGGCATAATAAGAACCCCGCCCCTTTTTTTTTCAATATGGCTGCCACGCCCCTAAAAGCGTGTGTTCGAGATGGCTCTACATCTGGAATTGTTTTTCTCATGGATGTCAATGTCTGTGGAAAGTTCAATTTCTCTATGAATAATATTTCCAGGGTGGGCATAATGAAAACCCCGCCCCCTTTTTTTCTGATATGGTTGCCACGCCCCTAAAAGGGTGTGTTCGAGATGGCTCCACATCTGGAATAATTTTTCTCATGAATGTCAATGTCTGTGGAAAGTTCCATTTCTCTATGAATGTGGAAACAATATTTTCAGGGTGGGCATAATGAAAACCCCGCCCCCCCTTTTTCCTTATATGGTTGCCACGCCCCTAAAAGGGTGTGTTCGAGATGGCTCCACATCTGGAATTTTTTTTCTCATGAATATAAACGTCTGTGGGACGTTTTATTCCTTTATGAAATATGGGCACAATGTTTTCGAAACTGGGCATAATAATTAAACCCCCCCCCTTTTCTTTTAATGGCTGCCACGCCCCCAAAAAGGTACTTTTGTGGTGGCTCCGAATCTGGAAAACACTAATAATCTATATAATTATGTCTTTGTGAAGTTTCCTGCTTTTGTAACAAGTGGGAAAAACCGTTTTCACTGCGGGCACGACAAGTCCCGCCCCCCTTTTTTTAAATGGATGCCACGCCCCTAAAAGGGTAAATTCACGATGGCTCCACATCTAAAACATTTTCTCGCATGAATATAAACATCTGTGCCAAGTTTCACGCTTTTATGCAAAAGTGCACAATTCATCGATATTTTGTCACATATCCGCTGGACTATATCAACAAATAGGCCTACTTGCTGAACTCTTCCGAACCGACATTTGGGTTCGGTTCAGTTCGGAAGGCCAAGTTCGGCTATTTTTAGTTCGGTTCTGCGGTTCGGCTGCAGCACTATTTTCAAGAAAAGTGGATTTTTGTATCACTTATTATTGTTGGGAAAAAAAGAGACTTTTTTCAAATACTACCCCAAGATTTACCAAGATTTAGTAAGTCCACATTTTGTTTGCAATCAGTTTTACACATTTATGAATGGGTGCAAGCCAGCTAGTCTGGTACCCTGAACTGACAATTCCCCACATCTATAAATTGCTGTGTTTCGTCTGAAGTAGGGTCAGGGAACCAAGACTACAACAACAACATTTTTTGTATTGGCTTTTTCAGCATATATTAACACAAACTTTATACAGGTCATTGCAACAGTATTTGCTATAAAATACCAACCCCAAATCCATCCATTTTTGGCATGACTACTTTAAATTTTGAGAACTGGCTGTAGCTGATACAGATACATGTACACCTTGCTGCAGCCTGCCCTAGTATCAAACTCAAAAATACATAGAACATTTGGATCAGAACATTTTGGTCGTCAGAACTGACCAACAAATGGTGCATGTCAAACAGAACATGTAAGATCTAAGTTTTGAGACCACTTACTACAAGTAATGAAATTTGCGTGGATCCGAACAGAATCCTAGTAAGATGTTTAAGGGCTGACATCAGTCAATCTTCACACAAGGTCAACTCACCCTGGGCAGCTGGGAATGCACTGATCCCTGAAAAGGAAGGTATTATCCCTGCAGCTTATACAATGAGAGTAGGAACTGCTACAATCCAAGCACTGAGGGGAGCACATTTGACAGGTCAAGCTTCTGTCATCATCAGGACCTTCCTCAAGCACGTAGAAGCCCTCCGGGCAATGGTTGACGCAAAAAACACCATCTTCATTGGATAAGATGTACATGCCTGTACAAAAAAAAAAAGATTTATCAAATGCTTTAATGTTCATCCTACAGTAAATAACGAACAAACAGTAACTCAACCCATTTTGAGACATTCTCAGGGCTCCACGTTGAATTAAACAGGATCAAACCACCATGCAGTACAAGTTCACTATAACCAACGTGATGGGGTCCACAAAAGATTGTTCGTTATAAGTGGTCATTCATTATAGCAATTTTAGGCCACGGCGACCAAAAACAAGATGACGACACCCATGTTTCCAAGTGCACCCTCTTTGAGAAGTACAAGAAAGCTAGTTAAAGTTCATCCTCTTTAGTTAACTTATGACAAAATGAGTAGGTTGGTACAACATAAAAGCACATGTAGTGCCCTCAAAATAATCCAACAGACTTAGCCAAATTTTGAAATTTCTTTATCTTTGCTAGTTCCAACTTTACCTTTATAAAAAAATTCGCGCAAGGTGCAGGTGTTCTTTTTAGAACTGTATAATGGGAGTTAAAGTCGGAAAAAAATATAGCCACACAAAGACGTCAGAAATTAAATAAAGGACGTGAAGAATCAAAGAGAAGTATGGGACTCGGACAATTAGAGGAAAAGGAAGAGGACGCTGAAAAAAAAATGGTAGGTACAGGTAGGTTAAGGGATTCTTTTATTTATTTTTTTCATTTTTCAGGAAGTGTCTATTATTCAGAGATGAAACTGGCATATAGCAAAAAAATCGGAAAAAAAGGCCGAACAAAATACGTGTCCAAAATCTGGGCCGCGCTGCAGTTACACACATGTACATGTACATGCATGTACAGTACACTTCATGCCCATTTTCCGGACACCAACTCCTGCTTTATTTTCGATTCAAACAAAATTTTACGATGAAAAAAAAATGGTCAGTGTTTTCATTGCATAAAATGCCTGAATTACGGTTAGAGTAATGGAGTCATCATTAAGAAGTTCACTTCTTACTTGAGAAAGTCGAGGGAAAAGTCCAAAAGACAAGGGCACCGTTCATGGTGCTTCAATATGTCCATGATTCATCCACACAACTCCACTACTCCACTTGCATTCATACGTGGGTAAAAATCAGGCATTATATTCTTTCTCTTCCAACAAATGCCAGTGAAATGTTTTGCTAATGCTCTCTTCGCTATCCTCGAGAGAATCATCACGATCTTTAAAGCATTGCATTTTATACAACTAAATCTGAAACCTCCGAAAATCGCACAACATAATGATTTCATCCACTGGATCGTTCTCAAGGCTACCCGTTCCCGACCGGCGCCATGTGCTAGCGGACGGTATGGTGCGGAACGTACGCTGGTAGTACCATTGCATATTCGCACGCACGTGCGACACAGTGATTTTCCATGTCGCCTGTCAATGTTTAACCTTTTGTCCAGCCGGAGAAGGCTCCAATCAGTGTTATGTCCTGTGTTTCTACCGTTGAAACACTCCAATAACGACTGGTGAAAGAGATTAAAACTACGTTCGCGATGATTTTAACGTGCCATTTCCATCGACTTTTCATCGAAATTATGATTGAAATAAAATGACATTTTGTGAAAAATCGTTACAAAATCAAATTTTGTGGGACACACTGTAAAAAAATCGAAAATTGCGTTGGAAAATTCAAAAAGTCGGATTTCCGATTAAAATCGGAAAAGTTTCATCTCTGATTATTGGAATGTGCGTTGATTTCTGGCAAGAACTAATTGGTTTAGTTTGTTTGATGAGTCTATCCACGCGTTGTTGGCTCTTGTAGACTGCAAGTTTTCTGGTTGACATGATGAAAGCACCGTTGGTTCCTAGCCTTGCCCACCATCACAATCTTCCCGGTCTCTTTCGCATAGCATAAAAGCGTGGCGTACGCATACTCCTTTGCCTGTTTGTGGCCCTGCCCGGGCATGATTTTCACCTCCGTGCGCAAGGGCCTTGTATAGGAAGGGTCTTGTATAGAAGATTCATTAATAATTAGAAGTTAGCTTAATTTCCACTTGAATCAATATCTGAAATATTGAAAGTAACCAGGAAATTTAGTTGGAATTGTTAAGATGAACGATTTTTTCATAAATATATCAATGGGTACATCAATTTTCATATCACTTTGCAAGTGGTTGCATGATTGCTAATATGAGTATTTACATGTATAACTCTTGAGTACTAATGATGTTTGGGAATGAGAAACACTTGGAGGAGTGTGGACTTAACTTCCCATGCAACAAAAATAAAGAAAAAAATGGTAACAAGGAATAGGGCTTACATGTTACACTTGTGTCACAACATGATACACATCCGATACATACCAAACGATATGCTACGTATCACGATTTATCTTAAACTCATACCTGCGTGCTGCATGTGCTTTCAACATGTATCGATATATTGTTTCGTCCCTAACAAGGATTCACATAATTATCCTCTTGATTATTATGGGTATGAATGACTCTTCACTAAAAGTGAGAGAAAACACAATTTCTCTAAAACAATGTAAAATAAAAATACATATACATGTATGTAAGCTTAGCCCTCAATTTACACTGGAAAGCTTTCCAGGCAGTGATTGACAGCCTGTAATTGACAATGTATCTCTTTGCTGATTAAAAAAGTGCTCCTTAGGAGTCAGCAAAATAAAGTGGCTTGTTGCACATCTCTGATGTTATGTAGTTGCAGATGAATTTTTTTAGAGGAATGGGAACTGAAATTCACAAGCAGTGACAATAAAATTACACATCTGGAACTGCACTTAAATGTTCCATGGTGGGTGGGAGGGGATGCATCCATGGTGGCGACTTTGGCTCGCACAATATGGTCTCAGAGATTTTGCGGGTTGTCAGGTATGGCGCGGGCAAGGCGATCTGAAGTATATGAAGAATGTGATGGTTGTCATTAATGCTTTTACGGAGGAAAGGGAAATCAGGGTGAAAGGTGGTGACCAAGGGAGTTTTGGGGGTCTTTTCCCTGAGAGCCAAATTTCTGAGGATAGATCTGGCTCTGGCAGTGGCACGTTGAACTTGGCGGGAGCTGTGAGGCCTGGCAACCAACTTATTCTCCAGTACCTGTGCATGATGGGAGAAATCAGATTCATTAGAACTAATCCTTCCGAGTCGCAGAACCAGGTTGAAAGCCATACCTGTCTTTCAGTGCCGAGGGTGACAGCTGGAGGAGTAAAGGTACTGGTGGGTGTCTATGGGCTTAGAATAGAGATCAGTGGATATTGAGATGTCTTCCTTGCGGATGGTGATGTCCCGGAAATGAGTCTGATGAACTGAGGACCCTGTGCAAGGAATTAATGTCATTAGTGAAAGTCACGAGACTGTCCTCATCACTGGTCCAGAAGAAAAACTACAGCATCAATACGTCTCCACCAGAACCTGGGGCAACATGGTTCTGTGGTGAACATGCATTCTTCAAGGCCACCCATGAAGAGGCATGCAAAGGAGGGGGGCACACAATTGCCCATTGCTGTCCAATGTACCTGTAGAAAATGTTTACCCAGGAAGGAACAATTTTTGTTCAAGAGTTTCTCATGAGGGTGGCTATATCACTGATGGGAGGAGTCGTGTGTCCTGTTTTGGCCAGGGCCAAAGAGCAAGCACGAATGTGCTAAATAAACTAGAAGAAATAAATAGTTGTAAAAAAAAAATCAGACACGTATCTTGCTAGCCACATACAATGGACTCCATTAACAATTTCAGCTCTTTGTGGTATAAGTTATGTTCCTTCAACTTTGAACAATATTGTAATGCTTAATCATGATGCATCAACACAACAATAGCATAGTTTCCTGGCTTTTGACTTCTTGCCACCTACCATTCTCACAATCCATGCAGTCCTGTGGCCCTTCCATCACACATGTCTTGCAGCTACTGTGGCATGGCCGGCAGATATTGTTCTCATAGTCGGGGTAGTAACCAGGATTACACACCTCTATGCATTGGTTCTCCTCATTTAGGAAACGGTCATAGTCACACATCTGGCAGTCATCTGCCTCCGGTCCCTTACATGTCTGACAGGTGTCATGACAGTCATTGCAGACATCACCTAATGAAAAGGAGAGGCAGGTTACGAGTGTCAAATAGCTGTGTGATCAATTTATCACATGTAATTCATGCGTTTCTGTGACACTAGTACAAACCCACCCCCATGGTACAATTATGACCACACTTGATAGTGAGTACCTTGCTACAATTTTGACCACACTGTATCGTGAGTACCTTTGGTGGTAAGATGTGCCTTTACTTAGAAGGCATTTTTGCAGTGTTGTAAACCAAGTTAATTTTCACAAGTCAAGTCAAGTCGCAAGTAAATTTTTGTTTCGAGTCAAGTCACTAGTAATTTTTTTCCAAGTCAAGTCACAAGTCTGAAGTCAATCTTGTTTTAAGTCTATCTGAACATAGCAGTAGAGACGGGAACCAGACTAAGCTACATGTGCGCAATGGGACTTGTTAAGTGTGCATCATGTAGAGAGAATTTGAAAATAAAATTTTGCCATTTTCAAATTTGCTTTTTCAAACACCTTATTTGCATTTAAAATAGTCTGAAAATGTGATTAAATATCTACAAACTTAATTCCCCCCCCCCCCCCACAGAAGTGTGGATGGGGTCTACGAACGGATACTTACCTGTAGAGCAATCTACTTATGCATATTCCACATACCAGCAGGTATTTATGCTAAGAGTTTGCATAATAGCGCCCTTTCGTGTCCTACCCATAAGGCCCCGCGGCATGTATGCCTTGTGAGCATCCTCTTTTCCTGAGCGCTAAGTTGGAGCACCCATAACATCGAGAATAGTGGGGGAGGGATGCTCTTCAGGTAAGTATTCATTCGTAGACCCCATCCACACTTCTGTGGGGGCAGTCTACTTCACTCAACTTACCTGTAGAGCAATCTACTATGCATAGACTAGCACCGTGTATAGGCAGTGGGCCATGCGAGATGGTATTGTATAATTACAGGGGCACGTGACATGAGGCGTAGCCCCAGTAATTGGCTATGTCAGCAAACTTGCTGAAACAGCCTTTGTTTTTTTTTGTTTTTTTTTTTTTCACCCATTCCCTATAGCATTTCTACACGTTTTTATCGTGCATGGCACTTTGGGCACTAAAATCAATTCGCTTGCCTTTATACATGGCACACACTTAGACCAGCACCTGCAGTTGTGTAGAACATTGACGTCATCATGATGTCATCACGTGTCATGTGACATTAAAAGTGCATATTTTGAAGGCCTGCCTTAATCTACAGAACTACAGGTCCGATTGAGGTAAAAGTTGGTCTGAAGCTAATCCGGGATGTATTATAGATGAAAATTGTAGTGACGTCATGATGACGACATAATGGGTTGCCTGACGTCACGTTAAAGATTTCTAGATTAAATTTGAAAATCAATATTAAATCAAATGTGAGAGACCTGAACTTGACTTTTGCAGGAATTGATAGAATAATCCAGGATCTTCATTTTATCTTGTGTGCGCAAAATGATGCGACCCTTCCTTCCGATCCAAACCAGAAGTGCCTTATTATATGAAAGTGGAAAAACATGTGAACTTGCTTTCAACGATGTTAGTGTCTGCCAAGGTTGTCCCTCACACACAAAAAAATTACCAGTGACGTCATAAAATGTTGGAGCACCGTCTAGCGGCGGGTTGAAAAATGTTTAAACTGAATAATCAGTTGATGAGTAATAGAGTTGAGTATGTATGGGGGACCCCCCCATGCAAACCCCCCCCCCCCCTCCCCAGAACTAACTTTCACCTATTTTTTGGGGTGCCTTTTAGGGTCCTAAAACACATTTTGGATGTAAACAGTAAAAAAAATCCGATACGAAGGAGATATCCCAGATGACCGCCAAAAATGGTAAAAACTGGAAAAAAGGCATAAATCAGCCAAATTATGTGATAAAAGCATAAATAAAATGGCTAGTTATATGTTTTACACCTTCAAAAACTCATTTCTGGTATCATGTTTTGCTATTATGTTTCAAATTCAAGATGGCGGCAAATTTGGTGGCCACAATGAAAAAAAAAAGTCACATACATGTATCAGCCTACATGTAAATAGTATGTGAATTTGTAGCGGATACCTTTGTACTAGAACTGAAGGAATTCCCGCTTTGCCTCAGCTTGCATGCAATCATCCAGGGACTAGAATCTTTTGTGGGTGCCCTGCCAGGATCGTTTTAACAGATCAAGCACTGAGCAAAGACCATGGTCTACACAGTGCAAAGCAGCAGTCAACAAGGAAGGAGTCCGAGCGCATGCCATGGCGAGAGGCAGACAGCACCTCTGGTGTGCGGTCCAGTGGCTCATACAAAAGTGGTGTTTGCCACAGTGCTGGGGGGGGGGGGACACGGGGGATTCAAGCCCACTGAACTGTTGAGGCTATTTCCCTCGGGCTGCCGCTTGTTTGGGGATGGGACGGAGGGTGTAGTGAAACCCGTTTCAGAGCCACGTTACCCTGTTGACCCTTCTTAGGTTTGGTTCTTGCACAGGAGTATACATTTTATTTAGTAACCTTGCCAGACCGCACCTTCTGTTTGGTTGTTCTGCTTGTGCTGGCCAGAGATGGAGACAGTCTCATGTCCTCTTCTCGGTCAACAGAACTGCCAGTGCCTGCAGCCGACTGTGGCTGAGGGTGCCGACAGGAGGCTCAGCGCTACCAGCAGCGACTCCCGAGAACTCAGTCTGTCCCCCAGATGTGACAGGGCCAGTCCTCTCCAAACGACTCATTTCCAAGTTATAATCTCACAAGACAAAACTATAACTCTACTGATAACTCTCTAATCAAATCTTCTCTTAAGTGATAAAGGGTAGCAGAAATAATGACGAATAATAAGAGCATATTATAAGCACGTCCTACCCGACCTGCCACCAAGAGTAAAGAGGACGCTCACAAGGCATACATGCTGCGGGCACTATGGGTAGGACAAGAGAGAGCGCTATTGTGCAAACGCTTAGCGTAAAAGGGGAATATGCATAAGTAGATTGCTCTACAGGTAAGTTGAGTGAAGTAGACTCAATTACGTTGAATTTTTTAAGGACTTTTGACATTCATTTGCGAAGTGTTTTTGTTTTTGACGAATAGAAAGAATTCTTGCTACAGCTCAATTCTGTATCAGAAAATGATGATAGTAGATGATGATATCACTTTCTCCAGCTTCTCTACACACGTCAGTAATGTACAGCACGGCAATTTGGTGCCTTGTAGCACAACTGTAACCAACGGCACTGATTTCCATGGCCTAAACCAGCATGCATCGCACAAAAACCACCTTGACGATCCCCGCATACATATACACACACTTGCAGGAAGCCTAGCTCGCTACATGAACACCAGATTATTGGCTTTCTGTTCAACCAATTTTTGCGTACGCCCGAAAGTTTGTGTTTTTTTTACAAAAGAGTTAATGTCAGCAAGTCGAATTTATTCAAGTCAAGTTAAGTCACAAGTAATTTTTTTTCCAAGTCAATTGAAGTCTCAAGAAAATTAATAAACAGTGACTGAAGTCAACGACACTGCATTTTTGTCTAATATTTACTGCTATGTAAAGACCTTTTGGACAATTCAATCTTGCTCTTCTAGGTTTCCCACTTGCAGAAGTGGACACTGTAAGCAAAGCTCCACAGACTTTACATAGTCTGGTGTCATTATCATGGTACCTGGTGGCAGAATCCCTTCACTACACTTCAATAAAATTACCTATTTTATTTCTGACATGAAACGATGTTTCACAACAAATGTAATGTAACTTGGCCTATGGTGCATAAAAATATGATGAAAAGTGTATTCCATTTTTTTAAAATTTGTAAGGTACATATAACAAGAAGTAAAAATAATAACAGTGCTCACCGGAAAATGACTCCCGAGCTTTCGGTGCGGTGCACCTTCTTCAGGGGACTATATATATATTTTTGTTTTAATAAAATTGACTTTGCTGCATATGGTACCTACTACCTTTCACACTTACCATCTTTATAGGTCCTGTGAGGGCAATCCCCTTGCTTGCAAATTGAACCAGTCAGTTTCAGGCCAGCAATACAAGTCAAGCAGTTTTCAGAGAGTGGCCCATCACAAGTTTTGCAAGTTGGGTAGCATTTCATACACTGCTGCTCACCTTCATCACCATATGTGCTATTTGGACAAGCACTCACACACTCATTGTCTGAAAAACAACAATGAAAAAAACACAAACAATGGGAATGTATTATTAACAAATATTTACCAATTGGTACCGTTACATAACTTAACAAAAATGAAAAGGTATTTGTCAGGATGTGTGAGCTTTTACCTTAGTTTCTAGCAGTGTTTCCCCTGCCCATTTAAACGTGAGGTGGCCCACCTCGCTACTTTCAGTGACCACCTCGCTCAATTTTTGCCAATATCACCACCTCGCTGAGAAGATTGGCAAAAAAGGAAATATCAATTGAAAAATGTTCAGTTTGTGTAATATATGCGCATTTTCCTTTACCTCCATGTATCAAGAACTCACAATTTCGATGTGTTTTTGGAATCATCGCGCATTTTTGTGAGCGCTGCATTCTTTTCAGTTTGCAGACTGTAGGCCTATAAATTTCGTTTCAATCATCAACTTGAATTGTTACCACCTCGCTCAGTTCATTAGCCTGGGGAAACACTGTTTCTAGCTCTGGTTTGTATGCACACATAATGGGCTCACCTGCCATTTATTTTGGGTAAAAACCCATTTGAAAAGTACATTAAAAGACACGATACAGTTTCGTATTCATGACTATAAATCTACATGTAAGACATGTACCTGTAACTTTATAGTTTGTTTGTTTGAATATTATATTCTTTATACTGTTTCACAGTTCTTTTCTTTTTGAAATAGTGTGTCACAGTTCTTTAATAAGTACAGAAGTACATAGGTTTTTCTGTTACTTTGAGATACAACTCTATATGTACCCTAACCCTAACTCCCTAGGGGTTGTGCAAAATCGTATTGAATTTGGAGGATTCAGGACTGTTAGGGTTCTAATGGAGACATTCGTTAGTTATTCATCATACCTTTGGGAGACAGCCGACATTAGGGAGCCATTTCGCTGTCTCCCTAAGGTCACAAGTCCATGTACCCATTAGGGAGGAGTTTGGGGTTGCTTTGTAGGAAAGTCAGATAGTATTTAAGTTGGGGGAGTCATTTAGAAAAAGGGAAAGTTGAGTTGGGTTAGGTCAACCGGGTCAATTTTGTGCACAAGTCTATGGGAATGTCTCTGAAGTGCACCATTTTCGGCTGTTTTATTATTAATACCATTATTATTACTTATTTGACCTCAACAAACAAAACACAGATAGCCATTCAAAAGCAAGAAATTCCACAAAAAGTAGCTGAGCAAAACAACCGATGATGAACTGAACAGAATGTAAAAATAACAATACAAAAAATCATGAAAAGGAGGGCATGCATTCAGTGAAAGAACTCCTCTAGGAGGTAAACAGTCAACAACAAAACACATGTAAATCTCATTGAAAGGAAAGGAGGCATATTGATCCATTTCCCTTTTTGAGGGAGAATTTTAAAAATATATCTAATTTAATTTCCTGCATCACTTCTTTACATTTTCTTTCATTAACTTAGTTGTCTTGAAAATTTGGACTTTTTAAATTAATCATGCAGTCAATTAACAACCTCCTTTCTTGCATGTACAACACATTTCCTTAAAGTTCTCATGTGAGTGGTCTGCAACAAATTATACTGGAGTGTTTTATTTTATGAAAAAAAAAGGAAATAATTTACATTTTTGGGAATCTGCAACTCTCTGGTAAAGTTTTTCCTTGGAGGATTACTTTTCTGCACTAATATATCCACCTTACAATTATACTAATTCCTGGTCCCAACATTATGGATTCTGACACGGGGCAAGAAAAGGCCTACCCTGTAGAGAATTGATTTATTATCAGGCTGCATGCAATCCCAAATTTGTTAAGTCATAATTCCATGAAGCAATGTGGGCCGATTTGTTTTAATTTTGATATATTTATCTCTTTCAAAAGTGAACAGCAATTTCAAAACAAAACGTGTGCTTCAAGGTGAAAAGCAAAAACAGCACAGACAGTAGGCCGCCTATGTAGCCTGATCATGGAAATAATCATAAGTTGTTTAAATGTTTGTGTTCACAGCCTATGTTTACTACAATAACCAAACCGAAACTAGATGCCTGACACAAGCTCGAGTCTGGATATCCGGACGGTATACATCGAGTTGTATATGATAAAGGGCCAATCATGAACATGTATTCCCTTTTACAGCAAGACAAAATCATATAGTGTGGTTGGGGTCTACTTCACTCAACTGACCTTTAGAGCAATCTACTCATGCATATTCCCTAGATCGGCAGGTATTTCCCCTGAGAGTTTTTTTTTTTTACAATAGCGCCCTCTGGTGTCGATAACGTTTTTGGATAAGAAAGGCATTGAAGAGGTCCTGCTTTTCAGGGGTGTTAAAACAAACATCCCCTTAATTAACAGACTGGGAGTATGACTGTCTAACACAAAGTAATCTACTGTCGTGTTACAAGTCCCTCAAGTGCAAGCTGCAAAAGCCGCAGCTTGTTTGAGAAAGGTCTGATGTGCAGAGGAATTGCATTACAGCACCCAGCACATCAGGAGAAATTCCTGCGGAGCCGGGTGAAGAAAACCTAAGCTGCGCTGGAACAGAATATTGTTCTCCTCGGAAGTACATTTGTACCACTGACTGGTGAACCAAGGGAATGGTTATAGCCCTGGGAAACCAATCAATGGGACCAACAGGGAGTTAAGAGGAAGACCTTGTTATCCTTCTGCTCCAGTTGATTCAGTACCTGAGGGATGAGAGGGAATGACGGGAAGGTGTACGCAAATAGCCCGTCCGTCTCCATCATCTGTGTATTCGTCTGCCACGTGCAGGGGTCAGGAACCCTCGCGCAGTAGACCGGAATTATGTGACTAATTCGTGAAACAAGTCAGATTGACATGTGGTTAGCTGCTCAACAGCTACCTCTGTCGGGAGGATGCACCACCCTTAAGGAGGGCGTTAGAAGCAATGTCGTCCTTGCTTGGGAGGTGGACTGTCGAAAGCAAGAAACTGTGAAGCAAACACCAATGGGGGAGTTCTCAAATGAGAGTACACAGTTGAGCAGGCTGCCTGCCCACCTTGTTGTCGATGTAAGCCACAACCATGTCAATGTCACATCGAACCAGGATCATCTGGCACAGCACTGATTATAAAAAAATAACATCAGAGTTTCTCCGAGACTGCCAGCATCTCAAGCATGTTAATGGAACTTGAATGATGCTCACACAGGGCCTCACCAATCTGCCACTAGATGCGGGTGGTGGGTAGTCAACCACCAGGGTAAGATGTCTACCATGACAGTTAGTGAAGGCTGCGATCTGTGAGAGGCAAACCCTTGTGAGGTTGGCAATGTCGAACCACCGGAGGCGCTGCACAAGTCAGGGCATGGCCTGCACTGGATGCAGTGATGACTGGGCTGGTACAAGGAAAATAGGTGAATGCCACCAATCTCTGTTTCTGCAGCACAGCCAAATTGCCTTTACTATCTGAGCAGAGGCCAGGAGTTATGTGGAAAAGGCTGGATGGTGCCAACATGAATTTGCAGCTGGAATCTTTGTTTGCAGTTGTGTACCCTTCAGGTCAGGGCTCTTTCCCCATGCTGATGTACATGAAAGTCAACTAAATCCCATAAACATCTCCCCAATGGAAATACGCGAGGGGCGCAACACTGTGTTGGCCAGATGGTATTGATGTCAGCCTCAAAGTCTCTACAACGAGCTCCCACGAGACAGACAGGTGGAGGTCGTCATGAGTCAGGTAAGTCACTTATGGAAGTCATCAAAACAACTAAGTCGAATCAAAGTCGTTGTTACCAGTGAAGACCTATGTGGCGTGGCACACAGAAAATGTTGATAGCGCGGCCACACAAATCACCAAGAGCAATCTTCAAGAGGTATGCAGCTGAGAAAACAAAGAACAGTTTGTTCTTTACCTGCGCTAGCCTGACCATGGAGTTGATGGCTTTCTGAGATTGACCATCTGAGTAGTCGTCATCGACCAATATGGATGTAAACATCAATATCCCCCGCAAATTTTTTTTTTGTCCGTTAGAAGGTACAAATGTAAGACTTGAATCTTTGGCGGGCGCCCTTTGATGGGAGAAACAGTTCCATTAGGAACTGCACTCTTTAGGGTCTGCACTCGTGTAAACTAATAGAGTACCGAGTGCAGACCGTGGAATTGACAGTAAAAATATGGGTCAACATGTCCGCTGAGACTGTCGAGTTAAGATTAAAAGATTACGCATAATTGTACTTCATGAGGATAAATATACATATCGCCGAGTCCACTTTAATTCTGCTGTAAAGTGTATTCATGATGTGGTCCCTCTACCGCTGGCAGCTTGTCCTTAGCTGCATTGGAGAGGGAAGGTGTGGCGACAAAATTACTGAAATCGGCTAACGGAAAACGGTAATGATCACATTCTTGCTTGAAGAGCAGCAGGCATTTTGGATGCAGGCACAATCTTGCCAATGTGATCCACACAAGCCTGATCTACAGAAGCATCACAACCAGTCGCTGATGTTATGTTCAGGCTGGGGTTCATTGTGAAGAGCAGCTGCCATCAAATGAACCATCCTAATGCAAGGGTCGAATTGACTCCGTAAACGAAAACCTTCTAGCACACCTGGAGGGACGAGTTGCACACGGCCACAGTCAGTGGTGGAACAACTCCCTCGGAGACAAATGGAGAGTGTACATGTACTGTATGCTGTACAATGTACATGTGCATGAAAAGTGTAGCGATTTCAGTGCAGCAAGAAACACTGGCGCACAGCTAAGCACTGCTCGGCGTGTCCCTTTGTCCTCCAGTCACCCAGCCATGACAAATGTAGAGGGCTACAGAGCACGGCTCGCAACCGAACTCAGACAGGCCGTTTCATTAACGTGCCCACCAGGCAATACTACAAATGTATATGACCGACAATGAACATGATGAAGCCGAGAACAATTGCAAGGCTTGCGATGAGTGGGCCAAAAAACCAAGTCCTCAACCCGGTAGCATTTGCCGCGGTGGGATCGGTGCAATAAATCCGATTAGAAGAATAAGAATACAGCCATTCCCGCCTGAGAAATGGACACCATTTGTCTGTTGACATAATGCTGTCGATGTGTTCCACACACACTTGATCCAACGGAAGTTTGGGAGACTCTTTGTCACTGTTAGATGTGGAGTCCCTCCTTCGCTTGAAAGATTTATGATAGGGCGGAGGGGGCTCATGTCCCTCTGCAGCAAATGGAGTTCCCTTTCCATGATGGACAGCTGCTGTAATTGGTCTGGTTCTTTGTCGTCATCGGATGAATCAGCCGATTGCGAAGGCCGAGTTGACTCCTGTGAAGGAGAGCCGTCTGGAGGGGCGAGTTGTACAGAACCACACGGCGGTGGCTGGGCAACGCCCTCGGGGATAATAGACATAGAAGGGTGAAGACTAAACACGGGCGGGGATCCTGGCACACGGTTAACTGTGTGCGGTAGGTCCCGTTGTCTCTGGTCCACCCGACAGTGGCCCACAGCCAGTGAATGTGAAGCGCTCGCTGTAGGCCAGGCCTCCGGTGCACGCAACCATGTGTGGTATACGTGAACATACATGTGCATGTACATGTACATGCATCTCGTTGTGCTTGGGCCATGCAACTGTAACCAATGAATGATAACTGTGAAGTATTCACTGCAGGTAGGGACTCTGGAGCACGGCTAACTGTGTGCGGTATGTCCCTTTGTCAACAGGCCACCCAACCGTGACCGGTGACAGAAGACTGTGAGGTGAAACCAACGACCGAGGGTTGTGGGGCGTGGCTCGCCGCTTCAGGGGGGCCACCAATGGGGCCCACCTGCAGACAGAGCCGATAGAGTAGCTGAAATCAACTGAACGGCCCAAAAGGCACCTGGGCATGGGGACCCCCGAACAACAGAAACAATCCGATACGAAAATGGTCCCTCAGAGCAAGATAGAACGGGAACCGTCGGGTCGGGGACACCCCCAGGCAACCGGCTCTGCGTCGCTCACATCATACCCGGCCGACAGCACCTCAGGCCCCGTGGGCTGAGCGAGTGCTGGTCGGTCCAATAGCCCGTACAATAGCCCGTCCCGGCAACCAGGGGTACTCGGCACTGTGTCGGGAGGGCACGGGTGACTAGAGTCCACTGAAGCGTGGCGGTTAGTCCCCTCGGGCTGTCCCATGATCGAGGAAGGGCACGGGTATAGCGGCGCTCGTACCTGAGCCTGCCTGCCCTGTCGGCCCATTTTAGGCTTTGCTCCGGCACAGGAGGTATATTTTGGAAGAACCTTGCTGGAGCGTGCCTTTTGTTTGGGTGTTCTGCTTGAAGTGACCAGAGAAGAAGACCGAGGTCCCTTTAACTGGTCAGCGGAACTGTCAACGCCCCCAGCCGGCACTGGCTGAGGGTGTTGGACGCAGCGCTAACAGCAGAGTCCTCGGCCTGCCCCATAGGAGAGCAATCCCCCCCCCCCCCCCCCCAGTTTGTGGCAGATCGGTTCTATAATAATTGAACGCTTTATAATAATCGAATAAATATAACGAACAAATAAAGAAGACGATGAGAAACTCTCAGACTGTTGTTACTAACTCTCTTAATCAATAAACTTCTCTCAAGCGAAAAAAGGGTAGTAAAATGACATCCATCCTACCCGACCTGCCACTAAGAGAAAAGAGGAAGCTCACGAGGCACGTATACCGCGGGGTATTATGGGTAGGGCACCAGAGGGCGCTACTGTCTAAAAGTCTTAGCAGGAAATACCTGCTGGTCTAGGGAATATGCATTTAGTAGATTGCTCTACAGGCAAGTTGAGTAGACCCTGTTTTACAAATTCCAGAGAATTGGGAGTTTGAAACTTAATTTTAAGATAAAAAACTTGTTCCAGATTTCCATTCCAAGGTTTAAGGGTGGTTTATGGTACCATTATCTAACTGAATGAATCTAAAGCTCATCAACAAAGAAGTTTGGCCGCATTTCTTGGGAAAGTGCCCAAAGGTAGGCTGCAAATCTGAATTCTCATCATTTTCATTCAACCACTACAACCACAGACATTTATCCTTTACAGCATTTTCAACTAACACTTATTTTTAATTTTCACAAATTAAAAAGTGCTGCATTTTGTACAAAATCTTAGATCTCAAATCAGAGCTTGGTCATGTGTTCTACCACAGAAAATGTGTGCTGGTGACAACTAGAAGAGATTACAATTGCACTTGCAACATGGGCATGGCATTTTCATAAAGCAGATTTTCAGGGTTAACATGTTGGATAAAGATCATATTACACTGTATTAGAAAGACATTTGAAAAAAATATAATTCAGATTAAAATCAGAGAACTTTTATCTCTGAATAGTCATATTTGAGACTTAAAAATCAGAATTCAAATCAAATTTGACCAGGATGACGTTCTCAATAAATTTAAAGTTGGTAAGTGCAGGATTTTGTTAACTGAAAATGTTTGGGAAATATGGAAACATTCTCAAGTCATCTTATCTCTACTTCACTGCATACCATATCAACTCATGCCTACACTGTACATTGTACAATGTATTAATGAACTCTTACCTACCGAAATATCAAAATTGACCAACTACTCGTTCAATCAATGAAGAAAAGCAATTATTCTTATTGGACTAATAAATTTCTTTTCTCTCTCCAAATGTGAATATGTACTTAACATGATTTTTGGCATGGAACAGGGCTTCCTGGGAGTGGAAGTAACTAAATTAAAACAGGCTTTCTTAGTAAAGAATGAAATTTACAGGCATATTGGGACAAATTGTATGATTCCTAGATCTACCACATGTCCACTCCCTAAACGACTGGTCATCATTCAGATTACAGTAATAAAGTAGTTGCTGGATACAAACTCTTTCTCATGAGACGTGAAATATATATCCACAAGACCACTCATCAACAGTGAGGGAGACAGCAGCAAAAGTGACAACTTCTCGAATCGAGGATTGCCCGACGACACAGTTACAAAAGTCTTAAGATGTTTATCATTGTAACTTTAAACCTGAACTTAAAACATCAGTTGCCAATGTTGGCAACTCTTATGCCAACATATTAAGCACGGTTTCTCTGGCTGGCTTATCAATCTTTTCTTTATGCAATGCACTCTTTTTTTAAATAAAGGTTCTACATGTAATAGATATAATGAACAAAACTGGACATTGTTTTCATAACTGATATTATTGAAGAAAACATTATAACCTGGTACCCAGGGTATATGTACATTAGTATTATTGAGGAATAGGACAGCCAATGGTAAATGAACTATTATTGCTAGCTCGGTTACTTCTACCATGGTCTTGGTCAAATTCCCAGAGTTTAAAAAAATTCCACACAAAAGTCCAGAGCAAATATGGCTAAAATCAATGTGATAGTATACCAAATTTCAAATACAGTAGAACGTCATTATAACGAACACGATGGGGTTCGTAAAAATGTTTCTTATAATGGTCGTTCCTTATAGGGATTGTGCATTATAATAGAATTTACTATTTTGGGAGCTAAAGGAGATGTTTGTTTGAGCCAAATGTTTGTTATAGTGGTGTTTCACTCTACATGTATGGGCTTGAAGCCTGTCAGGTTTAACAGTCTTGGGAGCTTTGTCTTGTTTTATGTATCCCAGCTGAAGCATGTCAGCATGACACCTGAGTCAGTTTATCAGGGTTTACAGAGTCTTGGGTTCTGTACCATGTTTTGGTATCCCAGCTAAATCAATTAGATTTCCTGATCAACAAGAGTCATCTGTGGTTTTCTGGTTTGGATTGGGACTAGTGTGGGAAAATTCCTGGGAATTCTGAAAGAAAGAAATTTTCACTGAGAATTACAGGACTTTGCAGGAATCTTGAGAATTTCTTTAACTAATGTATATGAAATAGCTATGTAGAAATGATGTCAAAATTCCAAAGGAGTGTCCTGTTAATGGAGTCAACAGATGAAACAGCATATCTGATTTCACTTACATGACGGTGAAGTGGACCTCAATGTGGTCCCAGATTGACAATTGACAAAATGTATCCATATGTCACATTTTAGTATATGTTGATTCAACTTCTTACCAGACCAAAACAAATTTCCTTCACAGGTCTCACACGCATCGCTTCCAGGGCCGCTGCAAGACTGACAAGTGGAGTGACAGTCCTTACAAGTCCCATCACTTCTATCTACGTACGTGGTGTAGGGGCAATGGCTGTCACAGGTAGAGGAGTCATAAAGGAACCGATTCTCATTACAGGATGTACAATCCTGGGAAGATGCCCCACTGCACGTCTTACATGATGGATTGCAACGTACGCACTCATCTGTGAGGATGTGTAAGGGAGAAAGAGATGTGGATACAGCATGATGGATAGCTCACTCTTTATTCAGATACTTGTTTCCTATAGTCAAGTGCATGAAGATTGGATTCGTCATTGTTGGCTTATGTTTGTTGTTTCTGGAAAACAGAGAGAGCATGTACCGTAGCGGCTCCATATGTCTCCCACCATGGGCTGAATCCGAGAGGGGAGGGGGAATTGGGATAAAACCCCACATCCTTTTTTTTTTTGGATGCGGAGGATGGGACACCGGATCATTACCCAGATTAGTGCACTGAACAAAAACCTTGTTGGGATTTTGGAGTAACAAATTGTGAATGGCAAGAGAACATCCAAGCCACTAAACACCCCCCCCCCCCCCCCCCCCCACACACACACACACAAAAACAACAAACATCAGCTTTTAATTGGGATGTTCTGCGCACAGATCTGCCCTGCACATACACTGGTTCACTGTGCCTATATTATCAATTTCAATATAGGGGAAACCCAGTCAACCACCTAAAAACCTGAATTATTTTGGGGCTGCAAAATATTTGGTATAATTATCTTATATCAAAGCATTGACCTCTCGTACCAATTTCATCTGCAAAGTAGCCAGCTGCACAGTTGTCCACACATTCAAACTCCTGTAGGTATTTGCCGTCATTACAAGAACTACACCTATCCTCAGAGCCATACATGCACTCTTTACACTTTGGGTCACAGTATTTCCCTTCTTGCTCCTGACAAACATCTCCATTGAGAAGAAACCCATCATAGCAGCTCTGACAGTTGTTAACTTCTGATCCACTGCAGGTTCTACATGTCTCATCACACTCCTCGCATTTGAGGGTTTGTTGGTCTTCATATTGACCCTCAGGACAGAAAGGAACACAAGCACCCTCCAGAAGGTAGCGCAGGTCAGCCTCCACTATCAAGGCAAGAAATGGGTTCAATGTCAAACACTGTTAGGGATGTCTTTTTTTTTACAAAATTTAGAACAACAAATGTCAATTTAGAACTCTTGTGTTGGTTCTAATTATATTTAGATCTAATTTAAGATTATATGCCACACAAATCAAGCACGAAGCGTGACTAGTATACTTTTCCTAAATTTATGACTAAATTTAGTATATTTTATATTTTAGCCTTAACAACAAATGAATATTTTGAGGACACTACAAAAGTTTAATGAAATCAGCATGACTTCAGGAAAGCCAATTGTAATATAGTTCCTGAAAGCACCCTACACTTTGACTTTTATTTTTCCAATTCTACTCTCCAAAATTCTTTCTTTTTAGCAAAGCTTCAGTCATACAAAGCTTTTACCATGCACTTTGGAATAACAGATTATTACATACACAGAATATACGCAGCTTTCACAAACCTACTTTGCACCTGTTGCACATGCCATGTTGCTATACCTCACCTTTTCCATAGAGGGACAGGCATGTGGATCAAGTATTGTAAATACGTACAGTATTGCATTAATTTCACGCAGTAGAACATCATTCCGTGGGAGGCAAACTCCAATGTCAACCCAATAATGATCACTGACACAGTGGTTATTTAGCCAACATTAGTTAGCAGAGAAGCCTGTCCCCTTATGAAACTTCAAATCTAAGTTGGCTTACTGTTACACCCTTCTGTACACTGAGATTTGCCATACGGAAGGGGCACACATGCTTGTTACCATGCAGCTGAAAATTTACCAAATATTCCTGTTCCATAGGAAAACATATGAATCACAAATGACCTACTTTGTCTTTTTATGCAATATATTGTATGCGCATTTGAGGTTATCTTTGTGAAATATTCATTTATTGCGATGTCTACCACTTGCATCATTAATTAATGTACTTACAGAAGGACGATGTTTTACAACAGAATATTGAAAATGCAGTTTTGACTCGCCCACCCCCTTGAAAGACTGTTGCAGTAAAGTACCCTTAAGAGACATGCCTAGGGTAGACAGCCCATGGAAGTGTGTTGTGTGCACTTACTTAGTTTGCAGCTGGTACAGTCCTTTGGCCCACCACCAATGCATGTCTCACATAGGGAATGACAGCTCAGACAGGAGCCTTCATGTTCATAGCTTCCATCAATGCAGCCTTGCTTACAGGTTCCATCAACCAGTACACTAGTCAAAAGACACCACATTTTTGTTAAGTTTCAGAACTACTCCCACAGAAGAGTGGGTCATGTACAGGGCTAGTCAAAAGAAAATGACCAAGTTAGAAACAAATTATTTTTCAAAAATATATATGACTCACTCCAATTGATACATGTTATTGACTAGTAACTGTAAACATTTCAACATGGCTTTAGAAAGAAACGCTCCTGTGATACTCAACTACTTGACGCAATCCATGATTGGAGTAGCACCTTAGAATCTGGCTCCAGCATTCACATTGCTTTTTTGGATTTTTCCAAGGCCTTCGATACTGTTTCACACATTCTCCTTCGTGAGAAACTAAAAAGTTTGTGTCTTGGTGATCGTAACCTGAATTGGATTATGAATTTTCTTGAAGCTAGAAAGCAGAGAATCATTCTTAATGGTTAATTTTCCAAATGGAGTGTCGTCAAATCAGGTGTCCCCCAAGGGACAATCCTTGGTCCTATTCTTTTTGATTGTTTTATTAACGACATAACTAAGGATGTGCATTCTACGGTACTATTAGATTATATATGCAGATGACTGCATTGTTTATCAGCCAATTAAGTCTCTAGAAGATTGTAATGTACTCCAGTATGATTTAAAACTCTTAGGCGATTGGTCTAAAAAGTGGTTGCTTGATTTCAATATCACCAAGTGCAAAATTATGAAGATGTCAAAAAAACGCAATCCCACTGATTACGTTTACTTTCTACAGGGCCAAAAATTGCAGGAGACAGATCGCGAAAAATACCTGGGAGTGATGATAAACAAGCAATTAAACTGGAACGACCAGTGTAATGAAGTGTACAATACCGGTAAGTGCAATAAACTGTTAGGTTTTATTAGAAGGTCCTTCGCAAACTGCTCTGGCCAAACAAAAACACAGCTCTACGAATCACTTATTCCACCTCATTATGACTGTTGTAGCGTGGCTTGGGATCCTTATAGGAGTTCCCACTGTGCCACGCTTGAGCGCATTCAAAAACGTGCCAGAATGGTTTGCAGGGACTGGGAATCCGGATACAATGTCTTAGTACAACAGTTAGGATGGACGTCACTAGAAAACAGACGAAAGTACTCGAGACTTGTAATGGCCTATAAACTAATGAACAACCTTATTGATGCCAATAGCCTTTGTAAATTCAGTCCTCCTGACAGAATTTCCCGAAATGACCATGCTTTGACAGTCCAGGTTCCCTTTGCTAAAACTGACTATTTTATGAATTCATATTTTGTTCGCACTGCCAATGATTGGAATGCCACTCCAGGTGATATCACTCAAAGTGCCTCCTTAAGTATTTCTAAGTCTTCACTGATCTGTCCTCATTATGACTTTTGTAGCGTGGTTACAAAAACCATTCTGGCACAACATTTTTTAACGCGCTCAAGCGTGTCACAGTGGGAACTCCTATAAGGATCCCAAGCCACGCTACAAAAGTCATGATGATGTCGGATTATTTAATCTTTTAACTTAGCCCCAGGTTTCAAAACTGTTTTAACGTTTACTTTAAAAAATTGTGTTCTTGTTCTTGTTGTTCACTATTTATAGTTTATATTTTAACTAGTTATATTTCCTAGCTTTTGATTTACACATTTTTATTACATTTGCTGTTTAATTTTTAAGTTTAATTTGTAATTCTTTTTTGTATTCTTTTGTGGTTTTTATTCTTTGGAAGTATCTTTTAATTCATTTATACTATATTCTACAATATTTTTTATTGCACCACCCGATTTTAGTTAGTTTATATATAAATACTCCTGTTTTAATATTTTAACACAATTGTGGATTTTATATGGGTTATATAACCTTTTCCACAACCTCGGACAGAAATGTCAAAGTAAATAAATATATACATATTGACTATCCAAACTTCCCAAAGACTGTTCAAGTCGGTCGAGATCATAAGTGGGTGCAGAATTCTAAAGCCATTTGGCCTTACTGAGGTCGCCTCAAGCTCCACTCTGAAGGATATTTTTGAGAGTTTTATGGGGATCGAAGCGTCATCTGCATCATCAGCCGACATTTAAAGAAACAAAAAGTGCGGGGGGGAGGGGGGGGGGGAGAACACGTCACCGCACCACTTTTGGGGTTAGCTCCATACCAGAAACCGGAGACTTTTTTTTGGCCTAAAGAAACATGTAAGTGGATGATGTTTGCTGCTGGTTGTACATATAGTATGGGACATACAGATTTAATATTCATATTGTTGTTACACCAAATCATTGATCTGGTTGGATTAATAATAATAGTATTTTCAAAAATAGTCATTCATAAATTCATAATGTTGTTTCCATGACGCTCTAGCCTTGACCAAGACCATCAGCTTGTTCCCATACAAGCTTGTTCCCGCTACTGCACACCGCGCACGCCGCGAAACACTGGTATACCGTTAGCCTGAATGACCCCTGCGTGTGCTTTGTGTGCATGTACGTACGTCCCACACACACTTACGCAAACAACCGTTCAGTAAGTCAAGGCAGAGGATAGCCTTGACGCAACCATGTATGCTCAATATGATAATCAGTACTCGCTATGGTAAATAGTCTTCTCTCATTGGATAATGGCTGACCAAAAAAAATGAATATTTATTATATTGCATAATGGGACCAAAGGTTTAAAAACCAGACGGCATAGTGATAACAATAATTATTCTAAAACACCCCCTTAAAATCTTAAATCACACAGTAGAATACTATCTATAAAGTTATACATAGTTGGGTCAAAAATGAAATGAAAAGGATGAAAAAATAGATCTCAAAAAACGGCGAACGGTACAAACCGCACGCCGGCAAAAAAAGATGTCACCGCACACAGAGACCACGTCGGAGCCGTCTAGTGTAGGCACCGACCAGGCTTGCGCTATGCGGTAAGACACGCTGCGCTCTCGGTCAGCAGCAAAAAAAGCGCTCACAATATTGAATAAATCTACTGCTGAGTTTTGGGGGGTATTTCTACTAGGCTGTCGAGGGGATATGGGAAAAAAATATCTCTCCTTCAGCTAACTTAAGACTGATTTTAACTTGTATGAACGACTTATAAGTTATATGTCGAATGTACGACTAATATATCGACAGGGTACGACATATATATGTCGACAGAGTACGACTAATATATTGACAGGGTATGACATATGTACAGGGTATTATCAAACATATGACATAATGTCGACAGGTGCCGGTCTGACATATATGTCGTGCGTACGATATATGTTGAGTCGACAGGGTACGACATATGTCGCATACGACTTTGTCGTATGCATACATGTAAGTACGACTTTATATCTCGTGTGTACAACATATGCATTTTAACTCTTATGTTCGACTTGTTTGGTGATTATGTCATACATACGACATATCTTGTGAGCACGACTTGTATCTCGTACGTATGACATATGTATTGTAACTTGTATGTATGATCTTATACGACATACAGGTACGATTTATATTATACCTACGACTTGCATGTCATACATGTACGTATGTCGTACTAGGTACGACATTCAATTCGTACGTACGCATTAAAATACATATGTCGTATGTATGAGATATATGTTGCACATGGTACGAATTCAGGGAGAGATTTTTTTCACCATGTCCCTATATGACAGTTTCGTGTTTCCATCCCAAAGTCAATAGCTCGTTTCTTGCAGTTAATTCATACGGGTGCGACATGACTTATAGATACGAGTTAACCTGCATCCGATTAAATGGGTACGATTTGACTTGGGTCCGAGTTGACCTGTTACCTACATTCGCTGTCAGAATGTCACGGGTAGGTACGAGTAGCGGCGTGATAGTGTACGCTGTTGCACCGACAATAAACGTTAGCGGATATAACTGTCTTGATCTGTCGAATTCACAATACTGTACATTGGAAGTTAAGTATCATCATTTTGAACAAAGGTTCATTCGTATAGCGGCATATTTCATTTGTTTGGAATAAAACTGGAGAAATGGTTTAAAATGGGATTGAAATACCTGGACATTTATTTTTGAGTGAACATACGTGGTGTATACAGTAATTTGTGGGCAACATGAATATGTATGTCACGGGTCAAAGTTTACAGGCTTTGATTGGATATCGTGTAATATATGCGCATCAGAAATTTTCGGCCGAATTCAACTGAAAATATAAAAGAAACACATAAGGAATTTGCCACGGTTGCGTCAAGGCTATCTTCCGCCTCGACTTACTGTACGGCTGTTTGCGGAAGTGTGTGTGAGACATACGTACATGCACACAAAGCACACGCAGGGGTCGTTCAGGCTAACGGTCTAGTACGCAGCGCGCACGGTGTGTGGTAGCGGGAACAAGCTCGTATGGGAACAAACTGATAGCCTTGGTAAGGCTAATGATACTCTGGAATGTGCACATCACGGATGAACGTGATCAAACGGACTCGGTACGAAACCAGTCTAGCAGGCGGACATGTAGCACATACCCAATTTTCTTACAGGCTCAGTAATCAACGAATGTGTAACAGATGTGGCAGTTTTTCAAATTTTCTCTTATTTTTTTATCAATTTTCTTGAATGAGAATGGAAAGCATGAATGGTGAGAATAACAGCTTGGTAAGTTTGCGGAAACACCATGTGAAATTAATCCCTTTTGTGAGTTTGTGATGATTCTAAGAAAAAACGGGTTGGACTCAATGTTTGGGACAGCATACTCTGTCATCATCAATTTTCTTCATGAAAAAGCCGGAATTCCAGCTATATCCAGGAAACCTACACTCCTTTAAAAAAAATGCAAACTAGAAGGAAATTCCCACTTCAGCTATTGGGGACCAGAAAGTCTTGCTATTCCCATGGGTTTATGGCAACTACATAGCTACCATGCAGCCATGAGCTCAGACAAATTGCCAAATTCAGCAAAACATCCTATGTCCTGACTGACTGACCAGTGCTTGGAAAGAACAATTAGTATATCTTTCCTACCATTGCATCAACAGTAAAGAGACAGATTTACAACAGCGCCGTGCTGCATCGCATTGTGGGCAGGCACATGGGAGTACAACTACGGTGGTATGAAAGCTGACTGAATTTTGCTTGCTGGGGGGTGAAAATCAAATTTTCTTCAACTACTAATTTTCAAAAGCACCTGTAGCTCACATGAGATATTATTTTTTTTAAAATAGCTAACAATCCTGTTCATTGAAAAATAATGCTTGCCAAAGGTACTAGATCGATATCACTGCACCAGTTCAAGCCTTGATAAAAAAAAGATAATTCCTATTTTTCCCAAGCACTGGTCAGACATTTTCAAACTCATTAGAGCCACTTGCAACATTTTCTGATGTTAGCAAACACCAGAACAAGTATGATTTTCTGTTGCAAATACTGAAAATACTCACAATTCTGACTGACACTGAACACAATTATCTTCTTCGGTACAATGATCACAGCCATAAGAGCAGGTAAGGCAGTCATCATTACTGTCCTTGAAGTATCCAGCTAAGCAATTCTTGATGCAGGCTCCATCCTGTAAGATATCCCCAGTATTGCACTCTGTGCATTCAGACGAGGACTGTCCCTTACAGTTTTTACAGGAAACATGACACCTGTAAAATGTAACAAGAAAGGGATGGATTTATACAAGTTACCACAACTAACTTCTCATTTACAATGAGCATTGTCATTTCATACAAATCCAACAGGTTTTAAAAATTGTCATGAGATATGTCCAATTCAGTGTCTAAAGGCCTTTGCAGCAGTTCAATGATTGTTTACAAAACTATCGAAGGAAAAGTCAGATTACATGTATATTTAACAAGTGTTGTTTGCTGTGATGTGGGACATGGCATTTTTATTTTCAAGGGAAAAGTGCATGCAAGGTAGAGCCGAGGTTGCTATGTGTCCTCAAGGGAGTTAAAAATACCATGTCCCACATCATAGCAGTAAAAAATACAGCCTGAAAGCTCACCCCTGGTGGCCCACTTCCGGGACCCTTGATCAGGAAAATTAATGTGTAAAAGTTCTTCAATTTGCAGTTATCTTTATATTTCATTTAGGTTCATTAACTTCTTAAGAAAATCATCCCAAAAGGGCCTTTTTAAAAACGTTACTAGCATCAATTTACGGAAACTGATAAATTGCCTGACTTGAAAGAGAAATATCGTGCCAACTTTATTGCTAACTAGTGCAATATTGCTAACTAGTGTAACTTGTGGATGCATACCCCTAATCAGCGTCAGAAGATAGAACATTTCTGAAATTTGTGGTGATCATCAGGTGAAAAGTGAGAATTAAATACAAGACCAAGATGTCTTCAGGGTTTTTAAAATCTTGCATTAACTATTTTGGCTCAAGAACCCCATCAGCTGTAGGTAGGTAAATTGGTTATGTAAACAATATGAAAATAAAGGTGGACAGAGAAAGGAGGCCCAGGAATAACAATGATGGATGTGAAATGTCATACAATACATTCATTTTTACCTTTTTCTCAGTAATTTTTTTTTACTTGATTACCATGATTAAATTTCAATATGAGTAATTGTTTGGGTGGTTACGGTAAGAAATCATTCTGCTAAATATCATAGAAAGTGAAAGGGCAACATGACAATGTAATATGCCATTAAGCGGGCCGCACAGGGATCCAGGAAGCTCAACACGTGACCTTATCATTTCAGGCTCTATTGGTTTGTTTTATCATGCCATTAACCAAAGAAGATAAGCATTAACATTCTGCAAGAAACAAATACAATCATGGCATTGCACCTGTGATTACTGTTGGAGGTTTTTTAGCAAATATAACTTATGATAGGTTGCTCAAAGCTCTGCAAAACTTCACATTAAATTTTCATCTGGATTGCGCCCTTTTAGGTACTAAACCCCAATTCCCATGCCATAATAACTTGCTGTCACTGTTGTGGGACCTTATCAAACATATTTGTTTGGTCATATTTATCCCTTTCGATTTTAGGTTACTTTTGGGGGGACACCCTGTAAAGGCTCTCAATCAAATGGAACAGGTGAATTGTCTCAGGTATTTATGAATGTTGATTACATAATCATTCAAAATGAAACACTCGTACCTGAGGCATTCTTTGCCATTGCCAAGGGAACCTCTTTCCACATAATATCCATCTGTGCATCTCCATTCTTCTACACAAGTCCGCTCCTTTAACACACTACCAGGCACACATGACAAGCAGTCATTGTCCTGACTTCCACTGCAGGTGTGGCAGGTACTGTCACAGGGATGGCAAGCGCTGCCTTCTAGGTACTCATTGGTAGAGCAGGTAGACAGGCAAGTGTTGTCACTAGAAAGCAAAGCATGAGGTTCACATGCTGAACAGTAATTAGGGCTCCCCTCGCACTTGCTGCACAAAGGAGCACACTGGATGCAGGTGTTGGTCTCGATATCTAATACGGAAAATAACACACAAAGACAAAACAAAACAAAATAAACCAATAATCAGAAAACATTCGTAACAGTTATGGTTATTAAAAGTTGCATTTTGTTGGATACACAACTCCAGACTGAAATCTTTGTGCCAAATTTCTTTGGAATATGACTTCAGAAATTGTATTCAAAGTCTATGGGGCTAGAACAGGGTTGTTGAATTTTTGGTAAAATACTTCATGTAAGTGTCCAAGGTCCAAAAATGTGTGTGTTTTTTAAATAATTTGTGAAATGACAGGACTTGGGGAATAAGAAACTAAAATAGACTTTTAAAATCCGATCAGGTTCATTGCCATGGAAACGAGCCAAGGGTGCTTCATTGGCATTTTGCTGAAGCGAATGATTGTTATCACACAACTTGCACTTCATCTCCAATTTAGGCAGTCCAGGTTGTGCAACAATGGTAGAACTAAAATGAGAACATGTTGAGAATCTGAACAAACAATTTGGCTTTGCCAGTGTAGAATGAAATTTAGACTGTACAAAAATATGGACTCATTGGTCAAACTGTGCATGCCTTAGTAATCATGACAGTGATAAGGTCACATGTGAGGGTTTGACTTCACATAAGATAAAAGATACCAGATTTATGGCATTGGCCTATGTCCCAAACAAAAGCAACACACTCTACAAAAAGTTCTAAAAAAAACCAAAAAACAAAAAACAAAAAACAAAATTGCTGAACGTTAGCTTACCTTCGTAGAACTTCTGATCACAAACTTGAACACATTCTGACCAGCTCTCCATGAGAAAGAATGGATTACGACATGACAGGCAATCAGAATAACTGGGCCCAGCACATGTCAGACAAGTGGGTGCACAAGCCTTGCATCGGGTATGCACTTCAGGTGGATCATAATAACCATCTGGGCAGTGAGTTATACATTCACTGCAAGGACAGGGCAAACAGTTAGTGGCTGCATTCACTAAGGATTCACAGACATTTTATGATTTTTTTTAACTGCTTGAATATCCCTTTCCGTGTGTTTGTGAGATTTTCCTGACACACAGTTACATTGTAAAAGGTACTGCAGATCACTGGTTTTGAAGTGTTTTGATGAAAAGCAACTTCTCATTATCTTTTTGCTATAAATGTTTACTGTTCATGTTATTCACCAAAGCACATTTTCAACTAAAATTTCTCACGAGGAGACTTTTATGCACCATTTTCCTCTGAGGTAAAACTTCGTTCCTACTAGTTTTCTCATGTTCCAGGGGAGGGAGGTGGGGGGTACAATTAAATACATTGTCTTCATTGGGCAAATTGATAGTTAGTGCTGTAACTGATCCTCAAAGTTTGGTTCGGTTCCGTTCCGTTGCGAACTCTTCCGAACCGACATTTGGGTTTGGTTCGGTTCGGTTCGGGTTTGGTTCGGAAGGCTAAGTTTGGCTATTTTTAGTTCGGTTTGGCGGTTCGGCTGCAGCACTAATGATAGTACATCGACATGTATAATGAAGGCATTTATTATGTAAAAAAAGCACTTGTATTGGTCATGGTTTCACTCAAAACTATTGTCATGTGTGTGCCTTTCCCAACCCAAAACAACCAACAGGAAATTCATCAGCCAAAGTTGTATATAGAAAAATAAACTAGTTTGGCTATTTTGGTTTTCTTCAAAGTGATTTTGCCAGTTACTGGTACCTGCAAATGTTGAGTCGGAGAAATCACCATCTCACTGTATAAGTGAGAAGAACAGACTCACGAAGCCAGTTGCAATATTTTTGTCCCTTTGCAGTATTTCACAAATTCTCACTTGGAAAATAAGCCCTGCAAAATTACTAAACGCCAAAAAGGCAAGCAGTTGTGTTTTCTACCACAAGAGGATGCCGCTTACAAATACACATATGTACCTTTCAAAATCGCCTGAAGAGAATTTTGTTCATCATGATGTCAGGACGATGTTAGATATTCTATCTTAACTACAATAAGGCCTACTACCGGTACATGCATAAACTATCAAATGTAATCAAGGACAAAAATGTGAATTTAAGTAGCGTCTGTGTTGAGATATAATTATCATGGAGGTAGGATAATTGTGAGAAAGAAACAAATCCATATTTAATCAGATGATTACGTCATCATGACGTCACTTCCAGTTTAACACATGCTGTTATATAAGAACAGTTTTAACTCAATCAGTCTTTAAGTTCTCTATACATTTCAAATATTTGCACATGACTCGTGATGACATCATTATGTAACTTGTCCTTGCACCCAATTGAACTATCGTGATAGAATCGCGTTAGAATCCCATCAATGCAGTTTGTGAAATATTGACCAATTACATGATATACAAACGGACAAGGAACGCGAAACATCTCAAACAACACAACTTAGCACACAAAAACTCCATAGGGTTGTCTTAGGGGCATGGTAACTCGCAAATGGCGATAGGTAAATTACTGTGTGGTCTTGGTCTGCATCCAGTTTAGAATCGATCAGATCAAAAACAGTGTCAAATTAACAGTTATCTACATGTACATGTAGATATAGAATTTTTAAATTTGCACATTTAAGAAGACGTCGCGTGACCTATGGTGACACCATGATGACGTCGTGAACTCTTCAGGACAACACTTTGCTATAGGGACCAAGCTTTTGCTGACTTTGAATGATGTATGACGAAGATGAATGCCAAAAGTGGCGTGTAGAAAAATCGTGTACAAAGTCTATAGGATTTTTGGCGACAAAAAGAAAAAAAGAAATAAAATCAGAACAAAAAGAAAGGCTTTTCCGCAACTTTGCAGAAAAGCCCCCCAAAAAACTAAACAAAAACAAAGGATGTTTCGGCAAGTTGCCAAAACAGCAAAAAATGTTCTAGATCTTCATTGTTGGAAAATGATCAATTACATGTATGAAGTAGTTTTACTTTAATCTTTCCTTTATATACCCTGATGTCTTGGGCATATTTACTGAAAACTTCCCAGAATCCTTCATCCTTCATCATGTTCAACTTACAGAACTTTTATCACTGATGACAAGTTCCTCAGTCTAAATCGCTTAATAAAAAATGTTTGCTGAGAATTATATTGCAAAATTATTCCAACGTTTTAACAATGTATTTTAATCGATACACAATTGTAAACTGTCGTAAACACATATAATTTAAGAAGGATCTACGCTTTATTTTTAACCTTACGTGATACATTTAAATACAGAGATGCCACAGGGTCTGCTTGAAAAAACCGAACTGGTTCTGCTTGAAACGGGAACAGCTGCTTGAAAAAACCGGAACTTTTGAGTATCTCGAAAAGCCTCTACAAGTCCGACACAAAGTCCCCGTTGCCATCTTTATCTTGTAGCCAGGCCCAGTTCCGTTCATTGCTTCTATGGCCTTTAAGCTGTCGGTTCGTTCAATTACTTTGACTTTTTCCATATTCTAATATTTATTCTGCCTACCCGAATTTCCAACGTAATATTTAACACAAAACATGCATTATTCCACAATCTGCTGTCGGTGCACATGACCTTTGCACTATGCAATGCATTCGACAAAAACATGGCTGGTACCCAGCGTTTTTGGTATTCACATATATCCCTGCGATTGGTGACAACCGATAACTGAAATGATAGACTTGATTTCCAGGCTGAATGCTATGTGTGCTTAGCGCACAACACGCCCCCACCCGGTGAAACATGCGCGAGGCGTCATTGTATACTGCGTGCAAGTACACTGGCCGCCTGTATCGCATGCAGGCTCGGTGACAACAAAGACTGTTTGTAAGACTACTTCAACGAACAACGTTGTGCCATGAGTGCGCCTAAATGTACTCCATTGAGACCGCTAACGAGGTAAAAATCAACGCATTCCCGCAGTTTTTTTTCTCTTTTTCCGGTTTATTTTGACGGCTGAAAAAAACCAGAATTTTGTGAGATTTTTTTAAAAACCAGAATTCCGGTTAAAACGGGAAAAGTGGCATCTCTGTAAATAGAGCCCGATACATTTGACTGCAACCAACTTACTCTGTTTTTCTGTCCCTGTAATGTAAACATTTCCAGCAATCACTTGCAAGAGGGCCACTGCAGCTATTGAAGCATTCAGGGTGACAGGGAGAATAATCTGAGCTCCTTGGAATGGCAACCCTCGAGTGATCAACATCATCGATCATTTCCTTGATAGGGCTTTTACTACCTTGCCTGATCGCCGGCTTTTTGGGAGGTGTAGCAGTTGTTGGTAGGGAATCTGTGCCACACAGTGTCAAGACCCATCCCCGGAACTGCCCTGTTTACATGCATAAACAACAAAAGTTTGGATTTAAAATAATTGCTGATAAAGCAGATGTGTTCTTTTACCATTATCAGCAGTTAACCCACTATTTGCATACTTGTAAATATCCATGCATATTTACAATTTACACTTCAAAAAGCCACATTTCATTGATTATATCAGAAATGTCGAAGGATTGTTTTTTAGTTTCTGAGAATAAGCTATTTGAAATGATATAAAGCCACTGATGACAGTCGTTCTATAAATCTTAGAACCAAAGGTGAATTTTTGTCTTGAACACTGTGACTAGAAAGTGCATTGTTTTCATAGACTCAAACAATCTACTATAAAAGTTATCCTTGATTCCTTTAGTAAGTGAAGGGTCGGAGAGTTGGTTGACACCACTCGTCATGTTTGGGGTTTACCAGTTAATACGTCCCCTGTGCAAACAAGGAGTCACTCTTTCGCTCCCTCTATCATCCTCCGCACAATATTAAAGTACTGGGATACAATCAAACATAATAACAGGTGCGATCGATCATGCCCAAACGCGTGAATATGTGCCTTGGTTTTCCTTGATATCTTTTTTTCTTTGTTTTTTTAAATAAAGTGTCATCTTTATGGACTTCAACTTTCTCATAAAGATAACTGATATATCCATTATTAAAATTCTGATATCAAGGGTGCTTAACCCCTCTATGTTATGGTATGTGCCTCGCACCAGTAGTACTAAAAATCTCTTTATATGGAGATTGACTCATGCGTGGTGCATACTGTGCAATGTGAAGGCATGCAAGTGGGAATTTAGAAAAAAATGTGTGTTTTTCAATTAGTAATGGCATTCATGAGAAGTGAAAAAGAGGAAAGCAGCAGATCCGAGGAAAAGTCGCATGCCCGAAGTGGTGCAGAACGCAGCGGTGCCAGTGTAGTGATTAAAAGAAGCCAGACAGTGTTTTATCAGCTGTTTAAAACCATCCACATGATGGGCTCTCGACACATTAAGGCATAGGTAACAAGTAGCTCGATCCCCAATTTTTAGGAATGTGGGGGGAGGAAGATAGTAAGAATGAAATGAGAAAAATTACATTTAAGGAATTTACCGTTGTCGGAATGAGTGCAGTTTAAAATTGCTGGAGTTGGCATAGGACAAACTGAATTTTCCATAGTGGGCTGGTTTTCAAATGCTACATGATAGACAAGCAGATGTTTTCTCAAAAGATGGTATGATAAACGTACCACTGCTTGTGAAAAATCGAAATCCCCACCCCCATTCTCCTGGACTGTCCCAAATGCACCAAATCAAAACAAATTCAACTGTTTATGAATAAGACTTTGAGTAACATTCCTCACCTAATGAACACATGGTTTAACAATTATCCGTTTGTGATACATACAAGACCCATGACATCCATTGTTTTCCACTGAAATTGCAGCACAGGATGAGCTATCATTATTATCACAGCCAGGATTAGCCCATATAACTGGATTCAATTGATAACATGTTTTCAAAACTACATGTATTTTTAAAAATGTTGATAAAAATACCTTTGTGAATTAACCGGGTCAATGAAAATACTGGTAATAACCATTTTCATGTATTAGCCAAAAAAAAGGATTTAACTTTCTCTCACAAAAAAATTTGCACGTTGCGGTCACAAATGACAACTATTGGCTTTTGCAGTGTTCTCGTCGAAACCAGGATTGCATTATATTTGGCTGTACATGTATCTCTTTGACCATCTCAAAAACACAGCTATCAACTTACTTACTCCAAGCATGTTGGTTGAAATGACATTAATAGAGTTCTACAGTTGAAGGGTAATCCATTCAACATCTTCAACCTTTAGTTCTCAATCGTGTAACAGTAGTAATTTAAGAATTTCTGTCATTTGTTTAATCTACATGTACGTGCTTTTGCCACTGGAACTGCCTTCAAAAAGATATATCCAAGAGTTAAAGGGAAAATACAACATTTGCAAACATCAAAAAATAAAACTACCAAATCATTTTGAAATACCTTGCTGGACTGTTGGTGAATGACAGTGTAAAGCATCCTGTAAAATCATGGCACCTGGTATACTGTCATTATCAAGAAAAGTGGTATTTTTGTATCAATTTCCAACACTGGTCGGCCGACCAGCATTGGAAAAAAACTGGCTTTTTTTTCAAATACTGGCCCCAATTGACCATCGCATTTGTTTGCAATCAATTACACACCTATGAACGGGAACAAGCCAGCTGGACTGGTTCCCTGACTTACAATTCCCCAATGTATGTAAACTGCTCTGTTTCTTCTTATATGGAGTCAGGGAACCAGACTACAGGAAAATGATTGTTTTTCTTGGTTTTTATAGCATTTTCGAACCCAAAACCTCAAAAAAGTCAGTGTAACTATATTTGCTAATATTTCCCACCCCCCCAATTCCATCCATTTCTGAAAATTACAGCAAAAGCAAATGATGTATATTCCCTTTAAAATGTCTAAAGGATAGTCTCTTGTCTTTTAAGCCAGAAACTGTAAGGTACCTGAGTTGCTCTTCGGCAAGCCGTTCTCCACCTGCAGTGTCCATACCCCTTTGGCTCTCTCCCCCCAGAAGTGGGTGCTCATGAAGGGCCAGGAACTAAAGCTGCCCTTCCTCCTGTCCTTAGGTCGAATGCCCAAGAGCTTCGAGTGAGTTCCTGATGGTGAGACCAAAGTGAGAACCAGGGCACCCCGACTACCAAATGTGACATCCACAGTAGACTGGACATGCTCCAAGTAAATGGGGCCATTCTCACAAGCTGTCGTGTTCAGTGTAAAAGTTGCCAGCATTCCACGGCCCTTGATTTCCCTGTAAATCATGTTTATAAAGAATGTTTTATTTGGCCTGCATTACCCATTAAACTTGTCTATTATCGTAACTAATGATCAATACAAAATGCACTTCTGATATGAATTGAACATCCACACTTTTCTGGATTACACATCAAAATATTAAAGCATCCTCAATCAATTCATTTATTTCACTCGTGTGACATGAAAGTGTTGTACAATTATGCACAGGAACTCTATTTTACTTCCCAAACAAGTGAAAATGCATGAGGATCCATATTAACAATTCTTTCATGATTCTATGGAAATAAACCATTAAACTATTTTAGCGGATAATTGCCGTGTTAATACAGTACATACCAAGACCTGCAAACATGAAAGTAATACCAATTTTGACACACAACTCTTCAATATTAGAATTGTTGCTAATCGGCATATATCACAAACATCATCTATAATAATACACACTTCTGTGTTTGGACGACTGTTTGTCCGGGCTTATTTTCAGAAGTGGCAGGTTGCGCGGTGCTGAATCTCAGTGGGTGGGTGACGCTTGGTCCAACTTAGATTTGGTTCAAGCTTTGTTAAGCAATTGCGACCCCAAGGGCCACCGTCCGGGAGTTCTCTCTCCTAGGCACGTACGTATGTACAGTGTGCGTACGTGTACCAGGGCTACAACATACATTACACAGGTGGGAGTCTGTGATACATGCGCCGTATATTTTTACGCGATAAGCGGCCACAGCATGACATTTGGACTAGGTCGAGTCGAGTCACCAAAAATGTTGACTCGAGTCAGACTCGAGTCGAGTCATTGAATTGAGTCGTTACAATTCTGCATACATGTACAATGTACACGTATATGATACACTGCATCACACCATACACCACATGCTGTAAATGCGCTGAGGGAATGTAACATAACAATTCTAGATTGTTTTTCATTTGCGGTAACACCATGAGATAATAACTACTGCTCAGTAGATGTTCAGTTCTGAAAAGAACTTGTCCTGCTTATTATCAACTCTGAAAACAACTTGTCTTTGGTTTCAACGTTTCAGAAGACTGACAATGACTAGAGCAGGCTGTCAAAACATTGACCAAAGACAACTTCTTTTAGAACCACAGAATCCAAAACACACTAGTAGCTGTTGCACAACATTACAATACCTACATTGTATAAGGTTAATTCCTGCCCGACTATTATGTCAAGTTTTTTCCTTTGAAGTACAAATGTATGTATTAAAGCTACAGTCCATCATTTGCAGCTATACAAAAAGTAACTGAAGTAATTATTGTTGAAAAACATACTTGGTTGAAAGATAGTAAGGGGACTAAACTCCCTGTGAAATTATTTCTTCTGACAAGCTGTCATTTTGAAGAAATCAACGAAAGACGCACCGTTGGAAATTTCCGCTAGTAGTTCGTTTTTTTTATTTGGCGAAGAGTGCACAAGCTTTGGCATGATGCACCCACGCACGGTTGCTATCATTTGTCGGATCGGTGCGCGACATGGCGTAGCTGCAATCGGCTCAGTGAGAACATGTCTTGGAAGCTGAATTCAGGACCAATTCAAAACATGATTCAGAAACTTTTGATTTGAAATCAAGATCCTAGAATGTTGTTTTTCTCGGAATATATTGCTGAAGCTGAGCTGAAACTTCATCAGGTTAGTTGTTCAGCACCCTTCTTTAGATTTTGAGCACTTTTGTTTCTTCAAACGAACAAAATGCAGAAATTACAAATGATAGACTATATACCTTTAAAATGTATGTATTCCAAACATCAATGTCTGCATTCATAGTTAAAAGTGTAAGTATTGAGAATATGTTTGTAAAAAAAAAGAAAAAAGAATGATGTGTTAACAAACACAAATGCCCCACTGAGATGAATTACACTTCTTTACTGACATGCTTGCAGATTCTGTGCACTGTCCTACAATAAGGGATGGTAATACAAATATACACACAAACAACACATAATTAATATCATGCATCAAATGAGGTGGAAGGGAGGATAAATCTTGTGGTTTTTTATCATAACCTTTGACCTACAGGGTCCTAAATCAATAGACTTATTGAGGACTTCAACGCCAATCCACATACCAAGTTTGAAGTTGACATGTCAAGTCCTTCTTAAGTTATGGTGGGCAAACTGAGTGATGTACGCACACACGCAAATGGTCGTGTTCACACCGTAGATCGTGGACGTCCTATTGTCCCTCATTTGTTTGTACTCAAACTTTTTTGGAAGACTCCCATAGCTTTTGCACACGACCTCAATCGTGGATGTATGCTGGGAATCGTGGACGATATTGTTCTCTATTGTTCTCTGGTATTTTTCATTCATGGTTTGAATAGATGAACACGCCCACCCATCTTTGTAAACACCGGCAAACGTGGACCCCCTATTGTCCCAAATCCGCATTCCTTTGTTTGTACTCTAACTCATTAGTTTTGTACACGAATTCCAATCATGGTTGATCGGTCAATCGCGGATGTATTGTTTGTGCCCCAACCCTTTTGCCCTAGGTCCACGATTGCCGTGTTTAATACTCACTCAGACAGGTATCTTTGTAAACACCTTCAATCGTGGACCCTTATTGTCCCTCTTTTGCTTATACTTAAAACTTTTAAAAAAGAACTCCAAATTTTTGTACACACCTCAAAAGTGGACCTTTGGCACCCTATTGTCCTCTACTGTTCAAGGTCCACGATTTGAATGTTGATACATGTACACAAACAAAGAATTTATTGTTCTCCACTTGTTCGTCTGTCCTCGGGGTGTATCTTTTATTCACGTACACCCCCCAAGGAAAGACTAGGCAAATGCAGTGTGCCCCTTCGGCTTTGCCAGGTGGGGCATAAAAAATCAGGGCCTGACATTTCAAACCTGGCAGAGTCAAAAAGGGAATACAAGTCACAAATAGTGGAAGCATAATTGCCAAAACTTGTTAAACACTGAAGGGTAATATTCTTTGCCCTCGCTCGCCCACCCTCTACCCTCAAACAAACAAAAAAAGACACACTGAATTGATCTGAGTTTACCTGGAACTTGATATTAAGCTGATTTCACAGCTCAGCTGCTCTGGCAGGTTGATCCAATTCCTTGCAAGCTGAACCATTGCCCCAGCGTCCATCAAACCAAAGCCGTACCGATGACTAACTACATGGAACAAACAAAACAAATTCTTCAAAATCACAAATTGTGGCTCCAAAAAGCAATTGTCAAATTTCAAAAATTGCCTTTACATTGTATGGTTGCATGCACTGCTTAGCAAGGCACTGAGAGGCATGAACTATATTGCTCTTGCCAGTGTCTCTATGAATTAAGCCACAACAATTATTCTAAAAGGTTCTGCATGGGGTTTATAAACTCAGTCTACCCAAAGGCAAGTCTAAGGACGCATTTTTGGAAATTTCCATTAGCGAAGCCGTGAATGGGTGTGCACAAGCGTTGACACAACACACACGGGCACGCGGTTGCTATAATTCCCTTAATTCAGTGCGTGACATCGCGTAGCTGCAATCGGCTGAATGAGAATGTGTCCTGGACGCAGATTATGGGCGTAATTCAAAACATGACTCGGCAACTTTTGAATTGAGATTAAGATCCTAGAATATTGTTTTCTCCGAATATACAGCAATCACTGAGCTGAAACTTCATCAGGTTAGTTGATAAGCACTCTTCTTTAGATTTTGAGTACTATTGTTGCTTCATACGAAAAAAATACACAAATGACAAATGATATACTCTACCTTTAAGTATAACTCGAAATATAACTTGATAAAAAAAATTGATGCATTTTACTAAAATCAAAAGCTTTCTTACCACATCTGCAGGGATTTTCTATTGTTAAAAAAATATGCTCATCCCCAATACCTATGAATGCAATCCCAATGCGTATGCACACAAAATTCTGCTGATAATAACAGACCATCATGAAATCCAACACAAAGAATGTCCCGCAAAATAACAAAATACTCTCCCTTTTTTATTTTGATGTAGAGAATATGCTAGAAATAGGAGGCATGGGAGAGGGGATAAATATTTTCTGAGACAGAAACCCTGCAGATGTGGGGAGAAAATATGTCATCTCCAATATAGCCTTGGTCAAGGCGTTCTACAATAGTGTACGATAATCAATGGTGGGCCGCTAACATAATACAGTAGCCAAGCAGTGCGCTATGCACTCACATACAAAGCGCAAACAGCGACCTCATGCGACTAGGTTACAATATGCAGATCAGTTGGTGCTGATCTAATGCCTAGCAACAACTATTTGCCTTGGCTAATGTTCGTCATTTTCTCACTGGATTTCCAGAGATGACCTCGTTTGCGAATAAAGTTGAGATTATTACTATTCAGTTCTTGGTGTGGTGGCTCACATTTTACATGGATAGAGAGCTGAACAGTTTAGCTACATTCTCCTTCAAGCTTGGAGTCTCCTGACCAAATATAACTCGATTTAATTCTAGGGACAAAATAACGAACCTTGCCCAAGAAAGAGAGGCAATTGCGACAGGTGTTCCAAGGCGTTCGACCAGCACCAACTGATTTGCATATTATAGCCTAGCCACGTGAGGTCGCTGTTCGCACAGTACATGTGAGTGCATAGCGCATGGTTAATATGGCAGCCAACCTTCGATCATCAGACACTATTGTCAAACACCTTGATCAAGGCGACATCCAATTCTGTTAAAAACAAGAAAGGGAAGGAAGGGACTGCATTGCGATGCCCAGAAAATTTTTTAACTGAATCTAGTACGAACAAATAATTCAAGAAACTGTTAAGACACATCCATAAGCTGGACACATGAACACTTAGGTTCATATGAATGGGATCTCCAGGCTGCTAGTCTTGCCAGTGCTTTCACCCTAAACCTCCAGATCCTTCTGGATGGGAACATCCTAAATCCTGCAAAATCCTCCAATTGCAACCATGTAAAAATTGAATCTTGACCCCGACATTTCTCTGAATGCACCCACCGTGGAAGAGGTCAAGGCAGCCATCAATAGGCTAAGGAATGGAAAAGCAGCTGGACCAGACCACATTCCCCCGGAGCTCCTAAAATGCCCCATTGACCCTATCAGCTCAGCCCTCCAGAAGCTCTTCACTCGTGTGTGGCAGTCTGGCAAAGTCCCAGCAGAACGGAAAGAAGGCATCATCACCCTGTATAAAGGGAAAGCCCCCGCACCGAATGTAGCAGCTACAGATCTATCACACTTCTCTCTGTCCCTGGGAAAGTCTTCGCTCATGTATTACTGGCACATCTGAACCCTCTACTCACAAAACACAGACAACCAGAGCAGTCTGGTATCACTGCTGGGTGCTCCAAGGTCAACACCATTCTTGCCCTTCATTTGTTGTGAGAACTGCATCGGGAATTGAATCGACCCCTGCATGTGGCTTACGTCGATCTGAAGGCAGCATTGGACTCTTGTCCGTCACCGCAGAGAGGTTCTCTTCAGTCACACTGCCTGCCTCGCCGACAATATCCCAGCAAAGAAGGCACTTAACATCGCCATTAACAGCAGAGGCAGAATTCCCCCAGCACCTGGCTGGTCAAGACCCCGAGGCCGACCAAGGACATCCTGGGTCGAGCAACTGGGACCGCCCAGCAAGGTTGACAAGCTTTGGAACCAGGCTTCAAACCGCGGACACAGGAGATCAGTGCGTCGGACCCCAGATGTCTATGCGGTAGAATGAATGAATGATGAAAAAATTGAATACAGCTTTAATCCTCCAAAATCATCCATTATTTCCAGAATGTGTTCAGTTGAGGAGTGACCATTGCCTCAATCTTTCAAAATCATCCAACAATCACTGTTGATGAAGTGCCAATGATATCCAGAAGCAGTGTGGATGGTATCCAGTATACTGTCAGGCTGTATTATGCGTGGCTGAACATAAAAAATGCTAGGTACAGCCTTCGACCTTGGCTCAATACATCTTCTAAAACCAACTGACACTATTTTGCCGTTCATCCTCAATCCTCCAAAATCCTCCAGGTTGATTTTGGAGGATAAAGGAGGGTTAGAGTTAAGGTCTTTCTTGCAGCTCCAGATGCCCATTTGTCTGGCTCAGCAGATTCTGAGCGAGGATTGGTCAAAAGATAGGATGCTTCACCCCGTAGATCTTTGGTGCAGGTGATGTTTAATTCTAGCGCTCTGACTGGGCACCACAATTTGTCTTCCTAAACACTGGCAAGAAATGATAAACCCAGAATATATACAGTTACACATGTACCGGTATTCATGTCAGATTCATTCATCTTACAGAGCCGGGCGATGTTCTTCTTTTAATCTATGTCCGCAAGCGATATCGGCGCAAGATTGCATGGAAATATCACATTTCTTTCATGACCGGAGTTTTAAAAATGCGAAAAAATTGCATGTCGAAGATTATCAACTAAAATCCATATTTCCGTATTTTTCATGAATTTCCGTACAAAAATCTGTACCAGTTGGCAGCTCTGCATAGACCCCTATTGTTAGTTTAGGTTAAGTTTTTGACAAAAATGTGTAACTTCTATATGCTTTCATGAATTTGGATGTAACTTGGATGCAGTGACCCTTGGGTGGGAAGCAGTGTTGTAGTCAAGTACTTTTTCCCGAGTACCACCGAGTACTTAAGTTGCCGAGTACGAGTACTTGTACCTCCGAGTACAAGAACGGGTCTCCAAGTACGAGTACTTGTACTTCCGAGTACAAGTACTTCCGAGTACTTCTGTTAAATGTGTTTGTCTGGACTTGCACAGAAGAAAATCAGGAAATCTCGATTTCTCCACAAGCCAATCTGGAGGTCAAAGGTCATCTAGGGATCATTTGAGGTCGTTGTTTAAAAATGCACAAAATTAACTCTCTTTCAGAACACAAAAGATATAGGGATGGTCCGCGGATCACTTGTTTTCCTTTGTAATGGGGTATATGTGATATATTCTGATCCAAATACAAAACATGTAAGGTACAGCCAATGAGATAAATATATGCTGGTGGTGTTGCTGATATACCGTACTACGCTATGAATCTCAAGACACAATGCAATCAAACCAAGACTCACATGAATATCCAGCACCATTGACAAGCCAACCACCGTCATTCAGACTGTTGTTGTGAGATGTCATCACAATCACATACTGCATATCACGCCATGTCATGTTAGAACTAGTGCAAGAAAACACATACAAAATAAAATACGTAAAGTAAAAGATGTTACAATCAGCAGAGACCTCTAAACCACTGATACAGAGTAGTTAGAAAATAATCCTATTGTGGGAGAAAACTAATGCTAGCTGTTACAGGGGGAGGTTGTTACAGAGTCGATATCTTTCAGACAAAAACAATTGAGGGCTCTCTTTCTCCTCTCATATAATTAACTACTTACACAATTTTTTATATGCATGTTGGAGGTGAAGCCCTCCCATCGTTATAAAGATAAGCCAAAAAAATTGTTTTTTGGCCTCCAAAGTCAAGTTTTGATACGAAAATGTTTTAACACCTCTACCATATGTGGATCGCTAAATATGACTCGACTGTTTTAAGTTCACTCATTTTCTTACTTGAGAAAGACGAGGAAAAATTCTAATGGTCCAAGACAAGTGCACCATTCAATCAAACATATCATACAGCTTCACTAAAACGTGGCACTTCACGTACGTGGGAAAACAATGGCATTATTTTATTTCCCAACAACCGTCAATGAAATGTGTCTTTCATGATCTCTTCACCATCACCAAGATAATCATCTTGATTTTCAAAGCACTGCAACTAAAGCTGAAAACTCTGAAAATAACGCGACCATTTGGCTTTCACTGCAATCAAACTCCACATGCAACATGAAGCTCTGTGTACATAATTTTGATTTCAGACCTGTCACACGTTAATGCTTGACTTATTTCCAGCTGTAAACTACTCCAATCCGGGGCTTACTTATGTGCATCTACCATCCAATCTACGCACTGACGACTGGTAGAACAGATTAAAATTGCGCTCACAATACAGATTTTACTGCACCCTTTTCATCAAATTTGTTGAAATATAACTTTAAAAATCAGACTTTGCAAAAGATAGAAAAATAGAAATTTTGGAAATAAATTTGGAAAAGTAAGATTTGTGATTAAAATTTTTTCTCTCTAAATGAATCCTTCTCTTAGCAGCAGTCCACTAAAGCATGATTTTCTGTATGACCGTTGCCTGGTGCATGCAGCACAGTCCATGAACAGCGCTTGATGAACATGTTGATTTGGGATTCCATGGATGTAGCGCTCAGTAAATACAGTGTGCAGTGTCTGCAAGTGCGAGATGGGAAAGTTTGATACGCGCTCCAATTGCCAATTTGTTTTACGTACCGTGTAATTATTTTCAAGCTGATCAGAAAATTCATTCCCACGTTTTGTTCATTATTGTATTTTTAAGACCTTTGAGGACTCAATTTTATACTTTTTAATGCTCTTGAAGGCCTTAACTTATAATTAAATTTAAGACCTTTTAAGACTTTTTAAGGACCTGCCTACATCCTGATCATGAAGTCATCAAAAATAAAAAAAAATTTAAAACACATACATTGTGTAAAAGGGAAGGTCCGATTGTCATGAAACTTTGTAGGTAATGAGACTGAGTGACTATTATGCAAAACAAGAAGTGACGTCATGATGACACCTTTAATTGACTTTTTATGAATGTTTACAGATTTCATATTGTCTTCTATACATATAAAATATGGCATTTTATATGTATTCAGATCAACGTGAAACTTGGCACAGACAAACAAGACACTAAGTCATTTGCAATCATCCGAAACAGCTGTGTCTGTCCACATGACAAACACACTTCTAGTTTCTGGGTTTTTGGTTTTTTTTGGCCAGGCATTATTTTTTTAACTGGAATAAATTATTTACACCCTTTGAACAAGTATTCATTGGGACATACATGTACTGTCTTTTTGTGTGCAAGTCACTTACTTAGATTGGAGGGCTAGGGCACACAGTCCTGCTGCCAGTGGAGCAGAGGCTGATGTTCCAGTGTGATCATCAGTGCAGCGGCCCCCTAAATCGGTTGTAATCTGTTTTAAAAAAAAAGGTTGTTAGGTGGATTTTCCAATGAGAATACACATGTTACATCTCCTCCTCAGTTAGTGAAGAGTATGTTGGCTTCTAATGAGGTGCAACCCATTTTGTGGTGCAACCTTATTTTTTTATTTTTTTTTATTTACCCAAACTTTCACAAGCAAGTGAAATTCTAAGAAGTTCTAAGTATCCTTGCAACCTGTAAAAAAAGTTACCAGAGAAAAGTTCTTATTGGTAAAATTTTCCAATACTATTTTGCCCAAGAAACCCTTTTAAAAATGAACCTGTGAATATAAGATTAATCCATTGCCCATGACAAGAAACACAATATAGGGGACCACTTTGCGTTCGTCATGTTAGCAGTTTTTTGCAATGGTTTTAATTTTATTTGACAGTGCCTAGAACCACCCAAAAAGTTTTTAAAATGTGAATGGACATGTAGGCCTATAATACATGTAATATGTGTTGAATCATTTTTTTCTTTCCTTTTTAATTTTTAAAATCACCCTAAAATTTCCGTCAAAAATGGACGGAAAATTTACCTAAGTTTTCCGTTAGGTAGGTTGATGCAAATTTGAGGATAATGTCAAAAAGCAATATAAATAATCAACTCAAACTATCTTTAGCAAAAGGCTGTATGTCTATTCATGTGTTGAAATTCTTCTTTGGTGGTTTCAGGTATTAAACAAATAATCACAACCATAGGAAAAATAACAGGGTTGCTGTTGAAACCCCTCAGCCAGGATCAAGCTATCATCCAGAAACCATTTACATTGAACTCAACATGGTGACCTTGACCTTTGACCCCAGAACCAATCCCAACATGCCTGTACCAATGGGCAAACCCAACCAAAGTAGACACCAAAATTTCATTTCAAACTCAATTATCATCCGGAAACCATGTACATTTAACTCACCACAGTGACCTTTGACCTTTTCACCCAAAATCTCATTTCCAACTCAAGTTATCATCCGGAAACCATTTACCTTTAACTCACCACGGTGACCTTGACCTTTGACCTTTTCACCCCAAAACCAATCCAAACTTGCCTGTACCAAAGGGCAACCCCCTACCAAAGTTAAACACCAAAATCTCATTTCCAATTCAAGTTATCATCCGGAAACCATTTACCTTTAACTCACCACGGTGACATTGACCATTTACCTTTTGACCCCAAAACCAATCACAACTTGCCTGTACCCAAGGGCATGCAACCCGCTACCACAGTTAGACAGCAAAAATGTGATTTTTAACTCAAGTTATCATCCGAAAAAACCAATTACATTTAACTCACCACAGTGACCTCGACCTTTGACCTTTTGACCCCAAAACTAATCCCAACTTGCGTACTCCCATAAAACCTCCTACCAAAGCTACAACCCCAAACAACATTTCTAACTCATGTTATCATCCGGAAACTAAGCTGCCCGGATGGACAGACGGACGGTCTAGCCAGACGGAATTGTGGGGTGATAGCATTGTGTTCCCATTATCCCTTTTTTCTAAAGATTCTCTTCTGGGGTGATGTTTTTCTATTGTGAAAATAGTGGGGTGATGTGTTCTGAAAGGAACATCACCCCACAAGGGGCCAACGTACGGACGGATGCCGTAGGCGATGACAATACCACTTGAGCCTCTCGGCTGAGGGTTAAAAACTGCTAACGTGACAGTAGCAAAGTGGCCCCCTTTATTGTGTTTCTTGTCCTATACCTCTTGGGTGTATTCTTCCCCCCCCCCCCAATGTTGTCAGCCTTTTTCAACTTTTCAGTTTTGCACTCCTTTTTCCTTGTAACCCCCCCCCCCTTGTTTTGTTTGTTTCTTGTACCTCTGTCATTTTGCCTTTGAAGAAGAACTTGTTAAGTTCGCAACGTCAGGCCGCACTAATTTTTTTAGATTTGTATATTTGAGGTCAATCCAGTCAGTAAGCAGTTTGCGGTAGTCCTATTCATTTTCAAGTATTAATGATGACAATTCCCTTGTTGTTGTAATAAAAGAGATGCAAAATAAGGTAATAGAGAAACAGGCCTTTAGTTTGGAGAAGAAAACAGAGAAAAGCAACCAAGAATGGGTACATTGTATGAATGGTTAAGTTGTGATACCAACTGCTTATCAGATTCAAACCTGCCAGCCAAATGATTGCATCAGTATTATAAAAGTAGAAGGTTGTGGGTTTGAGTCCCATCTTCCTAATTTGTGATTCTTTTCTTACAATCACTTAGGACAATACTGAGTACACAGTGCTCATATAATACGTCAGTGGGTGCAAATCCAAGTATAAAACTGACCCAGGATGAAATGCAAATGTCAGAAAGATTAATTTCATTTCAAATTTAAAAAATCATCGCTTGCCCATTACTAACGGACATAATAAAACCTGAAGAAAATGGTTAATTAACAGGTGATTTCACTGACCACTTTCTTCTCTTTTGGGCTTCCGCTGCTGTACGTTGTGGCTAATGTTGATGCACATTCTTCCAGATACCATGGGGCTTCACCTCTTTCAGATGTACTGCTGACTGATATTGTATAGATGCTATTAGTGTAGCCATCACACCCACAGTTATCCTTGGCGCGACCACCATTACCTGATGCCCAGACAAAAATGTTGCCTTTACCACCTCGACCCTGCAACATACATCCAAAGTCAAATGGACAACTAATGAGACCACCAACTGTCACAGATATGTCATTTAAATACATACCTTTTCTTAAAATCAACATTTGGATAAGCAAGCCATGAATGAGGTTTTTATTTATCTCTATACATAAACGACAACATGTATACCTTCTTTATTCCAACATTTATATATATAAAAATACCTTCTTTATTCCATCATGAAAGGCCTTTTTAGCTAGACGGCCTGGTCCATCAACAGTCATTCCATTGTCCTCTGGTCCCCAACTTGCACTGTAAATATCAATATGGTTTCGCCGTGCTGCCAACGAGCTTCCTTCAACTCTGTCTGTTACCTGATCATCAAGCATTCTGATACCTACATTTTTTTACATGAAATAAAAGTTGGTGAAAGTTTTCACTAATTATTGTGTGAATATCTGCATCTTTCGTTCTGTTTTTTTTTTCTTTACAGTATCGGTACATTGTTTTCTAGAACAATCAAAATTAAAAATGAGAAACATGCTTGCCACATGGAAAAACACAGCTTTTTGGCTGTTTGTAAAGGCTTCAGCAGAAAACATTCAAGGTCATGTAAAAATAAGGGTACTGACTGCAGGCTTAATTTTCTAGACTTACATGTACAGCTAAATGGATTAGAGTCGAGCAAAAGATGATGCAAAAGACTTGTAGAGAACACAAGTGAACAAAGTTCAAATGCCTTAGTGGAAAATATTGAGCATAAGGGTCTTTGAAATTTCTGAAATAAAAATGTAATGTGAATTTTTTGACCAATGATGATGTGACCCACGATGACGTCATCGGGACGTCACTCTTCAGGACACAATGTCACTATAGGGTCTTTACACGGGATAAGTTTCATTAGAATATGAGTTTGTTTTAGGTCCAAAATGCCACGGGTAACAAAACATGTATAAAGTCCATGGGATTTGGGTTAGAAAAAAAGAAGGAAAAACTAGAGTTATGCCTGTTTGATGAACAGGACATAGGCTTTTCTGCACAAGAAACGGTTATAGTGATCAGAAATCTTTTACCCTGACTCTAGGTTAATTTCCCTCCATGACAAGTGTTGGACTACCTTCATAAAGACTTTTGAGCCAATCAGTCTGATAGATTTATCAATAGAAAACTTTGACAAATGTTCATTCATGATGATGTCACATGCCCCATGATGACTTCATCGTAACAATACTTGGCAGTGCTCATTATTAATGGTGGTGTTGTGTTCAATTTTGTATTAAAGCAGAATTAAATTGTAAATATTTTTTTTTAAATCGTAAAAAATCTACTGATCACGTCATCGCAAAGTCATTTCAAGTTGTGTGTACTAGTACTATTACTTACCTACCCACCAAGTTTCATGATGATCAGACGTTTCCTTAAATGTGTTTTTAAAAAAATCACATTTTTGATGACATCATAATGACGTCACACAATTTTCACAATTTTATGATTAAACCTATTACCTAACAAACATAATACAGAAAAAAATTTGAATTTAGCATCTACGTTCGTGAAATATGGCTTAAAGGTCCAAAACTTCAAAAATTGATATAAAATCACACGATGACGTCACCTCAATTTTTACCTATAACACATTCCGGTCTACCTACACACCGAGTTTTCCACCCAATCCAACAATGCTAACAGTTCTTTACATATAGGGTCTTACAGTTTGCACATTTAAGATGACGTCACGTGACCCACGATCACGTAATCATAACGTCACTCTTTGGGACACAAATTCACTATGGGTTCCTTACATAGCTTTGGTTTCATTAGAATACATCTTTGTTTAGGGTTCAAAATGGCGCGGTTAATAAACTTGTAAAAAGTCTATGGGATTTGGGGTGGAATAAAAAGAAGAAAACAGAAAGAACAAAAATCAGAACAAAAACAATGCTTTTCCGCTTAAGCGGAAAAGCGAAAAGAAAAAAGGAAACAAAAAATCAGAAAAAAACAATGAGCAAAATTCAGAACAAAGACAATGGCTTTTCTGCAATTTTTAGTCAAAAACCAAAGATAGAAAAGAAAACTACATGTAGACTTATGTTTGTGGACAAACAGGGCTGTTTCAGTAACTTTTTTGTGACATGTGACATGTAAAGTTTCAAGTATATGTTCCATCAAGGAAGATATGTGTAGTTCTGTTTATAATAAATAGTGGCATATAATATGTAATTACATTCTCATAGGGCTTTAAATTATGATGTCGCATGTCACGTGATGACGTCATGATGACGTCACATCAAGTTTCATCTATAACTATAATATTATGGTAATAGTAAAGAACAACTCAGCCAGAGCATACATCGTTGAAAGTAAGTTTACATCTTTCACCAATTTTAAATTACAAGGCACTTCTGGTTTCAACCGGAAGAAAGGGTCATGTGATTTTGCAAATAATATAAAAATAACAGCGTTGCTGTTGAAACCCCTCAGCCGGAGTTTGTCGAAAAGGGCAAACTGACGTTCCAAACTCAAATATCATGTCTAACTGAAGTTATCATGCAGAAACCATTAACTCACAACAATGACCTTGACCTTTGACCTTTTCACCCCAAAACCAATCCCAATTGCCTACTCCCAAGGGCAACCCCTTTCCAAAGTTAGACACCAAAATCTCATTTACAACTGAAGTTATCATCCGGAAACCATTTACCTTTAACTCTCACGATGACCTTGACCTTTGACCTTTTGACCCCAAAACCAATCCCAACTTGCCTACTCCCAAGGGCAACCCCCTACCAAAGCTAGACAAGACGTCACGTAACCCATGATGACGTCATCATGACGTCACTTCAATTTTCATCTATAACACATCCCGGTTTAGGTGCATACCAAGTTTCAACCCAATCGGACCTGTAGTTCTGTAGATTCAGCCAAATCTGTCATATCTAGCCGAATTCTGCTAGAAAATTGTCACAACAGAAAAATGGCATATAATGGGACGTCACATTACTCATGATGACGTCATGATGATGTCAATGTTCGGCACACAAATTTAGATGCTGGTGTAAGTATATGCCAAGTATAAAGGCAATCGGATTAATTTTAGTGCCCAAAGTGCTGGAGACAAAAAGACGCATACAAATGCTATGGGCAAAATGACTGAAAAAGAAAAATAATGAAGTAATAAAATAAGAATAACATACCTCCAATGCTTGCATTATATGCCACTCCCACACCACATATGTTGTTACCAGCTTCCATTGCTACTTCACCTGCGCAACGTGTTCCATGCCTAGAAACACAGACAAATAATCGTATCAAAAGCTTAACCCCTATAGATCCAACTTTGCATTATATACAGTCGAACAATGTTGCGGATCCCACACCTCCCAATATAATTTGCAACAATTTTCCCACTCGTGCACGAAGCACAAGTTGTCCCCGCGCCATGCGTGTGTGTTTATGTAATACATGTAAGTAATTGGTGCACAACTTCAAGCCCCCTTATGGCACAAACTAAAATGTTTGTAAATGTATTATGAATTGTAATGTGTGATAAATAAAATAATGAAGAAAGTGAAGTACATGCAATAAATAAAGTAATAAATAAAGACAACAAACAAAACACTACCAGACTGGACGTAGTGGGTGGCCGAGAGTGACTCCATTTATCATTAATGCCTGGATCGTGCGCTTTTGTATTGTATTACGCTCAAGGACAGACAACAAAAGGAGCACAAATGGGCCTTTGATCCTCGGACGACGGTGCCTATTGTTAAAACCGGTCCTCAATCATACGATTATGTGCTTTGTCTATGGGAAAGTGTTACATTACTAGAGGGACAAAGGGAAACACAATAGGTTGTCCTCAGGCGTATAGTAAAACACAACTGTGCATGCCTACATGTGTGCACATCCACCGTACAGCACTGGTACCCGATTCTGCACCAGACAACCTATCTTCCCTCCGGACATGACACTGCTACCAACCAAATCCGTTGTTCTCCATCACTCGACACATTTTAAACTCTGCAACATTGATATTTTTCACTTAAAGAACTTAGCTCAATTTAAAATTTAGTTTTGCGACCAACCCCCATGCCAGCAGTTTTGCACAGGATACCCCCATTATGGCCATGGTGCAGTACTTAGCAGCAGTAGCTGTAGGCAGAACATCACCATGTTATAACATGTAAAATCCTGACAACATGCGAAAGAGTCAGCCAAAGTGTTTGTCAATGTCATGGATTGCTGACAAGCATTTCCTTCCAACGTATTATTCAATTTATTGAGTGAACCACAAAACAATTGGGATCATCAGTGAACTATGAAAGTGCACTAGGAAAAGACGCACAGGTGTATTGTGCTCATGCTCTTATTTTTAAATGATGCGATGTGCAAAACAATAACGGTGTATAACACAACACATAATACATTCTGCAAAGTGCATTTCTTTAATGAAATGGGGGAACTGTCATCCTAGGGGGACCTTTATAGTGAATCTGCAGCAACAAATTATTAAGACTGCTCTTGCAGTTGAAAAGCCCAACAGGTCTGCAATGTCATACACACAGAACTACATACATTAAGCAAACCTCATGAGACACAAAGGCATAAGACAGATCTGATAAAGATCCTTACCTGTTAGTTTGGTCATAGTTAGCACTTGGCATCGGGTCATCGTCATGGGAATTGATGTCACAGCTGGCAAGGGGGTCCTAAGAAAGGCAGACAAGAATCAAAAGTTTAAATACAGCTTCTTCTTTTTTCAACTTAAAAGCTTAAATCTCCAAGCTCAAAGTTACAGAAGGTGAACAATAACTAAGGACTGTGTTATTGCAATTCATTTAAATATATAGATTGTGACAATATGAGACTGGAGGACTTGAGATGAACTTGTACTGGAATCAACTACACCACTGATATTTTTCCTTTTGCAAACTTTGCAAGTTTGTTTAACAACATTTTGAAATTTAAGATTCAAGTCAGTCACTGCTGAGCAACAAAGGTAGCAACTTACATAGTTTTTAGCCAGATCTGGGTGAGTGTAATCAATGCCATCATCCAGTATGGAGACCACAATGCCTTTGCCAGTGTAGCCCATCTCCCATGCAGGCTCCACATTCATGTTGGGTGCATCTTTGCGGTTCTTTTGTATTAAGAGGGAGTGTAAAAAATATCCAAGAATAATCATTGGAACAATGACACAAACTCTGCTCACTTTAGATTTTTTTTCCTACAAGCTCTCAGACAGCATGCATGGATACAACATTTTTATCATTAAATGAACCAACATGACCAATGCTTTATTCTCAGAAATTCTCATATGGTGTTTTAAATCACTCGTTGGAAATAATGCCTAAGAAATTGCCTAATAAGACTCCCACTTATATATCACACATCAAATTAATTAATTGATGTGTATACAGTTCACACTATTAAAGAGATAAGCTGTGATACGTACAATTTACTTAGCATCTTCGCCATTGAAGAATTCCACTACTTGGAAACACACATACACTGTGAATGCACCCACTCTTGAATTACTATACTCCCAAGGACAATGCTTTGTGTTTCCCTTTGTCCCTTTAATATAACACTCTGGCATAGACTAAGCTCACAACCTACTACAGAGGACTGTTTTGAACAAACTGAAAGGATCCATTCTTTCTTTGTGTGTCTGTCCTCGGGGTTATGTAGAACAAGTACATGCCAACCTGTACATGTATGAATACATGTGTAAATATTTACTGAGCAAAATGCCATTGCAATCTTTGTGTCACCACAAGATCCTGAGATGTCATGAGAATGTCATGTTTTTGTGAAAAACAAAAACACAGGATTGTAAACGGGATCCAATGCTAATTTATGCATACTGTGTCAGCCAATCAAATTAGGAAGTTTGGGCCAATGAGAACTAATGTTACATGTACATCGAACATTCAGTCAATGGGGCAGCTAATTATTCTGCTGGCTTGTTTTAGTTCAAAAAGAAAGTGGAACTTTAAGCCCGCCGCACAAGAGAGCTAAGTACTCAGCAAATAGCTCAGCACGTACCTAAATACATAAATTGATTACAAAGACTGCTAGAAGACAAGGTTTGGTGAAAATGCAGAAATGAACTGGGCCCAATTTCATGTCTTTGCTATAGCCACAGAATTCCGTGATGACAATCACCATTTTGGGCTAACCACGCTAGCAGAAAAATTGTGCTACTAACCCTGTAAGCACAACATATGCGCATAAGCCAAAACTCCTCACTAATCCGTGAAATACATGTACACTTACTGTAATCACAGAATTTTCTGCTATTGTAAGCAGGGATTTTTCATTGACAGTAAGCTGAGCCAAGAAATTGGGCATTAGACTTGCCATGACAGGAACACTTGCCATAGCATTAGAAGAAGTGACTACATGTGCATGACATGTACGTCAGGTTTCTGAGGGCTAATGGCAGGTCAATACATTCACTGTACAGTAGGGCATATTGCCTGTGAAACAATTGGTTTCATCCGAAACAAATTTTGATATTCATTGATCTTTGTCTATTTATTTTAAATTCATAAATACCTAAGACAGTTATACTAATTCCTATTGGTCGAGAGCCTGTCACGTGGCCGGTCTTAAATTGATTATAAAGACATGGCTGGCTGGTCTTAAACACTTTTCCAGTGTCACATGAAATTTGGACTCCTAAAACTCCAGTGCCTCTTGTTTTATTGGTTGAACGTTCATAATACTCACATAGGCATGCGCAATACTACCAGTGCGTCAGTATTTTATAGTCCTAAATTCACAACGCAACGCCCCAGGTGCATTCTGCGCGATGTCGCGCACTACGCGCGATGCGCGCGTTGATCTCCTGATAAGGTAAGTAATTGTAGAGGGACATTCCATATTACAGTCAGAGGGGTGTTTGTTACAACATGAAGAAAAAATTGTTGAGCAAAAAAGTTAGCAATGTCTAGTTTTTGACTTGTTTGAGTGATATTTTGACCGAAAAGGTATTCATGAAAGGGAATATATGTGTGTTCGGTCGGTATTAAACACTCGGGCTTCGCCTCGGGTAATTATCGCCCATCCAGACTCAAACTGATCTTAAACAGAGTGTTATAATCCCAAACCTCCCAAACACACATTTATTCCCTTAATCATGGGTATTTTCATGCTTTCGTCTAAAAAATCATGAATGCATCTAAAAACAGATGAAATTATGTTTTTAGTTATTTTCAAAGAGTGACATGTTTCTGGAAGCAGAAAGTTTACCGGTGCCTTTAAATAGCGTAAGACATTATCTACTCATCACATCACAAGCAAAACTAACATGTGGTTGTGATGCTATTTTCTTGGGTCCAAGAACACACAATTTGCAATGATACCCATACTGCTCACAAACATGAGTTACTTGGAGTTTAACACACTAATTTCCATTTTGTGTGAATACAATCGTTTTGCCATTACTTTCTCTCTGTCCATTTAGTCCATTGGCCAGAGGCCAAAATTTGACTTATTGGTACCACCTGAGGTGGCAAAATCTAAATACATTTTTTGAAAGGTCTATGTCTAAGGATGATAAATTGATGTGATAGCAATCCCAGGGTGGTAGCTTAGTGGTAATTAATGCCCGCTTTTTAAGCCTAGTCAGAATGAGCTTACTACATAAATCCTTAGCACTTTGGTTAGGATATGGTTGTACAATTCGCAAATACACCATTATGCTTTGTTGTGTAACGATGAAACTTGGTCATTGTACATAACTGTCAATACAAAATATTAACAGACAGCCCGACTTGTTGCTAGGACTGTGGAAGTGGGAAACATGAATCCCTATTGACAATATCTTCCATCCAGAAAATTTCAGAATTTTGGCAATATTGACAATATCTTCCATTCAAAAATTTTCAGAATTTTGCTTTAGAAACAATGCACGTCTAGACGTCAGATTTTGGAAAGAATTCCTCATCAGTTTTGATGGAGTTAAGAAACTAATTTTTTAAATGCAATTTTGCTAAAAATGACTGGAACGGTATTGTCTTATATGTGCAAATCGCGACAGTTTCTCGCTTGGTTCAACATAAAAAATATTTTAAAAAAACATTCTAAATTAACTTTTCATTCAGCCAATTTTTTAACGTCTGTCAAGTTACCAGAAACAAAACATCTTTTTTTTTGGTCCAATTACCAGAAACAAAAAAACTTGTTTTAATATTGGCATTGTGATATCTTATACAGTATTAGAAATAGTGCAGATTTAAACACATCCTTACTTTTATCATCAATGTTAGTGTTTGATGACTTCACTGTAATCGGCAGTTGTTAAAGCTCTTCTGTTATTATTTTCTTCAGACTGACCTGTCCAAAGAACTATATAAATCATAAAAATGCAAACTTTGTCATGGGTGCTCATTTACATACCATGTACCACTGTTGAGGGTACTTAGGATCATTGATCCGTTCAACACCACGTTTTACTCGCTTCCGTATCTTCTGCTGCTCAATCCAATTTACCTGTACAGAGACAGAGGAAAAATGGAATATTTTATACATGTGCACAAATTTGATACAGGACACACTTGTGTTACAAAATAGACAACAGATACGATACAATGAAACATGCGAAGTTGTTGAATACGTTGCATAGGAACGTAAAGACATCTCAAAGTAAAAGATACATAATGTAAATTTGCACTTGAAGTGAGTCAAAGGAGCCTTTTTCTGTACATACCTTTGTGCCTTTCACATTGTTCATACTGTGCAAGAAAGTTCCAAGACTGAATTTGTTTTATGAATCATTTGGAACTTTTCCTTTTGTTGCTACTGATATTTGATGACGTGATAGGGTCAGTATGAAAACTTAAAAGCTGAGTTTTGCACACACACAAAAATTAATTTTAAAAAACATCCAGTTTTCGAGCCTCCTTTTCGTCTCCTAAGTTCCGTGGGAAAAAAATCTTCAATCTTGTAAAGTACGTACATGTACCAGTACCTGGCTTTCAATTCAATTCAATTCAATTCAATTCAACTTTAATGGTCCTACCATGAAGGAAAATTGCTAAGCATACATGCAATACACGAAAAAATTAATTAATTACACACAATCATAAATAAACTACTAAAAAATTAAATTAGATAGCTTACATACTTTAATATTAACCAGTTTTCAATGAAATATTGGAAAAGATACATACATGTACATGTACCTTACATGTACATGTACTGTAGCTGATATCAGTATTTTGACTCAAGAATCACAAAATGAAGGCTTTTAATTTAAAAAAAATAAATAAAAGCAAAAACAAAAATGTTCTGATTCTCTCTACAACAATTTCCAGTCTCTGACAATTCCATAAAGAAGTGGACAAAGTCAACAAATGGAAATTTGTTATATCTTTAGAACTACTGGTACAAGCATCACAACAACAAACAAGTGTGGCATCAAAAAAAGGGGACGACGACATCTTGCATTTGAGTGTTGTGACAGTGAGATGGAATTTAGTTTAGCATGATTTGGGGTCCAAAAAACTTGTGTGTTTTTGGCTGATTAAGTCATGGATTGGTAGTCATGGTAATCATCTTTGCACTTTGTTTCAATAGGCAAAAGTGAGTGTTATTGTGATATTTTAAGGCATAGAGAAAGGTTCAAATTCTATGCCGAAGCAGCTTTTGATCATTCATTTTTTGTTTATGTTTAAATTAGTGCCTTGAAGATGGGCCGACAAACTGTAAGGCCAAAAAAAAAAAGTTTCTGATTTCTGGTCTGCACGCGTATCGCCATAGCCTTGTGCGTCGGCAAAATTTAAATGTTTTTTTTTTTCAATGCAAGATGATGATTCAAAACTGCCAAACTCCCTTGTTTAACTAGAATCCTGCTGCTGCACATACATGTATGAACATGTTTTTAGCTGAGGTTAAAAATGATAAAATAAACTATTGCAATAGTCTTAAGCAGGAGGTGATAAATGCGTGAACAAGTTTCTCAGCAGTTGACTGATCAACGAATTTGCCCGATCCTACGTAGTGCCAAATTTGCAGCCCGACATACATTGTTTATGTGTGTGGTCATGCCAGCATGTTTATCAAATGTTACCCCGAGGTTGCGTACAGCAGACGCTGTGTGAGTGACATCCAAACCAACTGTGCTGACCGCCTCAGGAACTTGGATGTGATGTGCAGAACCTCTGTCATCCCACCATTGAGTTTCAGCCTATTCGCGATCATCCAGGATTTCACGCAGTTGATGCATTGTTCAAGTTCCGAAATTGCAGCAGTCTTCTTCGATGAGTTGATGACCATATAGAGTTGTGTATCACTCGCGTATGACATCAACTGGACACCATCAAATGATGCAACCACTTCTTCAAGAGGTGCAATGTACATTGTGAAGCACAGTGGTCCAAGTACGGAGCCCTGTGGGACGCCATTTGTCAAAATTGCTGGGTCAGACTGCGCTGCGTCAATCACAACTGATTGAGTGCGGCCGGAAAGATATGACTTGAACCATTGGAGAGCCGTTCCAGTTACACCATAATGGTTTGACAATCTTTGTAAGAAAATACCATGGTCTATTGTATCAAACGCGGCTGTCAAATCCAACAGAACAAGAACAACCTCCCCATGTGTATCCACAGCTCGAAGAATGTCGTTCGAAACACGTACAAGAGCTGTCTCTGTAGAGTGGTGTTTACGATAGGCAGACTGTCTCTCGGCATGTTAAGTTATGCATGTCAAGATGTCTAGTTAACTGAGCAGCGACACAGCGCTCAGTAATCTTAGACAAGTAAGAGAGGTTTGACACTGGTCTGTAGTTCTTCAGACGATCAGGGTCGAGTGATGGTTTCTTGATCAATGGTGTTAGTTAGGTTGCTTTGAAACTACCAGGTACTTCCCCAGATGTGATGGAGAAGTTCACAATATCAAGAACAGCCGGTAGAAGTTCATCTAAACACCACTTCAGCACCCAGGTTGGAATGGGATCGAGAGGGCAAGACTTTGAATTCGAGTCCTTGATAATTTTGCAAATCGCGTCGGGTGTCAACCTCTGAAAATTACAGAACAAGTGTTGTAGTCGAGTTCCAAAACTCGAGTACCAAGTTTTCCGAGTACACACAGTGCCGAGTACAGGCCAAGTCCGAGTACTTTTTAGTCGAGTCCTGGGCCAACAATCCGAGTTCGAGTTTTTCAGAGTCCGAGTACGGGCCGAGTATGAGTACAAAGATATCGAGTACATCCCGAGTGCATTTTTAAACCAAAGCATTGTGGAAATTAGCACCGTTACTTACATGTGATATGTAAAGTAATTACCCAGTATTCCAAGAAATTAACACGTACACATATTAAAAAGTGTCGTTTTTGCTTGGTCAAGTTGTTCCAGACTTCTCCGAAATCCGCAGCCCACATGACTTGCATACTGCGCTGTGCTGCTTCTGTCCGTTAGCGAAATATTCCTTGTGATCTCTAAACCCCCAAGATATAATTTCTGACAAAGAAGACATGTCTATGTCTGGATCGAACTCGCCGCCATGCGCCAGAGAATGTGACGCGTTTCCAACAAAGAGTGATGAGCACAACCTCTTCCCCACGGATACGATCATTCCGCGCCTTGTTAGTTAGAAAATGCCGCGTGTGATGAACGCACATGCAGCCCATGGAAAGAAGGTTGCGATTTATTTCACTGATATTCTTGTAGTATTCAGTAGGAATAGGACAGTAAAATATGTGCACAAGTGATACTGCGAGCGCTGCCAATACCCATTCACGAATACTTGATTTAGAGTTGATAAAGAATACAGTGCAATACTTTCATCATTTTCATATACACTCTGTGAAATTTTTGGTCAAAGTTTAGTATCGAAAAATTTGTATCGAAAAAATCTGAATTATCTTTCGAGTACTGCGCGACTGGGATCGACTGTTCACCGAGTACAATTTGTCAAGTTAAGGGACGAGTCCGAGTACAAAATTACAAGTACGTGCCGAGTACTTGTTTTTTTCAAGTACTTATGATCAAGTATGGGCCAAGTACTTATTGGTACTCGAGTTGTACTCGAGTTTGAGTTCGAGTACGAGTACTCCAACACTGTACAGAACTGGTGAACATCTCTTTTTGCGTCATGAGTAGGAACAATAGTTCCGATGAAGCTATCTAATTCAGTTTTCACAGATTCAATCTTTTCACAGAAGAACTCGGAGAATTCTCCTGCAAGCTGATTGGATGATTCATGCAATGGAAGGACTTTATTGGGTCTAACAGCAGAGTTTAGTTGGCTCAAAATTCTTTTTGAACATAGTCCAGGGCTTGAATTGAACAACGGCCACGACAGCCAGTGCCCTCATTGCCTTCTCACTGGCCAAAGTGCCCCACAAAAAAATCCCCGTCTTCACGGCCAGTTTTGCCTTGCCTTGCCGTAATCTTTTTGCAAAAACATTCATAAGACTATTAAAACCACTACAATCCTTGATTTCAGTTGTTTTTCACACATGCAGCCAGGTAATTTGTAAACACAGGGCAGGGTTTTGAATTTATGAGGGAAATTTGGGAATAAAATGACGATGACTTCGACAAAACGTAAAACAAAAACAAAGATGTCGATCACACAGGCACGGCACCACCCATAAAACTGTGTTCCATAAAACGTAATTTGTACCCAAGGAAACTGTTCAAAATTACACAAAATAACAGCGTTGCTGTTAAAACCCCTCAGCCAGGGTCAAGTTATCATCCGGAAACCATTTACCTTAAACTCAACATGGTGACCTTGACCTTTGACCCCAGAACCAATCCCAACATGCCTGTACCAACGGGAAAGCCCTACCGAAGTTACATGTAGACACCAAAATTTCATTTTCTAACTCAAGTTATCATCCCGAAACCTTTTACCTTTAACTGATCACCACGGTGACCTTTGACCTTTTGACCCCAAAACCAATCCCAACTTGCCTACTTCCAAGGGCAACCCGCTACGAAAATTTGACTCAAAAATCTTATTTCTAACTCGTTATAATTCCGAAACAATTTAACTTTAACTCACCACGGTGACCTTGACCTTTGACCCTTTGACCCCAAACCCAATCCCAACTTGCCTACTCCCAAGGGTAACCCCCTACCAAGGTAAGAGACCAAAATCTCATTTCTAACTCAAGTTATCATCCGGAAACCATTTACCTTTAACTCACCACGGTGACCTTGACCTTTTGACCCCAAAACCAATCCCAAATTGCCTACCCCCAAGGGCAACCCCCTAACACAAAAATCTCATTTCTAGCTCAACTTATCATCCGGAAACTGTTTACCTTTAACTCACCATGGTGACCTTGACCTTTGACCTTTTAACCCCAAAACCAACCCCAACTTGCCTACACCTAAGGGCAACCCCTTACCAAAATTACAATTCCAAACAACATTTCTAACTCAAGTTATCGTCCGGAATTTAAGCTGCCCGGACGGACGCCCTAGGCGATGACAATACGATACCCCTTGAGCCTCTCGGCTGAGGGGTAAAAAAGGTGTCATTTGAACTGAGAGAAGTCTGATTAAGATTGAAACGGTAATTTTTTAATGACAACAAACACCCTTGACTCCAATTTGATCGAAACTAAAGAGGGGCCCTAAACTACACGATCGCCTGTATAATCATCTTTCTTTTTTTATAGTCAGCCTCCCTGCCCCTTCTGCAGAAATTATTTGGCCTTGGTGCCCTACCTACATGTACTGGCCTTGGTGCCCTCAATAATTGTGCTAAATACTTACCAAATGCAAGGCTAGTCTTAACAGGAGATAGGCCTATGTGGAAAAATTTACTGCTTAGTTCGTGATAAACATCATCAATGTGTTAAATTATGTTATTTAATTTTCAAAGAAAAAGTCCATCTTTTTAAAGATTTTTCAGACATTTTAATATTTTGCCGGTAGATTTGACACATTTTAGCTGATAATTTACGATCTTCCAAATGTATGTAACATTTTTGTTTATTTTTTTGAATGAAAGGGTATGATGATGCTTCAAAAGTTGCTGCCATGCTTTGAAAAAAAAAAAGGAAAAAAATGATAAAAAAGACAAACAAGTGAGACTACCCTTACCCTCCAGGGTATAATTTGGCCAGAAACACTGCCAGAAACACTGCCAGAAACACTGCCAAAAGCAATGCAACACTTGTCAAACTGACAAGCCTGCCCATTGTAGAAATCAATCAGGTCAAAAGTCTCAAGGCCAAACTGCCTCAGAGTCCTTGGTCACTGATGTATTAAAAAGATGATGCTGAGCCAGTATTGTACTTAACTGTGTTACTGTTTTAGAAATGGCCTAATTGCTGTTTTCTATATATATAAGAGAGAACTTTACTCGCCTCCGAGACGATGTTTGCTCCTGAAAGGATCCGAGACCGCGGGCTCCCACGGCGCCAAAATCGCTCCACGTCCGTGGAAAAATGCGGAGGGTGTCTCCCGCCGGGTCGGACACTTTGGGTCGTCCTAATTTTCCGGTACTAACCGGTGATCCGTTTCGTCGATTTTTCATGACTGCGTTTTGCGCAGGAATTTGCCGTCGTGTGCACTTTCACGTTGACTGCCTTGCTGCCCCCTGTGCTGGCTTTTCTGCGAGTCTAGAATGTGCGAGGTCAGCGGCTACAACGTAGGGGTTTTGTTTACGTGTTCTACTCGGCCGTTCGGCAAAAGTGTTCACCAAACGGTAATATGGGGTGACCTTGGCAAAATATTTTTTCTCCATGGTGCGTGGCCACCAAGTGTCCCTATTCTTTCCTGTGCTTTGCTTGCCGCCCCTGCGCCGAGTGCAACGAATACCCAGAAGGACTACACATTAGTATGCCTTGCCGCAGTCTGACCAATCGAAAGTCTACACTGCGTAGTACTTCCGGGCTATGCGTAAAACCGTCGATGGCAACGCATACTGCAGCCTGCTCCACACCCTGGAAACGAGGTTGGGTCTACGGTGCTCGCTATTTGAAGCGCAAGCATGTGACGTGATATAGTGCTCCGTTGCTTCCATCATGTCCATCATGTGTTTATAGCTCCGTGCTTCCACCAAGGCTGAGCGTTGTGAGTTCGCTGCCCGCCACGTATAATTCAGTGTCGCGTTATAATTTCGGGGGCCTGTTTGGGATCAACGAAGGATCGATGCATTGCTTCAAATATCGCGATCTTAAACGCAGTCACAAAAAAATCGACGAAAAAGTGTCAGACCCGGCGGAAGACACCCTCCACATTTTTTCCACATTTTTGGCATTTTTGGCATTGCGGGAGACCGCGGTCTCGGATCCTTTCAGGAGCAAACATTTCTCGGAGGCCGAGTAAAACTTTCTCTTGTATAGATGGTTGAACCAACATGAATAAAAATTGAATCGACTTTTTCCTCGCAGACGGTCTCGCAAATAGTAAGAAGTTCAAGTTTACGTTTGTTGAAGAGTCCAATACTGAAACTTAATTATGACCTTCCTCCATGACTCAGACTGTTTGTAATTTTATGGTAACACTCAACATTTTCATTTCAAATGACACCTTCACGTTTCATTGCATTATGATTTATTGTCAAAACTGTACAATCAGCCTTCGCCTGTGTACTCTAGTAACCTTTTTACTACGTTTTCCAAATGCGACTGCCTCACAAAATGCCAATTTAACAGACCAACGGGAACATTTACAGACAGTTGCCATGACACATAATTATCATGTGCGTAAACCCCCCCCCCCCCCCCCATTTTAAAACGGGGGACATTGTTTGGTCCCCCCCCCCCCACACACACACACACACGCAGTCGTTTTTTGCTATGCTTCCGAGGATTGGCTTTGTGTTTTCCTTTGTCCCTGTAATATAACACTCTCCCATAGACTAAGCACACAAACCTGCGTTCGAGGACAATAGGCACCTTCCTTCGAGGATCAATGGCCCCTTTGTGCTCCTTTTGTTGTCTGTCCTCAGGCGTAATGCCATGCAGGAACACTTTTTCTTTCAGAATAAAAATTGTAGCCTACAATAATGATTCTATATTGCTTAGAATACATGTAGCTGATTCAACTACTCCAAACTTTCAAAGATGATCTTTTGCTCAAATTGGTTTTAGTGGTCAGATATTGCCTCAGATCACACCACAGAAATTGCTTTTCTATAACTGCATGTCTCCTCAACTATATCCCCCATTAACATTTAACTCCCCACATTTTTATCCCCAACACTAAGCCCTACCTGATCTATGATCGGGTAAATCAGCTTGTTCATACATAAATTGCATGTTCATCTGCAAACAGCGCTTCTAGCTTATAGAAATCTATGACTGCACAGAACGCCCCTATAGCGCCCCACCCCGCGCACCGACCTTTAATTTTCAAAGTTGGAGAACGCTGAATGATCATTAAGTCACAGATATTTATGCATGAAACTGAACATTATTAAAACACGATTCTGCATGGACACACAAAGATAAACTTGAAACGTCTGGAAAGGCAGAAAAGCCAGTTGCATTGTCCGTAGACAATCAACATGTCTTGTTGGCTTTTCCGCATTGTTGCGGAAAAGCCTTTCTGTTTGTTCTGATTTTTTTTCTTTCTTCTTCTTCTTCCTCTTCTTCTTTTTTTCCCAAAAGCCCATAGACTTTGTACACGTTTATTCTACACGCCACTTTTGCCATTAAACTTTGTTGCATATCGTTCAAAGTTTTCATAGGCATAGTCCATACAGCATAGATGTATGCGGACAAGCGACGTCATGATGACGTCATCATGGGTCATGTGACGTCATCGCAAAGTTGCATATTTCAAAGCCCTTCTACAGAACGGTATGTCCGATTGGCTTGAAACTCAGCATGTGGTTAGACCGGAAAGTGTTATAGATAAAATTTGAGATGACGTACGTCATCATGACGTCATCATGTGGTTTTATATTTAATTTTGAATTTTTGAAGACTTTTGCCATATCTCACTAATGCAATATGATAAATTCAAAATTCTTTTTGTATTAGGTTCGCTGGGCAATAGATTATGCACAAAATTTGGAAAAATGCGTGACGTCATGATGACGTCAGCAAAAATGTGATTTTTTGAAACACATATAAGGGAATGTCCGATCGTCATGAAACTTGGTGGGTGGGTAGATAATAACACTAGTACACAAAATCTTGAATGACGTCACGATGACGTCATCGGTCGATTTTTAAAAAAAAATTCAATATTGCCAATTTTATTCTGCTTACAACTTTTATTAATCCGATTGTTTTCAAACTTGGTACAGACTAAACCACATTAAAATAATGAGCACTTTAAAGTATTGTTACGATGACGTCATCATTAGACATGTGACATCATCGTTAACTTGTATAATTTAAGCCCCTATATCTCATGAACAGTACGTCAGATTGGGTTGAAACTTGGTATGGGGTAGGCTGGGATGTGTTACAATAAATATTGAGGTGACATCATCGTCATCGTGTGATTTTATATAGATTTTTGAAGTTTTGGACCTTTAAGCCATATATCACGAACCCAATACCGGTATGTTAAATTTAAAATTCTTTTTGTATTAGGTTTGTTAGGCAATAGGTAGGCCTATATGTACAAAATTTTGAAAAATGTGTGACGTCATGATGACGTCATCAAACGTGCGCTTTTTTGAAACACATATAAGATAATGTCCGATCGTCATGAAACTTGGTGGGTGGGTAGATAATAACACTAGTACACAACATCTTAAATGACGTCACAATGACGTCATCAGTAGATTTTTTACGATTTTTTTTAATATTGCCAATTTTATTCTCCTTACAAAATTTAACACTTTCATTAATCCGATTGTTTTCAAACTTGGTAAAGACTAAAACCACAATAAAATAATGAGCACTGCCAAGTATTGTTACAATGACGTCATCATTAGACATGTGGCGTCATCGTTTGTATATTTTAAGACCCTATATCTCATCAACAGTAATTTAGATTGGGTTGAAACTTGGTTTGGGGGCAGGGCGGGATGTGTTACAAATAAATATTGAGCTGACGTCATCATGATGTCATCTTGTGATATTTTATATTACACTTTTGCCATATCTCACAAATGCAATATGCCAAAATCAAATTTTCTTTTGAATGAGATTTGTTAGACAAAACATAAATGCACACAGTTTTGCACAAAACAGAAAAACATGACCTCAATTTTAAAAAAACATAATGCGGAAAAGCCCTATGTTCTGTTGCAAACAGACATAGACCTTTAGTTCTTTTTCCACTTTTTCCCATAGGTTTTGTACACGTTTTTATTCTACAAGCCACTTTGGGAATTATTTTAAATCCGATCAATTTTAAATTTGGCATAGTCATTGACCATCATCTGAAGATGTATGCCAAAACTTTTCGTCTTGGTGACTTCATCAGGGATCAGGTGACACCAATTAAAATGTTCAGTTTTCACAGTCTCATAACTATACATGTAGAACTATTGGACCGATTGATCTCAAACTTGGTATGTTTATATAGACAGGGAAGTTTTATAAAAATACAATGTAGATGAAAACTGATGTCAAGGTCATGTGACCTTTACTTCAGGTGTCACCGGAAGTGTTAATTTTAGACCAAAATTATCATATGTCATGGGTTTGCAGTCCTTCAATTTTAAGGAGCGCGATCGCGCAGGCGCTCCTACTGCGCTCCTCGACTGTCTCGAAGGAGCGCCAAAAATAGCGCTCCTCAGAAATCCAAAAGAGGGCTCGTCAAACACGGGAAGTTTAAAAATAAGAAGTGATAAAAACGCGAAGGATTTTAAGTCTTAAGCTACACGTATTTTTCGTTGGTATAATGCCCAAACTCACGTTAATATGCCTCTGGACATCGCTAAAAATGAACGAACACCGAGCTCGTACGTACTGTATAAGATCGTGTGTGTACAGCGGTTGTATACTGTGCGTGCACAATCTGCATATCACATAGAGCTGCATGAAAACCACTGATCTCTATTTAAAGACATGTGGGCCCGTACGTGCGAGTGCAGCAATGACTGGTTCCCGCTGCGCCACGCACTAAGTCCCAATGAAGGCATGATGAAAATGCGGTAACCAGTCAATGTAATAGTCGCGCACGGTGCAATGCACTGCCGTACAGTCTTTTGCGTGCACGCCGGACGGAATAGACATCGTAAAAATGCCAAGAAAACAACGATTGAGAAGGCCGATCTATGCAAGCTTATTCACAGAACTTGATCTCTCTTGTCTGTGTATGTATTTCCAATGTTCATGAATTTATTTTGAGGAAGTTTTACTGGTATGTGAAGTGAAATGATGCAGCTCGTTTCACCGAAATCCTATACTGTAAAACGAGTCTCATTGCCGGGCCACCAGACACAGTGCATTACAAACGCTCGTACTAGTGCGAAGTTCAGACGTTGTTAGCCAGTTTCTCGTCGTGACTAGCATTGTGTACAGTGTTCTAGCCAAGCATCAAATAGCGCTAGCACCCGCTACGCTTTCGGAAATAAGCGCTATGCTTAAATCGCGCCGCTACGCTACCGCTACGCTATAAATTTTGGTTGCGAAAAAAAAATATCTGCCGTTTGTTCGTATACAAGCACAGCGACTTTGAGCATTGCGCACTGGCCGTACGACACAGCGAAAAATAAACAACGATCCCACCGCACGTACCCCGTACGATACCCCTACCGTGATGCTGCGCCACACGCATTCGCTATGATAGCAATAAGCACGTGCTGTTTTGTGCTGCGTAGATACAGCGCTCCGTACGGACGGACGTGGACCACACCATTTTGCGCTATCGGGTGTGCTTTCCTAAGGTCAATATTTACAAGCATTTCAACTGTTTTAAAATTATAAATAATACTTTTTATCAAGTCCGAAACATATAACTGTTTGAAAATAAGTCCTTCAACGTCGGAACATAATTTTCGTAAAGGATTTATTCGAGAAACGATGTCCAAAGAAAGGTTAAGCACCCCTACGATATCAATGGATCCGTCCCCAAAGATGGCCGCACGTGAAGAATTCTTCTCGAAGAATGTCGCTGTCGAAAATTTGGATTTTTGACTACACTACTCGTTGCTGATAATAACAGTTCAATAAGTTTGGTAGTAAAAACGGATCTGTTTGTTCTTAGGACAAAATCAATCAGCAAGTATTGCAACAAAACAAGTTTTTTAGCGCTCCACGAATGCGTGGCTTTCTCAAATGCTGAGGGAAATTTGGTCTCGTAGTTCGTCGGCGTAGCCGGTGTGGGCTGGCCCGCGCCGCGCCCGCACGCCGGGGCCGGCCGGGGCCGGGGCCGGCCGCGGCCGGTATAGGAAGCAATTCCCGGTGATTATTTCTCATCGTCATTATCTACAATTATATTTTTTAACATAACAAAAATGAGATTTCTCCTTCACATTGTGTTGTAGCATATTGAAATTGCAATCGCCGACGACTTTTTATGTCTGAGACCTCCATGGTTTTACAATTTCTCTCCCTGCCGACCGGATGGTTTTATTTACAAATTTAAAATCAGAACTACTGCTACTACGGCAGCGCTACACAACACAAGGCTTCTTGAAATATGAAATGTTCATGCGATTTGTTCTCACACTTAATATTGACAAAGTAAATCCCATTTTTTTTATAAAACATTGAGGAACTACTAAAAATGGTTAAACATCAGAAAGCATCGATCTTGGAACAACTTATACATTGTAAACGTAATCTAAAATTTGAAAACAGAAGAAACTTTACAGGAGCAAGAGTATTAATCATTGAAACAAATAAAACAAAATTTCTTATAATTTTAAACACTTCTGCTAAAAAAAAAATCAGGGGAAAGTGGCAGGGAATCGCCTCAGATTGCACCACAGAGCATCTAGAGTTCAAAATTTTCGGGGCCCTTAAGCGGGCCCCCGACCCCACGCCGTAAGGGCTTCGCGCTCCGCGCTCGCATAAGTCGCCGAACCAAAATTACCTCTACGCTATAATTTCACCCTGGCTAGAACACTGATTGTGTATATGGCATACTTGACCTGCATTTTCCAATATTTTTAAGATTATCGACGGCAGATATTTTCGATAAAACTTAAGGCAAGTTTGTGTCATTTTGAGGCCCTTTTTGTATAGCTTTCGTAGAGCAATTGAAATAGTTCAGGCTGAAAATTTCATATAATTTTAAAGAATCTGAAAGCCAATATTCAGTTGCTTTATGTGCCGTTTATTAACTCTCCATTTTCCAAGTATAATCCAGTGATGAACCAATTGACAACTGTATTAAAAAATAAAAGCCTAAGCAGTAGTCAAACCTTTTATTAATCTCCATTTAGTTAGTTTTTAAAAATAAATTTTACCTTGTCTAACAGTTACAATAACGAAAAAAGTAACGTAACTTGAGCATATGTTATTATGCAAAAAACAATAATAATGCAGCCCCTTGAATAAATCCTTATATTCAAAATAAAACAAAAACAATGGTTACCCGTCGTTTTACCGCTGTTTATCTGCATATTTTAAGGAGAGCGATTTGCTCTCCTCAAATATTTGAGGAGAGCGATTTATAGCTCTCCTGGATTTTCTTTAAATGAAGGACTGGGTTTGATACCTTATATTTTTATGATGCAACATTTGAAAAAAAATATGTTGCTCTGTTATTACCGTGCAGTTTATTGTTCTCATTTTATGTTGTCATGAGTATTTTTAATGAGGCAATTTTGAGGCCACCATATCTCTACAATGTAATAAGTACATAGTTCTTGTTCTTTGCACCTAGAATTCTATTGGTCTAAAAATGTGCCTCTTAGGATGTCAAGGTCATGCAAGTGTTAACTGTCAACCCTAATTACCATATCTCAGGAATTATAGGTAGTGTCAATCATTTGTAATTTGTGCATTGTGTTTGTTTGAAGCAACAGAAGTGCTCAAAATTTAAAGATGGGTGCTGAACAACTAACCTGATGCAGTTTCAGCTCAGTGAATGCAGTACATTGTATATCCCGAGAAAACAATATTCTAGGATCAGCAGAAAGTCCCCATAACTCAGTCTTAATTTCCTTAACAATAAGCAACTTCCCCATAACGCAGTGGCGGCCCGCCCCCAGTCACAAACACACACACATGGACAGCCAAGGCAGAAACAGTATGCCCCTTCGGCTTCACTGGCGGGACAAAAACACATACTACCACCTCACAAAACTGAACATGTACTCAATTCAGTTCGGTTATAAAATCTTAAAGTATTTTGGCAAATTTTGACCTTAAAATGCCTGTAATTTGATATGCCACGTCATGATGACGTCACCAAAGGTTGTCATGATGATTTTGGACAAGGGTAACTGTCTATTATACAAGGGTTCACCATCATTCCTGGAAAAGTTTGAAAGAAAATCAGATTTTGAATATTGATGCTTTTGTCTGTATTTATAGCATTTAAGCACAATCATGTGAAACATAACACTGATAATCCAATTGTATAATGTCCACTTAGAGTAGAACAGCCATGAAGGTACATGTACATGTACTTGACAACTTCTTTTGTTTTTATTTTAACATACAATGTGCAATGTACACTGTACGCTGAAACTTTTTCAGAGATAACAAAAAATCCACTCCATTATGGATTAATTTGGAATGTTGATGATTTGCATGTAGCCCTTGCATCCTCCACAATAATTCACATGAAGGCTATTTGGCACATATGACGGGTTGACAAAAAAAATACACTCTAAGGGGCCATTCAGAATTTTCAACGTTTTAAAATTTCGACTTTTTTTCCCAATTATTTTTACCCACCCACCCACCCCTAATTTCGATTAATAAAAAACTGAACATGTACATGTACATGCACTTGCATACTTATGTACATATACATGTACTTGAACATGAACATGTATACCCATGTACATGTGTTTCTATTTCAGTGACGGCTTGAAGTTGTCGGTCTTCCTCTTTTGCACTGGTGACCTTCAGTTTTCTTGTGTTTTGCCAGCTGATATGCTGTTGGGAATGACAGGTTGCAGTTTTGGAAGCCACAAAGATGACCGTGGTTTTGTCGTTTTCTGGATGATCGAGGTGGATGACATGACATACGAGGTTGTGCCTGTAACGTGAGGTAGCTGAGAAAAACATTCGCTAGTATAATGAAAAACCACCACCCTCTCATGCCACAGTGGGTTTATATACACGTACATGACATACATGTACAGTACATACAGGGGACGAAGTTGGAAAAGAAACACGCATCGCGATATCAGAAAGCTTGCGCGTAGTTCAGGCAAGTCAAAAGATCTATCTTTCTTTTTCTTTTTTTTATCTTTTTCCATGGAAAGTGAATTTCGATTTTCAATTATTTAGCTTGACCCACCCACCCACAATTTGGAAAAAAGATCGAAATTTTAAAACATTGAATATTCCGAATGGCCCCTAATATTGAGGAAATCAGTTCTAAACAGAAACATGGATCTCCACAAAAGACTTAAAGGTCAAATCTTGGTATCATTTAAGCATTTGTGAGTTGACTTACAGCGGCTTCATGTTTGATTGCTGTGTGGTCTCCTCTACTTGGTCTGATGGATCTCTTTTCTGTCGCTAGATGATGAAAAACATAGTGATCTGGAAAGTTCTCTATCTGTGAACATGAAAGAAAATCAAATTTTAGAACTTTACAAATGAAACAAAACCTAGAAATTAGCCACTAATCAAGAAGTGAAACTTAAAGAGAAGATACATTTGCAAACATAAAAAAAAACAAGTCAGGTGTGTTTACAAACACAAATGCCCCGCAACCGTGACTGTTCCCATGACATAACACCACTCTTTTAACATCAACTTACATGTACCTTGGTCACATGGAACATTCATTGACAGCATTAGTGTCTTCTGTAGTTTTTATATGAATTAATCCCTAATCCCAATAATCTCAGAATAAAGTATTTCTCAAGTTACCCCGCTGACAAGATTTCTATTGTTTTAGCCACTGTGAACTTGACCTTTGGCCCCAAATGCAAAAGGCTTCTTAAGATTACCAAGAACAATCCACAACCCAAATTGGAAGTTCATATGTTAAGTATTTCTCAAGTTATCGCGCTGACAAGATTTCTATTGTTTTAGCCACTGTGAACTTGACCCTTGACCTTTTGGCCCCAAATGCAATAGGCTTCTTAGGATTGCCAAGAACAATCCACAAACCAAATTTGAAGTTCACATGTAAAGTATTTCTCAAGTTATCGCGCTGACAAGATTTCTATTGTTTTAGCCACTGTGAACTTGACCTTTGGCCTTTTGGCCCCAAATGCAAAAGGCTTCTTAGGATTGCCAAGAACAATCCACAAACCAAATTTGAAGTTCACATGTAAAGTATTTCTCAAGTTATCGCGCTGACAAGATTTCTATTGTTTTAGCCACTGTGAACTTGACCTTTGGCCTTTTGGCCCCAAATGCAAAAGGCTTCCTAGGATTGCCAAGAACAATCCACAAACCAAATTTGAAGTTCACATGTAAAGTATTTCTCAAGTTATCGCGCTGACAAGATTTCTATTGTTTTAGCCACTGTGAACTTGACCTTTGGCCTTTTGGCCCCAAATGCAAAAGGCTTCTTAGGATTACCAAGAACAATCCACAAACCAAATTGGAAGTTCATATGTTAAGTATTTCTCAAGTTATCGCGCTGACAAGATTTCTATTGTTTTAGCCACTGTGAACTTGACCTTTGGCCTTTTGGCCCCAAATGCAAAAGGCTTCTTAGGATTACCAAGAACAATCCACAAACCAAATTGGAAGTTCATATGTTAAGTATTTCTCAAGTTATCGCGCTGACAAGATTTCTATTGTTTCAGCCACTGTGAACTTGACCTTTGGCCTTTTGGCCCCAAATGCAAAAGGCTTCTTAGGATTACCAAGAACAATCCACAAACCAAATTGGAAGTTCATATGTTAAGTACTTCTCAAGTTATCGCGCTGACAAGATTTATCCCGACACACACACCCACACACACACCCACACACCCAGACTTACGTTACATACCTTGTGTGGACATTGCTTTGTTTTCGTGTAGTTAAGAAAACTCGGTACAAGTGAAAACTCTTTTAACCCAATTTTTTTTTCTATGATTCCCTATAGTGTTTCTCTTCATTCTGCTACAGATAAACCTACCCAAAAATGCCTCTAAACACAAAACCTTATGTGGACACGGCTTAGTCCACATAAAGTTAACACAACCTGCATTATGTGGACCTCTTTTGTTCACAAGTCCACATAGGGTATGTAACACAAACTCACCCACCCAGACTTGTTTCACATACCTAGTGTGGACTTTCCTTTCTTTTCGTGTAGTTAAGGAACACCAGTGGAAAAACTCATTTTTCTCAAACTGTGAAAACTCTTACAACCCAATTTTTTTTCAATGATTCCCTTTAGTGTTTCTCTTCATTCTGCTACAGATAAACCTAACCCAAAAATGCCTCTAAACCTGTTTTCCAGAAATGGGGAAACACTGTGTGGACGTGGGCAAGTCCACACTTCGTCGCTGCTACCTACATTATGTGGACGTCTTTTGTTCGGAAGTCCACACTGCGTATGTAAGACAAGCTCACCAACACACACACGTTTTTTGCTATGCTTCCGAGGATTGGCTTTGTGTTTTCCTTTGTCCCTGTAATATAACATCTCCCATAGACTAAGCACACAAACCTGCGTTCGAGGACAATAGGCACCTTCCTTCGAGGATCAATGGCCCCTTTGTGCTCCTTTTGTTGTCTGTCCTCAGGCGTAATGCAATGCAGGAACACACCCACCCACTAACACACACACACACCCACCCACGGAAGGACAAGGCGGAAACAGTATGCCCCTTTGGCTTCGCCGCGGGGCATAAAAAATGATCGAATTATCACGAAATTTTTTATTGGACTGTTAGGGAATGACAGTCTAAAGCATTCTGTAAAAGCATGGCTCCTGGTGTGCTGACATTTTTAAGTGGTATTTTTGTGTCAATTTCCAACGGCCGACCAGCGTTGGAGAAAACTGGCTTTAAAAAAATTAATTCGAAAATAACCCTTTTATATAATTACAATAAACTGTAACCTTTTTCCTATTTTTATCATGATAAAGACCTCTAAAAATTAAAATAAGATGTAAATTTTAACAAACCGAATCAGAAAAAAATGTCAAATTAATGTCACTAAAGAAATCAAATAGTAAATACTGACAACGGCATACCAACAATGCAAACAATTTGACTTGTTTCTGAACAGTACAAAAGAAATTTATTGAGACATAAGAAAATATCTCCTGATTGAAGTGATATTGCAGTCTGTATGAACTAAAATTGTAGGGTTAAGCATGTTTAGAGGAAGAAGTCTTGGGTCTAGCCTCTTCAAACGCTGTCATTGAAGTTAATTTAAAGATAATACATGTAGTAAGGGTTTAATATTAAATTCCAGTGATTTACTAATAAACAATTGATTTGTTACTAATTTGCGAATTCTGAGGGTAGGACATTCATGAACCATGCCCAAAAAGGCAAAATACTCTAACAGAAAGGAGTTTGAAACTGAAAATTGTAATGGTGGACAAGGTTTGACTAAATATAAAGAAAAGGAAAATGGCAAATTTTACTAAAATAATGGTAGCAATTAAAAAAAAAATTATAATCTAATTATTACTATTTGTACTTCTCAATTGGAATGGATTATCTTGCGCAGGATTTAAAAGTCCCCCAGCAGCAATAAACAAGATTCTCACGGAAACACTCGTCAATCTGCCTATACCTTTGCACGCAGGTAACTTCCCTACAATGACACGTAAACATGACATGGAAAGCGTGAAATACGTGAACAAGATAAGGCCAAAAAAAAAATTCTCGGTCTCTGGTCAGCGCGCGCGTCGATTTTAATCATGCACGTCAACCTTTTTTTTTTTCAAATTAACATGGAAGCTACAACAGCGCCCTCTATTGCCACACCTCCTCAAATTTTTGTAACGAGGAGCACCAAGGAATGGGGAAATTGCACAAAAGCAAAATGATAAAGGGCACGAAGGCCAATTATGGAGGACAACAATGTATAATAAGGACACAAAAAAAGCAAAATAGTGCCCACCTTGTCTGTACAATTCAAGCTTAAAAAAAAACAAGTCAGGTGTGTTTACAAACACAAATGCCCCGCAACGATGACAGTTCCCATGACATAACACCAATCTTTTAACATCAACTTACATGTACCTTGGTCACATGGAACATTCATTGACAGCATTAGTGTCTTCTGTAGGTTTTATATGAATAAATCCCTAATCCCTATAATCTCAGAATAAATACATGATTTCTATTGTTTTAGCCACTGTGAACTTGACCCTTGACCTTTTGGCCCCAAATTCAATAGGCTTCTTAGGATTACCAAGAACAATCCACAAACCAAATTTGAAGTTCACATGTAAAGTATTTCTCAAGTTATCGCGCTGACAAGATTTTTTATTGTTTTAGCCACTGTGAACTTGACCCTTGACCTTTTGGCCCCAAATGCAATAGGCTTTTTAGGATTGCCAAGAACAATCCACAAACCAAATTTGAAGTTCACATGTAAAGTATTTCTCAAGTTATCGCGCTGACAAGATTTCTATTGTTTTAGCCACTGTGAACTTGACCTTAGGCCTTTTGGCCCCAAATGCAAAAGGCTTCTTAGGATTACCAAGAACAATCCACAAACCAAATTGGAAGTTCATATGTTAAGTATTTCTCAAGTTATCGCGCTGACAAGATTTCTATTGTTTTAGCCACTGTGAACTTGACCTTTGGCCTTTTGGCCCCAAATGCAAAAGGCTTCTTAGGATTACCAAGAACAATCCACAAACCAAATTTGAAGTTCATATGTTAAGTATTTCTCAAGTTATCGCGCTGACAAGATTTCTATTGTTTTAGCCACTGTGAACTTGACCTTTGGCCTTTTGGCCCCAAATGCAAAAGGCTTCTTAGGATTACCAAGAACAATCCACAAACCAAATTTGAAGTTCATATGTTAAGTATTTCTCAAGTTATCGCGCTGACAAGATTGTCCGGACACACACACCCACCCACCCATCCACCCACACACACCCACCCACCCACGGAAGGACGAGGCGGAAACAGTATGCCCCTTCGGCTTCGCCGCGGGGCATAAAAAACACGTCGCTACTTCAATTCCGGAACTTTGGTTTAACCAGCATGACCAGAGACCGATTTTTTTTTTTTTTTGGCCTAAACCTATCTTTCATTGCAAAAAATATAAGCTCGGTTCTTACAAAATTGAAAAATTACAATAATTAATGGAGTATTATTATAGCCAAGGGAAAATCGCCCAAAAAATCTGAATTATGAGAGATAAAGCAGAATTCTGGGGTTGGTTTTTTGCGAGCACAAAGTTCATGCGCGTATTTGCATAGTGACATCACCGCATCTTCTCGCGTGGTTTCGGATTACAATTATAATAATTAATGTGCGCATGCTCAGACTAAGTTTCCAAGGGTGTCATATTTCATTAACGTATGTGGTATGCAGAGGTCCGGCGAAGATTTTTGCAAATCTTTCCGTGCAACTAGAGGCTTTTGTTTACAATACACTGAGCGACATTTTGTATGGGCAGCCACATGCTCAATAAATTCAACCGTAGTTGGCAGAAGCTTAATTTACACCCCATAGTTCTAAGTGACAAGTTCAGAATGTAAGAGGGAGATATCTTATTGACTTTTTGGTAGTTGGTGTTGATTATTCAGTGTTTTGATAGTTACACAGCATTTTATTTATAGTTTGTTGATTATTCTTTGTGTTTGCCCTAATGGCCAACCATAGTCAAAGGAAAGTCACAACAACAAAGACACAACAACATCATTCAAGCATGCTAATTTTTAGTACCTTGGACAATGTAAAGCTGGAAATTCACGTGGGCACTGACGCCACAGGTACAACATTTTGACGCCGGTAAAAGTTTTGGAATTTTAAAATAATTTGTTGATAGGCGTGTACCGCATCAGACAAGGCTAGGCCAAGGCTGAGCCAGAGCCATTTTTTCCTGAATTCAAAATGGCAGCCTCAAACAAGGTGTGTGCAACAAGGATGTTTCCGGAATTGAAGTTGAAATTTCTCTTTTCTTCCCAAAGGTATGTGAACCTACGGAAGAGGGATAGTGCCACTCAATGAGTGTGAATATATTTATTTAGTGCATGTGAAAATATTTTTTTTGTACAGCGGCTGCCACTTATTATGTGGCGGCCGCTACTTATTATCTGGCAGCCGCCAGATAATAAAAAAAATATTCTCACACACTATACAAAAAAATATATTCACACTTTTTTATGTGGGGGCCACCACTGATTATAAGTGTAAATATGGTTTTTTGTGCGTGTGAAAATTTGTGATATCGGTACTTTGGACGTACTTTTAAAATCACAACACAAAGAGCTTAAATTTTGAAAATTATTTTGTGGTCTCTCCATCACTCAAGGTAAACTTTTTAATCATTGTCACTTGAATTTGTGGAGTAGTTGAGCTGAAGGCAGCCTGAATGATGTTTACTATGCGGAACTAGGAAAACGACTGTACTATCAGAATGTCATTTTTGATTGTCATTAAGTCAGCTGTTATTAAAGCTCAGGTGGACTCCCTTTCCTCCCTACGTTACTTCGTCCAACCTGGGCTACTGTTTTGGTGAGTCTTTTATTTTTTTTTAACATGTTTAACATTAGGCCTAGGCCTATATAGGCATGATAGGAAAGGGGTCCTATTACTATTGTGAATATCTTACCTCTCCAAAGTTTATGTATCCATAACTTGCTGCCAGGTTATCAGCAACTTCCGGCCCTCCTTCAATGTTAGATATAAACTCGTTGGTGAAGGTGGAATGTACGCCTGTCCCTCCGAAATGCAGCAGAAGCAATACGGAAGTTATTAGATGTGTATTCATCATGGTCCCACTTCCGGCCGGAATCTCACACCAGTCTACACAGATGATGAGACAGTACAGTTATAATCAGTGTGTTCTCGTCACTCCGTCCTACTCAAGATCCCTGAAGGATGTTTCAGGAGGAATTATGACTAACCAAGTACTTAAAGTAGCCTACCAACTCAAGTCAGGCTAAAGTAAACCACAAAAAAAAGTCAGAAACACGGGCAAAACAACAACAAAATCTTGCCACCAAAGCGTGAGACAATGGAAGATTAACAAATCTCACCTTACAAAATCCCAGATTATCACTGACATTCACCGTAGCCAATTATTGTAGGACACACTGACGTGAATGCAGTGCTACTGCTAGTTTACTTCTTTACCTACGCACAGCATTTTTTTACACAATAAAACCAAAAAACCAAAGATCCTACGATAATGACGATCTTGATACATCGACATGATCGATAAAAAACTTCAGGCTTCACTGGTTTCCTACGCGGACCTCCATCAAATCATGTCAGTGGAGTACCGTAATGGATATGGGTACCAGTTTTTACAACAAAAGTTTGGCACACTGCGCGCTTGTGGCACAGCTAGACTGGTTTCCTGTCCTCAATGCTCCATCAATTGTCCTTCGGGGGTCCACTGTACTAATTCAAGCCCCATTGAAAACAGTGTAAAATCAACAAAGTTCAGGGCCAAGTAACATGCAAGCCAACATCACTGGGGTTTCTGAAACAAAAATTAAATTATTGTCTTGTCTTTCATCTTTTCATTTCTTTTCAATTTTACGTACATTAGCCAATTACATTTTTAAATATTCACACCCAAATAAAATCACCTCCCGAAAAGTGATAGTTCCCAAGCCTGAATGTAGCCATTTGAAGAGTGGCACCCTTCCACTTTCACAGGGTATATTTAAACAATTCCACCGTTTTTAAAGCCAAACGGTCTCCGTTTTCAAAAGAAATTGTGGGGGGGGGCACTTTTTATGCTAATCAGCTGGCGTAGAAATTCTCGCTTGAATTAGTTCAGTGCACCCTCGGGGGTGCAGACCAGTAAGTAAAGCATAGACCCCAATGATAAATGCCCCCACTTCAGAAATTCAGGAAAAATACTCAAACAACTCCCCAAGGTGTTCGAAACACACATCAAATTAAAGCTTATTTCATCATTTTTCATTTTCTTTTTAATGTTTTGGGGTAATCTCATAACTTTTGGGAGGAAATTCCATCCGAAGAACATCACCCCTTCAAAATCCTCAAAGCCCATTGCCATTTAAAAAACGGTGCATACACTCCCGAAATTGCAAAATAGAGCGATTTTAGGGGCCAATTTCATCCAAATTGCACAGAAATACAAGCTCACGGTCCTGTGCAAGGCTTCCACCCTTATTTTTTTACAAACCCTCAAGTTCATGGCCCACAATTTACTGAAGACTTTGAGGGCATGTAAATCGTGATAAGTTGGCCGGCGTAGGCAATTTCGGACCAGTTGGACCCTTCGTACGTTCGTGCAGCCGGCAAGGCCTAAACGCCCCCCCCCCCAACAAAAACAAATAATTTGGGGACTGGCACTGATATGTAATAGAGATCAGTGGGAACCGGTAGCTAGCTCCCATTTAAAGCCATTGATTGGATCACCTCTGCGCGCGCGCAGCATGGTTGTTTATTTTTGAACATACTCAGCCTTGCATGGACGATAGATTGTTCAACACACGGTTATAAAAAAAAAGGATCCGTCTTACCAAAACAAATACGTAAATTCGCCGGTGTCTCCATGAATGCAACTTTCATGCATCCCAGAAAACACATAATGCTGTGATAACATTTTTGAACAGTCGTAACAATGTTATATATAAAACATTCAAAAATAATATTTTAATGGCTATATCATATACAAGAACATTTTAATTACGTTATTTAAATCCCTCAGATTTGACGTTCTATCAGGTACTGAATCGAGCGATATTATCAAAACGTTATTACCAAATGTTTTTAACAAGATTTATAGAGAAACTATCATTATATATACAAAAAAACTCAAAATGCCTCAAATTTATCAGGTATGTCAATATGATATTATTAGAACGTTATTACCAAATGTTTTAAACAAGATTTTTACGGAGGAAATATGATATATACAAACACTTTTAATAACGTGATTTAAATGCCTCAAATTTAACGTTTTATCCAATATGTTGACAGGAGCGGATCCAGGATTTTCCAAGGGGGGATTTTCGTGGTGCGAGTACTAATGCAAGCGCGAAGCCCTTACGGCGTGGGGTCCGGGGCCCGCTGAAGGGCCCGAACAAATTTTGGATTCTAGATGCTCTGTGCTGCAATCTGAGGTGCTTCCTGGCCATTTTATCCTGATTTTTTTTTTAGCAGAAGTTTGTAAAATTATAAGGAGAAATTTTGTTTCATTTGTTTCAAAATGCATATATACTCTTGCTCTAAGGACACAAACATAATCACTTCTATGAGTTTCTTGCTTTCGCTTGTCTGCTGATGACTTTAGATCTGTACTTTGAAGGTACAGTCCATCATTTGCAGCTATCCAAAAAGCAACTGACGTAATTATTGTTGAAAAGCATACTTGGTTTAAAGAAAGTAATGGGACTAAATTCTCCGTGAAATTATTCTTTCTGGCAAGCTGTCGTTTAATTTCGGTTTGTTTGTTTTGTTTGTTATTTTTTATTCTGCGAAGTGTGCGCAAGCGTTGACACGACGCACATTGTGCGCGGCTGCTATTATAACTCCACCAATAATATACATGTAATATACATTAAATGCGTCGCCGCATTTTTTTGTCTCGTCGCTCTGTCTCGTCGATAAACCCGTCGCTTTTTAAAAGTATGAGCCCCAATAAAAAAATGTGCAACTAATCTTAGCAGGAAACGGCGGTAACTTTGTCTCCCCCTATTTTTTTCTTCTCTTTCAGAGTCTCTCTCCCTCTTCATATCGTGGTTTTTATTTTGTTTATTTTTTTTTAACTTATTTAATTAATTTTTTTTTTAAGGAAAAGGGGGGGGGCGTGCGCCCCCACGCCCCCTGGATCCGCCCCTGGTTGAAGCGATATTTCAAAACGTTATTACCAAATGTTTAAAACAAGGTTTATGGAGGAAATGTGATATAATGTGAACAATCAAAATTTAATCACGTTATTCAAATCCCTCAGATTTGACGTTTTTATCAGGTATGTAAAAATGATATTATCAAAATGTGTTTACCAAATGTTTTACATAAGATTTACCCAGCTAACACATCGATGTTTAATAACGTGGTATTATGTCTAATATGCTGTCATGATATTTAACAATATGGTCTTAGAAACAATAATACTGCGACTTGCCTCAAAAGTGCGTGGAACATTATATCTAACGTTGTGAAATGGAATGTTTCGAAAACACAATAATAACATCATCAATACCATGTCGCTATAACATTATAAAATAACATCAGGACCTTATTTTCGGATGTTAAAATGTAAAAATTACGCTTTCAGATCATGTCGCCATAACAACGTTTTGTCAGAAATAACATCACTAAGACCATTATCGAAATAACAATATTACACAACATTAAGGCCTTAACTTTAAGATAATGTAACGCGCACATTGTGTCTGGCAAGGCATGAAAACACAAATCATAACATCACCAAGTATGAGATAACATTAAGGCCTTAACATTCGATGCTGTGGGCAGGTCAGGGTTCCGACAGTACTACTGATGTCCGAAGAAATTCACTGGGATGGTAGAGGCACTACACTGGAATGATGGCCGAAGTCAGAGATGTAGGTGAAACATCGGACACCTTCACTGCGACAAATGGTGTGTACAGTAAGGGTGTGTGCTGGCGCCCACACTGTTCTCCATCTTTTTGTAGGCAATGCTGGAAGAGGCTTTCCGTGATCTTGATTTCGATCATGGATTTTTTTTTCAGTCCCCCCCAGGCGCGGTGCAAAAAAATTGCAGTAGCAGATGTCAGAAGGTGACGTCACATGCGAACGGTCCTCCCCCCCATTAGTCGTGAAAAGATGACATTTAAATAACGAAAGGTTTGCGGAAACACCATGTGCGAATAATTTCTCAACTAAGAGAATGGTTTTGAAAAGAACCAGAGGTAAAAACTCGTTTCTACGTCTGGTTCTTTTCAGAATCATTCTCTTAGTTGAGAAATTATTCGCACATGGTGTTTCCGCAAACCTTTCATTATTTAGAATCTCCACCATGCAAATCCTCAAATCTTATTGAAGATGACATTTTGTAATACAGTGTGCACGATGACAGGATGTTGTCAGCGCTCCACATTGATGTAACGCTGTAGCAAGTTGCATCAACATTTTAATTTCATTATTCTGTTCCCATGTTTAAAGTTTAAAATTATGTTGCGGGATCCTACTGGGCTCTTGTCCGCTAAGTCACGCAAAACGCAAGAAAAGGGGACACACAGACGGGATTTTTTAACTCTGAAGGAAGATCTAATTTATTTCGCCAAGCGGACTCTAGTCTGCGGTCAACTAGCCGCACCGCTACCAGAACATTACTGCAACTAACCTAGACTTAATGACAAGTCGTTAGATAGGTGTATTTTGTCCTTGAACTTCAGTCGAACTCCATCGGCAAGGCTGGTATAAAACTACATGTAGTACGTATATGCTTGATTTACTTGAATCGTGCATGTCCTATAATGATTTTTGTAATGTTACACAACACAAAGTGCAAACCCTCGAAGTTATTAAAATGATCCTCCGTGGCGGCCTATAATACACTATGAAATCTGAACCAATCAGAATGCTCGCATAGAATTCGCTAGTGATTCAAAATACTCCCATATAGATATATGTTGTATACAAAATTGAAAAAGTATTCGCCAAGTCGGTATAATTGAATATCAATATTCAGCATCATTTGGTCTTTGAACCAGACTACCGCATTGCATGCATGCAGCGATATATATTTTGCGTGCGTGGAGCCATTATTACCCACTTTAAGCAACCTATACATGTATTTATAGAACCTATTTCCGGAGCGTGCGGTAGCCAGACCCAAAACCAGGTCAGCCCAGCCACCTGTGGCCCTACTTGCCAACAATGGTACAGTGGTCTCTTCTCCTGTGGTGCACACTGCATCGGCGGACACCCGGCCTTTGATGCTCCATGCATCAATGTACTCCCTGTACCTTCGGCCACGTCTTCTTTGATGCGTCCTGCATCGCCGGATCCTGCCGTCTGTTGGCTTACCGTTCTTGTCCCTGTCACCTGCACCAGCGGTCCGAAAGTGAAAGTCAATGCCGTTGCTTGCTCCAGCAGGGCTGCCGTCGCCTGAACATGAAGGTCAGTGTCTTGTGGTCGATTGTCCGTGGTCTGAGTTGGTCCCAGCAGTACGGTGGTCTATGAGTTCGGCGTGCTCCGGCTGATTGGAATGTACCGGTGGAGCCATCGACAACGGTGGATCAGAACACATCGATGGAGATGTCCGGCGTTATCCGCAACGATAGAGCTATCGATGTGCCGCTGAAGTTCTCTGCAGCAGTTGGATCAGGACTGGAAAAGTCAGTGCATCCGCGAACCTCGATCCGATGGACAGCCGTCATGCCTAACTTTCCCTTCCTGGACAGGATACAAGGCTGTGACTAGTCCTAAAGGCCATCGACCACGAGGGGCATTGTCATCAGCCACTTATAGGACCAGGCCATCCACCGTTAGGTTTCGTTGAGGCAGATTCCACTTCTGTCTCGTTTGTAGCATGGGCATATTCTCGAAGCCATCGCTTCCAGAACCGATTCGCCAAGTACTGTGTCTGGCGCCATCGACAACTCTAATACAAACCCTCCGGACAAAGTCGCCAGGAGACACTGAAGGTACCCCTTTCAGAAGCAGCAAATGGTTGGGAGTGAGGGGCTCCTCATCTTTGATCCAGACTCAGATTGGTTAGTGGTCTAGCATTCAGGATTGCCTCCACTTCGGACAGGAAGTTCAACAACACTTCATCCGAAACAACCCGCTCCCCCAGCAGATTCTTCAAGATTTCCGCACCGATCTGATCATGCGCTCCCATGTGCCCCAGAAGTAACTTGCTGTTGGCGGATTAAACTACCAGTCAATGCCTTTCTCGTGAAGTGCCTAACACACCTTGTCCTTGTTCATCTCAGCCAGGTTCTCACGCAACTCGTGCTCTGCACCAACGAAGTTTGCTGGCTATCTTCTCTGGCTTCCCACATCTAGAAATAAATCTACTAAGAGCTTTGATAAATGATTTGATGTCAAGACTGTGTGCTATCTCGATGTGGACTGCTTATAGTATACCACCAGGCAAGTGAACATACACCCGTAACGCTTGACGTGACTGCGCCCCTGCTTGACATACAACTATAAGACTATTTACCCATAGAGCTAGGACCCAGGGTCCTAGCTCTATGATTTACCATAGCGCGTACTAATTATCATATTGAGCCAACACGGTTGCGTCAAGGCTATCCTCCGCCTCGACTTTCTGTACGGCTGTTTTCGGCAGTGTGTGTGGGGTGTACGTACATGCACACAAAGCACACGCAAGGGTCGTTGAGGCTAACGGTATAGTAATAGTGTCGGCGGCGCGCGCTGTGTGCGATAGCGGGAACAAGCTCGTATCGGAACAAGCTGGTAGCTTTGGTCAAGGGTGGTCATATATCGGGTCTGTCAGCTCTTCGAAGAGAACCTGACTTGGTTTCTTCACTTCTGAATCAATTTCTGTCAATTATAACTCATGAACAAAATGAACAATCGCGTTCATACTTTGTGATCTGATGGACAATACCTTGATGAACCTTTTTGATTTTGAAGTCAAAGTCGTTTGACCTTTCCTGCCGGATCTACCGGAAGGTCAAAGTTAGGTGAATTCAAAATGAAGACGATAGCTTCATGCTGTATGGGTTATGCTACCCAAACGAGCGGCGCCGTCAACGTTTTGAAGCGCCTTCTCGTTAAAGTTCTGTGCAGCGTCTGATACCAAGGATGTAGTCGAAGCCCGATAACAGAATCGGGGCCAAGTTGATCACGCACGTCATCAGCAACGGTAGGCGTGGTAAGATACTGGGTCGTCTCGTCTGCCGGGAAGGAGTTTAAACTCGAGCGGCGTATAGGACGATGCAGTTTGGGCTGGTCGAACACAGACTGAATCTGTTGCGAACAGACCCGATCGAAGGGTGGTGGGTCTTTTTATATTCGCTGAAGGCTTCGTGACTGATGAGGACTGTAGCGATATCTCCGACTTCTCCGACTCGAATGATGATTCCAGTGATAAGTAAGTTGTGTCTGTGTCTGTCTGGCAGTCGTGGTGTCTGTCTGTCTCCATCTGTCCGGCTGTCTGTCAGTCTGCATGATAAGGTGGTTGCACCAACAGTGACAGATTAACAGTGCTTTAATTCTCATGTTTTCTGTGTGTTATAGGACCGTGTGAAACCAGTGTCCCGTCAACTAGTCAGGCACCTCCAATATCTGGATGAGTGAAGCGGCATCCCTGGACTGCACGAGAGACGTCATGGAGGGCTTGCAGAGATTCTTCTTGATGAGGACACTTCCGGGCAAACGTGACATTGAGGCGGGCTGTCCTGTGGCACTCGACTCGAATATGGACGAACATCGAAGACTTTGGCCAGAACACAATGAAGCTCTATGGCCGTTAAAGTGAAAGTTAAGGTTTTTTTGGCATTGTGAATGGACACTCAAGAAGTTTTGGTCAGAAGAGATTTGCTCTTGCAGGGAACCACTTTAGAAATGCAAAGTGTGTACCACATATAGCCAGTGATACGCACTAATTTCAGAAGATATTACGAAAGCCATCAGACATGTATCATAGTGCAGCCATCTGGCCTCACTTTCAAATGTTTTTAAATTCAGCATAAAACATTAGTGTATGTTTAATCCCAAATTTTAAACTCAGGCATGCAACTGGGAAATCACAAAAAAAGAGGAAATTCAAATTTTTCCCAGACTTTGTACAGTGTTTTTCTATTTTCAATGGCACACATGGGAAGTTAAAAAAAGAGAGGAAATCAGCTGATCCGAGGAAAAGTTGCATGCCTGTAAACCAGAGGTTGTAGGAACAACCACACGGTGTTGAGCCGTTGTTAATGTTGATTGTTGATTGTTAATGTTGAGGTTGAGGGTTGAAAAATAGTGCGTGTAGTAATTATACAGAGGATAGTTAAAAAGAGTCAGGTGAGGATCTACTGTACACACGCGTGTGCTGCTGTACTGTAAACTTATCAAGTACAATCGTTACAGAAACCCATTAAATAGCTTATATCTCTAAAAGTAAAGGTCGCACACCATTGGCGCAATACAAAATATTGCTCGCCATACACTCTTTACCTCAATGCGCGTGTTTTTAGAAGAAAAAAAAACATTAAAAAAAAAAAAAGCGCCCAAATTTTTTGCCAGCCCAATTTGTGAGAAAATAGAAAAACACTGTACAAAGTCTGGGAAAACTTTTTGACTTCTGATGACGTCATATACGTCATCAGAAGTCAAAAATGTGCTTGCGTTATGAAGTTGTCATATAAACGTGTACAAAACACTGGTAAACACTTAAAATACATTGGTTCATCAAACAGCCGTTACATGAAGCTCAATAGTTAACATACAACAGTCGTAAAACCAAACACTCAAGAAACGAGCACGGGGAATTCCCCTTTGTACGCAATCATAGCACGCTGTTATTCAGGAAATTCCCCTTGTACGCAATCATCCCCATTTGCTTTACACACAATGTACGTGGCATTAAATGAACGTTTCAAGGCGTATATATAGGCGTTTTCAACTTCAAATGTCAAGGGGGCTGCAGGACATCTCCAAGTTTACTTATTGAAACGAAACCTGGGGAAGTTTAAGACCTATTAAAGTGCAATTTAAAGCACAAATCGAGATAAAAATTGTCAGGGTTGATTTTTCAGGAATTTTCAAAGGAAAAGAGGTCTTTTTATTCTAACTTCCGGTCTGATGACGTAATCATTTTTTTTTCGCGCATAGGTCTTGTCTGCATTAAGGTCATCATATATATTGATTTTAAAGCGATTGCCGCAAATTTCGCCACAGACATCCATTGAAAATGCGTTTTTGACTTTTTTTCAACCTGCCGCTAGAGGGCACTCTAACATTTTATTACGTCACCAGTAATTTTTTTGGAAAGGCCAACCTTCCCAGAGACTAACATCTTTGAAAGCAAGTTCATTTTCTTTTTCCAATTTAAATTATTAGGCACTTCCGGCTTCAAAAGGAAGGAAGGGTCACGTGATTTTACGCGCACAAGGTAAATTGAAGATCATGTATTATCATGTTGATTCCCGCAAAATTCAAGTTCCGGTCTCTCACGGTTGATTTTATATTGAATTTCAAAGATTAGATTTATTCTTTTTGCAAGTGATGTTATGTGACCCGTGATGACGTCCTAATGACGTAATTGCAGAAAAGCACAACTTCAGTGAGTAATGTATTCATGTATTGACAATTGAAGTTCATATATGTTTTGATTTTGACAAACAGTTCTGAAGAAGAATTTGTCTTGGAGAATAAATATTAAGAATAAGAATAATAATAGTAAATTAATAGAATAACAATAGGTGTTGGGCTCATGGCCCAACACCTAATTATTCATCAGAGTAGATTAGTACTTATTTGTAATTAACTTTATGTCATTGCTTTCATTTCTCTTCGCAGGTTCCAAAAATGAAGATTTCACCTTGCTTTCAATTGAATATAACTGACTTGTGAATAAAGCCCATACGCATAAAGGGCATTTAATTTTCACAAACACACCACTTGTGTATGTTGTCCTCAATTTGACAGGCACCACTCACATGATAGAAATGGCCTCTATTTGATAGAATACCAAGTATGTCCACAATGCCCATTGGTGCACATGTACATGTATGTATGAGCGTGTTCATCTTTTCAAACCATGGACAAAACAAAAGAGAACAATATCGTCCTCGATTCCCAGCTTTCGTCCGCGATTGGGGTCGTGTACAAAACCTATGTGAGTTTAGAGGGACAATAGGACATCCACGATCGACAGTGTGAGAACACGACTGCGTGGGTGCGTGTGTACATGGTATACGGCTGTCGTGCCGTTGCCACAACGCAACCATGAATCAAGGGCGGATCCAGAACACAATTTTGTTTATTCTAAGTGTGCTCTGTGGTGTGATCTGAGGCAATTTCTAACCACTTTAACTAAATTTGTTTGAGGAAAAGGAAAAAACTTGGGTTCGGTTTTAAGAATGACACGTGAAACAATGGAAAACCATGGGTTTTGCTATCCAGTGAGGAATAGATGCAAAATGGCAGCAATTATGATAGAATGTGGGAACTGTTGTCACAGTGTAGCCAGGCCGGTCTTCGAATTTTTTTCTATAGTGAGTTGCTCAAAATGACATGCATAATTCAATTTTCTTTTGAATAGTTGCAAGACACTTCGGTTCTCTTTTTTCCCTTAAAATAAAATTATCTCAACGATAAATTTAGAGAAGAAAAATAGTCGATGAAAGTGAGCAGCGACGATGTGGATTTGAACCAGGGATCTTGGTATCCATAACTCATGACACTATCCACTACGCTACGGTGGTAGCTCGACATCTGTACTTTAAAATGCTTAAAAGGTAACTGGTTGCAGCGGCGTAGCGTAGTCTAGCCACTAATCTCATCCTATTATAAGATTGAATTTTTTTGGCGTCGGGGTGATATAAATCAAAATAGGTTTTGCCCTTCACCGACGTTTAAACACTGTATACTCAGTGTGTTACCTCCCGAGTGAAAGTTGGAAAAAAATCACTTGGGTGGGACTCCAACCCACGACCTCCTGCTTTCTAGTGTAGATGTCTTACCACTCGACCACCGAGCATTTAGCTGCAACGTCACTACAAATGAATAGAATTATAGAATTATAGAATTTTGCTCAAAACTTTCTGAACTGAAGCACTCTATTAAAAACACTTTTTGTTTACTCTAAAATGGCCTGCAAATGCGAACAAGCAATTTTATTTGTTACAGGACATATTTTTTCCTTGAAAAATCGTTCGGAAAAGAAAATCAAAATTTTGAAAAAGCACGAATATAGCAACTTTAAGGGCAAAATCCAAAATCCAATTTTGAATTTACTCAGTTCTTGCCCAACAACATTTGCCTTTAATCTCAGGCTCCAAATAAAATATGGTATTCATCAGGGGTTCCATTAGCGATCCACATTTCAAGGTAGAGGCCAATATATATAATACATGTACTCTGTTAGTGAGGTGGTGAGGCATGAAGTAGAACACACATGCAGTGTCTATGGTTTGTGTATTATGTTCATGGAACTTTGCACATGCCCTAGCCAACACCAAACGGGGAAGGTTCCCCTTGTTAGGGAAATTAGGATCGTGTTATGGGGACTTTCTGCTGTGCCTATTGCATATTCAGTCCGCATAATAAATATCGCTCAGCTCAACAGGTGATGTCCACATATTATTTTTTTACGGAACAAAATTGTATGATCTTACTGTTGTAGAATTTGGACAGGTAAATCTTTTTTTCATAAAGTGACCAATATAACTCCAAATTGCGTAACGACTTACTTTCAATGACTAAAACAATAGTATACAAATACAGCATAGTTTGAGGGGAAGCACCGGTAGTGGGAATTACTGGTCCCGAGGTTCGCGTCGGGAGGTAGTCAAGCCGACTTACACCGAGGGACAAGTAATTCGAATAATTTTCCAGAAATAAACCATGCTTTATTTGTTTTACTACACCTGCCTTTTTAATAGACTCACTGCCTTGTCGATAACGGCCTTCATAGATTTTGCATCTTATGATTCAGTACAAGATATTCAAGTTCTTCGTCAGGGTCAATGAAATAGTCTGATACCAACACTCTGTAATGTGTCTTTACTGCAGTAGTCACGAAGAGTACAACAGACTGGTTCCATAAACATTACATGCCACAGACTACATGTCTACGAGGCGGGTTCCAGCGGGAATATTTGGTGTTACCAGAAAAAAATACTGCAAGTGAGACTTGCCAAATCCCCCTGGCATGCTGGCTGTTTTAAATGTTTATGGTGCAAATCGAGGATTTTCTTTTATTCCTCTTCCCTTTTCCTTTGTTTGGACTTCAACTTTTTCGTAACAGCTCTCATTGGTTTTATACACCTTTGCCAACCGAGGAGTCCTCGATTCGGTTTCTGGACTCGATCCAACGATGATGTTGCACGTGTTTGTCCTCGATTCACACCATAAACAAATGCACCCATAGGCATGCACACCCATAGGCATGCACACCCATACACAACCAGGATGACCCAATATCTCCCTCCGGCTTACAGCCAGGGGGATAATAATAATTACAGCCAGGGGGATAAAAAATACCGCACCGCAGCAAGCTGGATACTCACCAGAATGACGTCACCTATAGGTACGTATCATTTTTACTTCCCAGACGCGCGGCGGAATCGGTCAATGACGTGCTCCAATTTGATCATGAATACTCATGAGGTGTGGTCATATAATTTAGTGAATTCTTGGTTTGTGTTTTTTGTCCAGTCAGCATGGTTACAGTGCCATGCTCAAAATGTACCTACTGAAGTAGCTTGCCCATTGTTTCCACTAGCCACAGATAAAGTGTCTGTATCACGTAATACTTACTTACATGTTACAAATAAGTTCTAAGGAAAATAATATCCTGAATTAATAAACAAACAAAATCTATCTGTTGCACACAATAGATGACATTTAGTTGATACTCCCTTTATGCATATAAAACCAATGCTGTTTCTTGGGCCTTACACTCTTCTCTCTTGGTGAGTTACTCCCCTTAGATTTGGGACTCTGTGTTGAAGATGACCTGTCCCCATCCCTAGGAGGTGAACAGAGTGGTGCTGAAAGGATGCTGGAAGTTTTAGGGATTTCTACAAAAAGCAACTCGTCCAATCCCACTGGCTGTAATGACTTCTCTTGAAAATCAACTCCCTTATTAGAGCTGGAGGCTACGTGTAAAGGCAAGATAGAATCTTCCCCACCTGGGATCCCTGTACCTTTGCAATCGATACTCTGGCAAATGCTATGCATTTTGTTGCTATTTTGGGCATCTTCAACTTGGCCAGATTTCTCAAGACACTCCTGAAGGGTTTTTCCTTCATTATAAATTACCTTATTGTTTGTCAACTGTAAAGTGTGATCTTTGTGCATTTCTTTGTTCTCACACTCTTTTCTACGCACGCTTTGTTCGGTTTTTGAGGGTATCTCCGTTTCTTTTATACTTTGTCTGTTGGTAAAGTTCTTCTGTTTCTCCTTCTGCAGCTTATCGCCAACAGCTTTTTCAGACAAATCAGTTGTCAAATTGTGCTCATTTGCCACTTGCTTTTCTCCATTCTTATTTTCCATGTTGGTTTTGGAGAGAACGTTCTTGTCAAATATTGGGGACGACTCTGCAATGGAGGATACAACCCCTACCACTTTCTTGAATCGGATATTGGTAATCCTCCCCTTAACATCTTTTTCAGTTTCTGCAACTTCAGCTTCTAATTTTTCACTGGATTCTCCATCAGACTCAGTGGTTCCTTTCTCCAGGTTTTCCGATGAGGAATCCCTCCCTGATGCATTGTGCTCCCAGAGAAGCAGCTTATTCTCCTTGCTTTCCACATGTAACTTTCTGCTGGCTTCATTTTCATTCTTCTCATTCCTTTTGTCCGGGACAGATACCCCTTTTGGGGTCAGCTCAAAGGAAGTCTTTCCTAGGTCTAACTTCTCCAAAGCATCTTCCTCTGAATCTAAGTCTGAATTATCCCTTGAGGAAAAGTTCAGCATCTCCAGTTTCCACTTGTAATCATCTTCTGAATCATTAGTTGCCAACAATGGTAACGAGTTTGGCAGCGGTTGGTCCTCATCCTCAGTTCTAGTCTTACTCACATTGAGAATTATCTTCCGCAGTGTAACTGGAGAGAGGTTATCAACCTCACACTCCACGTGGAAAGGCTCCAATTCCTGTGGTTCATCCGAGGCACACGAGTAGAGTTTCAGGTAAGGGTGACTGATCGCTTCTTCAGCAGATGCTCTGTCATTCGAGTTGAATGTCAACAAGGATTTAAGGAGATCTAATGCTGTAAAAAAAAAAGAAGGGTCTTTTAAAAAAAATGTTCAAATATCAAAGAAAAAATGGGACATATGACAATGAGTTTTGAAGCATGTTACGTAACATGGTTATGAGAGGAGCACACAAATATAAAGTTCAAGCGAATTTATATGTACATGTAATAGCAAACTGAGGAAATTAACAATTCTGGAAAAAGAAGGATAGCTTTAAATTAGAGGTTGTAGGAACAACCACACGGTGTTGGGCCATGGATTACCGCAAACTTTGCCACACACATCAACTCAAAATATGCATGTTTAAATCCATGTTTGACTTTTTCAACATGCCGCTAGAGGGCGCTCTAACATTTGATGACATCACCTGTAAAATTTTATACAGTTCTGCCTAGGCAGACACTCACATCTTTGAAAGCAAGCTCGCATCTTCTGCCAATTTCAAATAATAAGGCACTTCCGGTTTCGTCCAGAAGGAAGGGTCACGAGATTTTGCACTTAATACCAAAAATGAACACCCTGCAATATTATATCGACTGCCATAAAAACAAAATCAAATCTGTAGCAGTTGATTTTATATTGATTTTCAAAGAGTAAATCTAGAAATCCTTGATTGCTTATAATATGATACTTGATGACGTCATTGGGACGTTATTACCAGAAAGTTCAAGAGCTATTTTAACTGTGCTATATTATAGCAAAATCTTGATTACAGTATATCTATCACGGTTGATTTTTTTAGCAAGTTTAAAGGTCTTTTTATTGTAACTTCCGATCTGATGGCGTAATCAATTTTTTTTCTTGCACATAGGTCTTGTCTGCATTAAGGTCATCATGTACATTAATTTTGAAGCGAATATTGCAAACTTCGCCACAGACATCAAGTGAAAATGCGTTTTTCACGTTTTTTAACCTGCCGCTAGAGGGCGCACCAACTCTTCATGGCGTCACCTATTTTTTTTTTGAAAGGTTAATCCAAGCAGACACCGCCATCTTTGAAAGCAAGCTCATATCTTTTTCCACTTTCAAATTATTAGGCACTTACGGTTTCGACCAGAAGGAAGGGTCACGTGATTTGACGCGCACAGGATAAAAGGAAGAGTATGTATTATCATGTCGATTCCCGCAAAAATCAAGTTCTGGTCTCTTACGGTTGATTTTATATTGAAATCCAAAGATTAAATTATATTTTGAAGTGACGTCATGTGACCCACAATGATGTCATGACGTAATTACAAAAAAATTAATCTGCAGTGGGTTGGGCATTCGTGTATTGACAATTGAAGTTCATATATGTTTTCATTTTGACAAACAGTTCCGGAGAAGAATCTTTCTTGAATAAAAAAAAAACCCAAGAATATTGAATTCATAGAATAACAATAGGTTTTGGGCTCAAGGCCCAACACCTAATAAGTGAAGCCACTAACCACGGCAAAATCAGAAATGGTCATCAGAGCAATGTCCCAACACTGACCTACATGTACATGTATACTATATTATCCAGAGCGCCAACCTGTCAAACATGCTTAGGCTCATAAGGTTATTGCATATAAACAAATGGAAATGTAAAAAAAAAATGAACTGCTTTGCTACAGCTAAACATCTGGTTGGGGGGCATAGGGTTTTTGTAAGCACCGTCGATATCAGAATTTTAAATATTGATATATCAGAAATCCAATATCGAGAATATTTGATATATATCAATTATCCCATATGTAAAAGTTAAAGACCACAAAGATATCACATTGATTACAACAAAAAACTGGAGGTTCGCGTTTGTTGAGTTACAAACGCAGAGAGGTCGGGCAGACAACTATGTCATTTAAGACTGCCCAGTACTTTGTAAGTTATGAATATTTCTTTGTCAGTACAAAGGATCACAAAATTTTACCTTTCCAGTACAACCAATTATTTTGTTTAAAAAAGGTTATGATAAATTTCAGTATACATTTCCATGTACACGTACATGTAATTTCTGGTTTGTGACGCCATCAGTTAAAAAAAAGGGAAGCAAATACTGATTTAATTCTGAGAGGAAACATGTCCATCATGAATTTAAATGACGTAACTATGAAAATATGGAAAATATAAGTGTATGTATTAATAACAGCTAGCTTTTGGTTTGATGGCTTCACAGCATTAGGGATCCAAACGTCAACATTGTAATGGATACACATGGAAGTTTCAGACCTACATTTACATTGACATTTAAAACAGAAATCTCTCAAGGAAAAAAGGTCTTTTCATTCTAACTTCTGATGAAGTCATCAATTTTTTTTGCCGCACATGTGTTCTCTACATAAAGTTCATCATATATATTGATTTTGAAGTGATTACTGCAAACTTTGCTATAATAATTAACTAAAAATTCCTTGAACATTTTTTTAACTCTATCATTTTTTGACGTCACTGGTAATTTTTTTTGTTAAGTACAACCTAGCCAGAGACTGACTTGGAAGAAAGTAAGTTCACATCTTTTTCCACTTTCAATTATAAGGAACTTCTGGTTTGGACCGGAAGGAAGGGTCACATGATTAAAACGTAATATCCAAAAAAGAAGACCCTGGATTATTCTATCAATTCCCTTAAAAAGCAAAATCAGATCTCTCACAGTTGATTATATATTGATTTTTAAACATTAAATCCATAAATCTTTGGTTGCTTGTACACTGATGATGTCATCGTGAGGTCATTACCAGAATGCTCGAGAGCTATGTGACCTGCGCTATTTGAATACAAAATCTGGATTTTTCTCTTGCAGTTGATTTTCCAGCAATTTTTAAGGTTTTAATCTCTTTTCATTGTAACTTCATTGTAAAGTACAACCTAGCCACAGACTGACTTGGAAGAAAGCAAGTTCACATCTTTTTCCACTTTCAATTATAAGGAACTTCTGGTTTGGACCGGAAGGAAGGGAAACATGATTAAAACGTAATATCCAAAAAGAAGACCCTGGATTATTCTATCAATTCCCTTAAAAAGCAAAATCAGATCTCTCACAGTTGATTATATATTGATTTTTAAACATTAAATCCATAAATCTCTGGTTGCTTGTACACTGATGATGTCATCGTGAGGTCATTACCAGAATGCTCGAGAGCTATGTGACCTGCGCTATTTGAATAAAAAATCTGGATTTTTCTCTTGCAGTTGATTTTCCAGCAATTTTTAAGGTTTTAATGTCTTTTCATTGTAACTTCATTGTAAAGTACAACCTAGCCACAGACTGACTTTGTAGAAAGCAAGTTCACATCTTTTTCCACTTGCAAATTATAAGGCACTTCCCGTTTGGAACGGAAGGAAGGGTCACATGATTTTGCACATAATATCAACAAAGAAGACCATGGATTATTCTATCCATTCCTTTAAAAAGCAAAATCAGATCTCTCACAGTTGATTATATAGTGATTTTCAAAGATTAAATCCAAAAATATTTGGTTGCTTGTACACTGATGATGTCATTGCGACATCATTACCAGAAGGCTTGAGGGCAATGTGAACTGTGCTATTTGAATAAAAAATCTGGATTATATCTCTTGCAGTTGATTTTCCAGCAATTTTTAAGGTTTAAATGTCTTTTCATTGTAACTTCTGGTCTTGTGATGTCATCAATCTTTCTGCCCCTCAACTTGTTCTTAGCATGAAGCTGATTATATACATCAATTATACATTTATACAATTATACAATTATACATTTTTGCATTGTGGTCTTGGTTTGTACTAAGGTTGAAGTCAATCCAGTGAAAGGAAGTGTTAAATTTAGGAAGTGCAATGAAATTGTAAATATGAATAAAAATCATAAAAAAAATCAGCTGATGATGTTATGGTGATGTCTTTTCGGAATTTGCATACTGGTTCCATTATCTGGCTATCCACCAAATTTCATGACGATCAGACCTTCCCTTATATGTGTTTTCAAAAATCGCATTTTTGATGACGTCATCATGACGTCAAACATTTTCAAACTTTTGTGCATATACCTATTACATAACAAACATAATACAAAAAGAATTTTGAATGTTGCATGTTGCGTTCGTGAGATATGGCTTAAAGCTCCAAAAATATGTATAACACATCCCGGTCTACTTACATACCAAATTTTACCCAATCGAACTTACAGTTCTCTAGATATAGGACTTTACAATATGCACATTTAAAATGACGTCACGTGACCCATGATGACGTCACCATGACGTCACTCTTCAGGACACAACTTTGCTATAAGGGCTATGCCTGTGGTAACTTTGAATGATATATGAAAAAGATTAGTGCCAAAAGTGGTGGGCAGAAAAATCGTGTACAAATTCTATGGGATTTAGGTGACAAAAAGAAAAAGAACTAGAAATTGTGGTTGTGAACAACCACAGAGCTGTTCCCAATATTGATTATCTGTTGGACCCATAGACATATGAGTAGAAATCTATGTCTGTTTGCAACAGAAGATAGGGCTTTTCCGCATTATGATTTGTTTTTATCAATAATACGTCCCTGACTATGCATGAACATAAAATCTGTCAAAGTTAGCCGGAAATCGGCTAAAACGGTCACTGTGGACAGGATTTGACCTAAGCAACACGTGCACTGTGCGCGGGCTGACTGGCATACGATATGTACAACGTACGTGCATGTACATGTACATGTACATTGTGGACGTCCTGTGCATGTTTCAAAGCAGAGGGATTGTCAACCTGAAGTTTTAAGCGTGCGTAGGGCATGTCCGAGTTTGCTTATTGCCTCAAAGCTTTCAAATGTTTTAGACCTACCCCTCAATAGACAATTAAAGTAAAAACTAATATAAAAACTGCCATGGTTGATTTTTCAGGAATTTTCGAAGGAAAAAAGGTCTTTTCATTATAACTTCCGGTCTGATGACGTCATACACCTTAAACTTCGCACACGTCTTAAGTGGGTCAAGGTCATCATATACACTAATATTTAGGCGATTCCGACAAACTTCGCCACAGACATCTATTCAAAATACAGTTTAAAAAATTTTCAACCTGTCGCTAGAGGGCGCTCAAAGATTGCATGACGTCATCGGTAGATGATTTGAAGAATACTATCAGCCAAGAGACTAACACCGTTGAAAGCAAGTTCATATTTATTACCACTTTCAAATAATAAGCCACTTCCGGTTTTGGCCTTTTTCGACCGGAAGCAAGGGTCACGTGATTTCACGCACACTGAATGAAATAAAGACCTCAACCTACTCTACCACTTGCCGGCAACAAAATGCTGCGGACGCGTACGGTTGATTTCTTATGCATTTTTAAATATTAAAAGTGTCACTATTCAATTGCCTATAAATAAACACCGGATGACGTCATCATGACGTCATCATTACACAATGTTGTTTGAATTAGGGTCTTTGCTTGGACAAAGATTGGTGTAAATGAATTACTGGCAAAGAGTTAAAAATGCCCTCTGAAAATCGACATTTTTTAAAAAAATTCTGTGTACAAAGTCTATGGGAAAAATTAAATATTCAAAATTCTATAATAAATCACGTGATGGCGTCAGCATGACGAAAAGTTTCGGCACACATCTTCAGATGATGCTTAATAACTATGCTGAGTTTAAAGTTGATCGGATTTGAAATAATTGCCAAAGTGGCTTGTAGAATAAAAACGTGTACAAAACCTGTGGGAAAAGTGGAAAAAGAAAAAAAAAAAAAAAACTAGAAATTGTGGTTGTGAACAACCACAGAGCTGTTCCCAATATTGATTATCTGTTGGACCAATAGACATATAAGTAGAGATCTATGTCTGTTTGCAACAGAAGATAGGGCTTTCCGCATTATGATTTGTTTTTATCAACGTCCCTGACTATCACTATGCATGAACATAAAATCTGTCAAAGTTAGCCGGAAATCGGCTAAAACGGTCACTGTGGACAGGATTTGACCTCAGCAACACGTGCGCTGCGCGCGGGCTGACCGACATACGATATGTACAACGTACGATGTACGTGCATGTACATGTACATTGTGGACGTCCTGTGCATGTTTTAAAGCAGAGGTATTGTCAACCTGAAGTTTTAAGCGTGCGCAGGGCATGTCCGAGTTTGCTTATTGCCTCGAAGCTTTGAAATGTTTTAGACCTACCCTTAAATAGACAATTAAAGTAAAAACTAATATAAAAACTGCCATGGTTGATTTTTCAGGAATTTTCTAAGGAAAAAGGGTCTTTTCATTATAACTTCCGGTCTGATGACGTCATACACCTAAAACTTCGCACACGTCTTAAGTGGGTCAAGGTCATCATATACACCAATATTTAGGCGATTCCGACAAACTTCGCCACAGACATCTATTCAAAATGCATTTTTGAAAATTTTCAACCTGTCGCTAGAGGGCGCTCGAAGATTGCATGACGTCATCGGTAGATGATTTGAAGAATACTGTCAGCCAAGAGACTAACACCGTTGAAGCAAGTTCATATCTATTACCACTTTTAAATAATAAGCCACTTCCGGTTTTGGCCTTTTTCGACCGGAAGCAAGGGTCACGTGATATCACGCACACTGAATGAAATAAAGACCTCAACCTACTCTACCACTTGCCGGCAACAGAATGCTGCGGACGCGTATGGTTGATTTCTTATGCATTTTTAAATTTTAAAAGTGTCACAATTTAATTGCCTATAAATAAACACCGGATGACGTCATCATAACGTCATCATTACACAATGCTGTTTGATTTAGGGTCTTTGCTTGGACAAAGATTGGTGTAAATGAATTACTGGCAAAGAGTTGAAAATGCCCTCTGAAAATTGACATTTTTAAAAAAAAATTGTGTACACAGTCAATGGGAAAAATTAAATATTCAAAATTCTATAATAAATCACGTGATGACGTCAGCATGACGAAAAGTTTCGGCACACATCCTCAGATGATGGTTAATAACTATGCTGAGTTTAAAGTTGATCGGATTTAAAATAATTGCCAAAGTGGCTTGTACTATAAAAACGTGTACAAAACCTATGGGGAAAAGTGGAAAAAGAAAAAGAAGAAAAAAAAAAAAAAGGAAAAAAAAAAACTTTAACGAAAACAAGAGCTGTTCCCAATTGAAATTGGGAACAGCTAAAAAAAAAAAAAGGAAAAAAAAAAACTTTAACGAAAACAAGAGCTGTTCCCAATTGAAATTGGGAACAGCTAACTAGAAATTGTGGTTGTGAACAACCACAGAGCTGTTCCCAATATTGATTATCTGTTGGACCCATAGACATACAAGTAGAGATCTATGTCTTTTTGCAACAGAACATAGGGCTTTTCCGCATTATGATTTGTTTTTATCAATAATACGTCCCTGACTATGAACATAAAATCTGTCAAGGTTAGCCGAAAATCGGCTAAAACGGTCACTGTGGACAGGATTTGACCTCAGCAACACGTGCGCTGCTGGCTGACTGACATACGATATGTACAACATACGTGCATGTACATGTACATTGTGGACGTCCTGTGCATGTTTTAAAGCAGAGGCATTGTCAACCTGAAGTTTTAAGCGTGCGTAGGGCATGTCCGAGTTTGTTTATTGCCTCGCAGCTTTCAAATGTTTTAGACCTACCCTTAAATCGACAATTAAAGTAAAAACTAATATAAATAAAAACTGCCATGGTTGATTTTTCAGGAATTTTCTAAGGAAAAAGGGTCTTTTCATAAAAACTTCCGGTCTGATGACGTCATACACCTTAAACTTCGCACACATGTTAAGTGGGTCACGGTCATCATATACACCAATATTTAGGCGATTCCGACAAACTTCGCCACAGACATCTATTCACAATACATTTTTGCAAATTTTCAACCTGTCGCTAGAGGGCGCTCGAAGATTGCATGACGTCAACGGTAAATGATTTGAAGAATACTATTAGCCAAGAGACTAACACCATTAAAAGCAAGTTCATATCTATTACCACTTTTAAATAATAAGCCACTTCCGGTTTTGGCCTTTTTCGACCGGAAGCAAGGGTCACGTGATTTCACGCACACTGAATGAAATAAAGACCTCAACCTACTCTACCACTTGCCGGCAACAGAATGCTGCGGACGCGTACGGTTGATTTCTTATGCATTTTTGAATATTAAAAGTGTCACAATTTAATTGCCTATAAATAAGCACCGGATGACGTCACCATGACGTCATCATTACACAATGTTGTTTGAATAAGGGTCTTTGCTTGGACAAAGATTGGTGTAAATGAATTACTGGCAAAGAGTCGAAAATGCCCTCTGAAAATTGACATTTTTAAAAAAAATTCTGTGTACAAAGTCTATGGGAAAAATTAAATATTCAAAATTCTATAATAAATCACGTGATGACGTCAGCATGACGAAAAGTTTCGGCACACATCCTCATATGATGGTTAATAACTATGCTGAGTTTAAAGTTGATCGGATTTAAAATAATTGCCAAAGTGGCTTGTAGAATAAAAACGTGTACAAAACCTATGGGGAAAAGCGGAAAAAGAAAACTAGAGATCTATGTCTGTTTGCAACAGAACATAGGGCTTTTCCGCATTATGATTTTTTTTTATCAATAATACATGTACGTCTCTGACAATGCATGAACATAAAGTCTGTCAAAGTTAGCCGAAAATCGGCTGAAACGGTCACTGTGGTCAGGATTTGACCTCGGCAACACGTGCCCTGCGGGCTTACTGACATCGATGTATGTGCGTATGTACAACGTACGTGCATGTACATGTACATTGTGGACGTCCTGTGCGTGTCCTGTGCGATTCCGACAAACTTCGCCACAGACATCTATTCAAAACACATTTTTGAAAATTTTCAACCTATCGCTAGAGGGCGCTCGAAGATTGCATGACGTCATCGGTAGATGATTTGAAGAATATTATCAGCCAAGAGACTAACACCGTTAAAAGCAAGTTCATATCTATTAGCATTTTCAAATGATAAGCCACTTCCGGTTTTGGCCTTTTTCGACCGGAAGCAAGGGTCACGTGATTTCACGCACACTGAATGAAATAAAGACCTCAACCTATTCTACCACTTGCCGGCAACAAAATGCTGCGGACGCGTACGGTTGATTTCTTATGCATTTTTGAATATTAAAAGTGTCACAATTTAATTGCCTATAAATACACACCTGATGACGTCATCATGACGTCATCATTACACAATGTTGTTTAAATTAGGGTCTTTGCATAGACAAAGATTGGTGTAAATGAATTACTGGCAAAGAGTCAAAAATGCCCTTTGCAAATCGACAATTTTTTTTAAATTTCTGTGTACAAAGTCTATGGGAAAAATTAAATATTCAAAAATCTATAATAAATTAGTCGATGACGTCACCATGACGTCAATCTTCGGGACACATCTTTGCTATAGGAACTATGCTTATGCTAACTTTGAATGATTTATAACAAAGATTAATGCCAAAAGTGGCGTTGAGAAAAAACGTGCACAAAGTCTATGGGATTTAGGCGACAAAAAGAAGAAGCAACTAGAGGTCTATGTCTGTTTGCAACAGAACATAGGGCTTTTCCGCATTATGATTTTTTTTAATCAATAATATGCCCTGAATATGCATGAACATAAAATCTGTCAAAGTTAGCCGAAAATCGGCTAAAACGGTCACTGTGGACAGGATTTGACCTCGGCAATAGGATGTATGTGCGTGTGCACAAGGTCTTTGCTTGGACAAAGAGTGATCTAAATAAATTACTAATGAAAATCGACAAATATTTTTTAATTTGTTGATGACGTCATCGTGACGTCAGTTCGAACTTTGCATACTAGTATGATTAACTACCTACCCGCCAAGTTTCATGACAATTGGACCTTTCCTTATATGAGTTTTGCAAAATCGCATTTTGATGACGTCATGATGACGTCACACATTTTTTTCAAGTTTTGTGCAAATAGCTATTACATAACAGACCAAATGCAAAAAGAATTTTGCATTTTGCATGTTGCGTTCGGGAGATATGGCTAAAAGGTCCAAACAAATAAATATTCATATAAAATCTCAGGATGACGTCATCATGACGTCACCTCATTTTTAATCTATAACACATCCTGGTATAGCCACATACCAAGTTTCAACCCAATCGGACTTACATTTCTGTAGATATAAGACTTCACAATATGTAGGTAAATTTTCAAAAATCAATAAAGAATTAGGTGATGACGTCATCGTGACGTCATAGTCTTGGCATAATTTTTGTATGAGGGTCTTTCTTGGCTGTAACTTTGATGACGATTCCAGATCGCCAAAATACGAAAATGGTGGCTTGAAAACGTGTACAAAGTCAATAGGTTAAAAATCCCACAGCAGAAAAACTGCACCTTTAAATGCGTGATTTTCCTTTAAACTGAAACATTTTATAAAATATTACTTGCTATTCTAACTCTTGGGAATATTTTCAATCAAATGAAAGGCGTAAAAAAATACGATTTCTTTTTCCTTCTCATAGTAATTCTCAGCCGAAGTTCAGAACTACTCAGTAAGATGTATCAGTGTTGTATAGGGAAAGACTTGTGGAGAAAGCTGTGTACAAAGTCTATGAGAAAAATTAATTATTCATAAATCCATAATAAATCACTTGATGACGTCACCATGACGTCACTCTTCGGGACACGTCTTGGCTATAGGGACTATGCTTATGCCAACTTTCAATGATATCTAAAAAAGATTAATGCCAAGAGTGCTATAATATGTTCCTGTCTATGCGAATGCATGAACATAAAATCTGTCAAAGTTAGCCGAAAATCGGCTAAAACGGTCACTGTGGACAAGATTTGACCTCAGCAACACGTGCGCTGCAGGCTGACTGACATACGATGTACGTGCCTATGTACAACGTACGTGCATGTACATGTACATGTACATGTACATTGTGGACGTCCTGTCCTGTGCATGTTTTGAAGCAGAGGTATTGTCAACGTGAAGTTTTAAGCATGCGCAGGGTATGTTCGAGTTTGCTTATCGCCTCAAAACTTTGAAATGTTTTAGACCTACCCTTCAATCGACAATTAAAGTAAAAACAAATGTAAAAACTGCCATGGTTGATTTTTCAGGAATTTTCAAATGAAAAAGGGTCTTTTTATTGTAACTTCCGGTCTGATGACGTCATTTGCCTAAAACTTCGCACACGTCTTAAGTGGGTCAAGGTCATCATATACACCAATATTTAGGCGATTACGACAAACTTCGCCACAGACATCTATTCAAAATACATTTTTGCAAATTTTCAACCTGTCGCTAGAGGGCGCTCGCAGATTGCATGACGTCATCGGTAGATGATTTGAAGAATACTATTGGCCAAGAGACTAACACCGTTAAAAGCAAGTTTATATCTATTACCACTTTCAAATGATAAGCCACTTCCGGTTTTGGCCTTTTTCGACCGGAAGCAAGGGTCACGTGAATTCACGCACACTGAATGAAATAAAGACCTCAACCTATTCTACCACTTGCCGGCAACAAAATGCTACGGACGCGTACGGTTGATTTCTTATGCATTTTTGAATATTAAAAGTGTCACAATTTAATTGCCTATAAATACACACCTGATGACGTCATCATGACGTCATCATTACACAATGTTGTTTAAATTAGGGTCTTTGCTTAGACAAAGATTGGTGTAAATGAATTACTGGCAAAGAGTCAAAAATGCCCTTTGCAAATCGACAATTTTTTTTAAATTTCTGTGTACAAAGTCTATGGGAAAAATTAAATATTCAAAAATCTATAATAAATTAGTCGATGACGTCACCATGACGTCAATTTTCGGGACACATCTTTGCTATAGGGACTATGCTTATGCTAACTTTGAATGATGTATGACAAAGATTAATGCCAAAAGTGGCGTTGAGAAAAAACGTGCACAAAGTCTATGGGATTTAGGCGACAAAAAGAAGAAGCCAAAAAAAAAAAAAAAAAAAATGAGAACAAAAACAAAGGCTTTTCCGCAACTTTGCGGAAAAGCCAAAAAAAAAAAAAAAAAAAAAAAAAAAACTAGAACTATGTGGTTGTGAGTGAACAACCACAGAGCTGTTCCCAACATGTTTTTGATTGTCTATTGCACAGTACAAAATGATTCAATGATTTGTTCTAAACAAATTTTACTCTTAAATTGAAATTATAATATGAATCGGTGATGGTCTTGTTCGGGACACATTTTCCGAAGAGAAGCTGGTTGGGTTCTGAAAACATAAAATTAAAAATATATTTTTGGGAACAGGTCTGTTTGTACGAGATATAGACATATAAGTAGAGATCTATGTCTGTTTGCAACAGAAGATGCGGCTTTTCCGCATTATGATTTGTTTTTATCAATAATACGTGCCTGACTATGCATGAACATAAAATCTGTCAAAGCTAGCTGAAAATCGGCTAAAACGGTCACTGTGGACAGGATTTGACCTCAGCAACACGTGCGCTGCGCGCGGGCTGACTGACATACGATATGAACAACGTACGTGCATGTACATGTACATGTACATTGTGGACGTCCTGTGCATGTTTTAAAGCAGAGGTATTGTCAACCTGAAGTTTTAAGCGTGCGCAGGGCATGTCCGAGTTTGCTTATTGCCTTGAAGCTTTGAACTGTTTTAGACCTACCCTTCAATAGACAATTAAAGTAAAAACAAATGTAAAAACTGCCATGGTTGATTTTTCAGGAATTTTCTAAGGAAAAAGGGTCTTTTCATTATAACTTCCGGTCTGATGACGTCATACGCCTAAAACTTCGCACACGTCTTAAGTGGGTCAAGGTCATCATATACACCAATATTTAGGCAATTCCGACAAACTTCGCCACAGACATCTATTCAAAATACATTTTTGCAAATTTTCAACCTGTCGCTAGAGGGCGCTCGAAGATTGCATGACGTCAACGGTAAATGATTTGAAGAATACTTTTAGCCAAGAGACTAACACCGTTAAAAGCAAGTTCATATCTATTACCACTTTTAAATAATAAGCCACTTCCGGTTTTGGCCTTTTTCGACCGGAAGCAAGGGTCACGTGATTTCACGCACACTGAATGAAATAAAGACCTCAACCTACTCTACCACTTGCCGGCAACAAAATGCTGCGGACGCGTACGGTTGATTTCTTATGCATTTTTAAATATTAAAAGTGTCACAATTTAATTGCCTATAAATAAACACCGGATGACGTCATCATGACGTCATCATTACACAATGTTGTTTGAATAAGGGTCTTTGCTTGGACAAAGATTGGTGTAAATGAATTACTGGCAAAGAGTCGAAAATGCCCTCTGAAAATTGACATTTTTAAAAAAAATTCTGTGTACAAAGTCTATAGGAAAAATTAAATATTCAAAATTCTATAATAAATCAGGTGATGACGTCAGCATGACGAAAAGTTTCGGCACACATCTTCAGATGATGCTTAATAACTATGCTGAGTTTAAAGTTGATCGGATTTAAAATAATTGCCAAAGTGGCTTGTAGAATAAAAACGTGTACAAAACCTATGGGAAAAGCGGAAAAAGAAAAAAAAAAAAAAAAAAAAAAAAAAAAAAAAAAAAAAAAAAAACTTTAACGAAAACAAGAGCTGTTCCCAATTGAAATTGGGAACAGCTAAAAAACTTTAACGAAAACAATAGCTGTTCCCAATTGAAATTGGGAACAGCTAACTAGAGATCTATGTCTGTTTGCAACAGAACATAGGGCTTTTCCGCATTATGATTTTTTTTATCAATAATACGTCCCTGACTATGCATGAACATAAAATCTGTCAAAGTTAGCCGAAAAATCGGCTTAAAGCTATAGTCCATCATTTGCAGCCATCCGAAAAGTAACTGGCGTAATTATTGTTGAAAAACAAACTTAGTTGAAAGATAGTAAGGAAACTAAACTCCCTGTGAAATTATTCTTTCTGGGAAGCTGTCATTTTGAAGTAATCAACGAAAGAAGGCATTTCCAACGGTGATTCTTAAGAAGCACCGTAGGAAAATTTAAATTAGTAGTTCGTTTTGTTATTTAGCGCAGCGCGCGCAAGTATTGGAACGACACACATGTGCGCGCGGTTGTTATAATTCGTCGGATCAGTGCGCGACGTCGCGTATAGCTGCAATTCAAAACATGATTCAGTAACTTTTGATTTGAAATTGAGTTCTTAGAATGCTGTTTTTTTCTCGGAATGTACAGCTGAAGCTTAGCTGAAACTTTATCAGGTTAGTTGCTTAGTATCCTTTATTAGATTTTGAACTCTTTTGTTGCTTCAAACGAACAAAATGCACAAATTACAATGATGGACTATAGCTTTAAACGGTCACTGTGGACAGGATTTGACCTCAGCAACACGTGCGCTGCGGGCTGACTGACATACGATGTACATGTATGTGCGTATGTACAACGTACGTGCATGTGCTATACACATTGTGGAAGTCCTGTGCATGTTTTACAGCTCTGTACCGCAACTTGCGTAAATACATGTATGCACGTCTGTGATGATGTCACGTGTCCCATGATGAAGTCATCGTAACAATACCTGTCAGTGCCATTTTTTTTTTAATGTGGTATTGATATGCACCAAGTTTGACATTAATCCAATGAAACAAACTGTTAAATTTTGTTAGTATAATAAAATTTTAAATATTTAAAAAATCATTAAAAATCAACCGATGATGTCATGGTGACGTCATTTCAGATTTCGCATACTTGTGACACCATCTACCTATCCACCAAGTTTCATGACAATTGGGCCTTCCCTTATATGTGTTTTCAAAATTGGCATTTTTGATGATGTCATCGTGACGTCAAACTTTTTTTCTAAATTTTGGGGATACACATATTACCTAACAAACATAATACAAAAAGAATTTTCAATTTTGCAAGTTGCATTCGTGAGATATGGCTTAAAGCTCCAAAAATTCAAAAAATTATATTTAATCGCACGATGACGTCATTGTGACGTCACCTCAATTTTTACCTATAACACATCCTGGTCTACAAATATGCCAAGTTTCAACCCCATCGGACTTACAGTTCTGTAGATATAGGCCTTCAAAATATGCACTTTTTTGATGATGTCACATGACCCATGATGACGTAATCATGACGTCACTCTTCGAGACACAACTTCACTATAGTATCTTTACCTGAGATAAGTTTCATTGGAATTGGACTTTGTTTTAGGTCAAAAGTGTATCACACCAAAAATGTGTGCAAAGTCAATGGGACTGGGGTGGACCCAAAAAGATCAAAAAGAAGAAAAAAACAAAATCAGAACAAAAACAAAGGCTTTTCCGCTCAAAAAGCCAACAAAAACAAAGGCTTTTTTCACAAATTTGCGAAAAAGCCGGAAAAAATCTGAACAAAAAGAAAGACTTTACCATAAAATTTGTTGAAAAGCCAACAAAGAAAAAAAATTACCATTTCAAAACGGTGATTGGGGATCAGCCCTAAATGGTGATCGGGGATCAGCCCCATTAACCTATCGCGATAGAATGGCGTTGACGCAGACAAATGGACGCAGAATGCACAAAATCTGAGACAAACAAAATGTAACGTACAAATTTCCATTGGGTTGTCTAATGGGCATGGCTTACTCGAAAAGGCGATAGGTCAATTCACTGCAACTCCAGAAAACCATGTACAATGTCTTTGAATTTAGCATGTCAATGATGTTATGTTCACCAAATATAACTTTGGGGTTTAAAAACATTAAGCGCATGGCATCACATGATGAAATGGACTGTTTCTTGGAATCTTGCCACGTTACAAGTTGATCTGATTTTATATAGCAAATTGTGCAAGTACAAAATATGTGAACACTATGAAAAAAATATCAACTGATCATCGTGATGTCCATTTGTATATGTATGACTTCATGCACTTGCTCAGGTTCCAATCAGGGACAAGATGAAATCCCACTGAACTATTTCCAATTTGGTTTTCTGCAGAGTCTTGAAGGAATGTCTCAAGCAAAAAAATTAAAAACACAGCTTTCATATTGTCACAAATGTTGTGAAAAGTCCATCATTAGAATCACAGGCAACTTCATTTAAAAATTGGTACTGACTTTGGAATGGAATTTACATGAACGTTTAAGGATTAAAATGTTCAGTATCAAAGCTTTAATGAAAGCTTTGACAGATTTAGGAGTTCTCTTTACCATCTGGTTCAACACCTGGAAGTGCATCACACAGAGAAATACGAGGTGTCCCCTTGTAGTTCTTGAGCATTTTTCTTGGGATGGAGTCCTCCACTTCCACAAGATCTACATCACTGACTGGAATTATTTCCAGGATCAGGAGCATCTGGTCCAGATCATGCTCCCCAGCGAAGAGTGGCTTACCAGTCAACATCTCAGCAAAGACGCACCCTGCAGACCACACGTCTATGGCCTCTGTGTAGTCACATGGGCAGAAGATGAGCTCTGGAGATCGGTACCAGCGAGTTGAGACATTTTGGGTGAGATGGCCCTGGAAAGTAGAGATACAGTGTATATGCATGTTCTTTATGCATGTTCAAGTATTGCCGACTCTTTCATTAAATACATACATGTATGCACATGGTACAATCATGAGCAATGTCTCCTACATGTATATTTCATCACAAAATACTTGGTCATTTTCAAAAAAGTAATGAACATTTTCAAAATTTTAACAAATTTTTTTCAGCATTTTCTATGAAGTTTACAACATATTTCCAGTGGTTTTTATTTGAAGAAAAGAAATTGTTCACTTTTGTGCCAGCTACTGTTACGAGTGCCATTTTTTTTTTTTTTTTTGGATTTCGCGCATGAATCACCCTGGAAGGTGCCATATATTGTCCGTTAGTGTGCATAATCATCGGTTTTGAACAGCGGCCCCATCGACAGATGATACCAGCCCCACCCCACTCCAAAAAATATGTGTCTACATTTCAGCACGGATATGCAAATGCCCTTTTTGGGAAATCGTTAAAATTCAATCCATCTAATTTTATTATGTTCTACAAACACGCACATGAATTCAAAATGTCTGCACCGAGGACAGCTTCAAAGCGTCTCCACGTGCAGAATGAGAAGTTAGCACTCTAGTAATTTAATATAGCTCTATGGTTTAGACATATAGACATTAGGCCTATACAGGAGACTTGGTTACGTGGATAACAGGTGATACTCAGACTACCTGTCAGGGAAGTTTTAACACATTTTCCATTTTGCCATATTTGTAGTGAAGTATACAGACATACACAAAACCAACCATCATAGCACTGCACCAAGACGCTGCGACACATGCTCTTCAATCTTTGTGCAGACCATAAAAATATTGTCTTTATTTTTATTTTCACAGAAATACAATTGTCTTTACTTTATTTCGATATCAGTGCAAATGCAATGAACACAACCAGAGATTCGTGTTTGTTGAGTACAAACGCTGGGTGATCGGGGCAACATCGGGTCACAAGATATCTGACTTCAGACGAATACAAGAGCAGGTTGAAAGCTGGAAAACTGATATTGGAGAGGTGGAAAGGACCTGCAATGGCTGAAGCAAGACGAAGAGCTGGCCCCAGATTACTGCTGCAAGAACACAACCCCAAATAATATTCTCTGGCTCTCATTCTCAGCAATTATTCAGTACTTCTATTAGCCTATGTACATGTACATTGATTTTGTTGGATTTATCATGTATTGTTTAGGTATTTACCTGATTTGGTTTGGATTACTGTATTCCGGGTTATGATGATTAATCTATATCAAAGATTTTTGAAAGTGTTGATATCTTTGCTTTGTTCATTTGACTTATTATTTATTCTAGTTGAAATTTGATTCACATCCGACTCAAAGAGTACAAGACGCACACAAGTCAAGCCTTGTGTTCCTTATTTTGTATAAATTATCTATTTTTTACTTGTATATAATTACTTTGTGGTGTTACGGGAGTATATTCCTCGATTTTATTGATGGATTGATTTTGACGACTGTTTATAAAACCAGTGCCCGGTTTGATAAGTAGATTGAATAGGGTAAGTAACATCACAGAATAATGTATGATTGTATCTGTATGATGGTAATCAGTTGAGGACGACATTTTTTCAAAAAGGAGAAGAGTGTCACGAGTATAAATAATATAGCCCCCCTCTATTTATTTTTTCACTATCATATTCATAAGTTAATTTACATCGTAATGTAGTCACTCTTGCGTGGCTTTTATCATTTAAATTATGCGAGGTGCACTTACCTACAGTTTCGCGCCGAGGTTTAAATCACTGTTTGGCGAAGACCGTTCAAAACATGCAATTTCTGTCTATTTTTAGAATAAACATCAGGAAGGATATAGCCAGAAGCCACCCAGTGTATTCCTCTACACCTTTACTTTAAACCCGGTCACACATAGAAGAGATACCGGTATGTATTAAAGATATATCAGAAATAAAACGAAAACCATTGGCTGACGGGTTTGTTGTTAACTAAATATTGTGACATTTCCTGATGGGCAGGAAACTATATCTTGTGTTCTCTGTTCAGTCTCTGTATTACACTACACTAACAATGTATGAGAGTTGACTTTTTTCCTAGATGTAAATAATAAGACATAACTGCTGCGAGCTCGCTTGTAAATACACGCAAACTGTCAAAAATACAATTACCCACATAACTGCACCCGTCAAAATGTTACATGGGTAATCGCTTGCTAGATCAAAACAATTGAAGCCTTGTACCCCACCTGGTTATGACTGTTTTATACACGTAGATTTGTTGTCTTGTGTGTAGCACATATCATCACAGCGAATGTTTCCATGGTAAAGCTTCTCAGCCAAAGAAATCTCAGTCCTAACTTTCCGTCAAATCGTTATATCTGTAATTTCACCCTCCTGTAAAATATGTAGATAGATAGACCCCTGGTTGACTTCTTATGGTGTTTTCCACTCACTGAGATGAGTTTCTGACTCGGGTGATCTTCAACAACCTTTCCATTTTCCTGAGGGATGTTTCATGACTGGTATCCTGTCACCAGAGTTATGTGGGTAATCACTGCATGATGGTAATCAGGGCAAAGATTTATAAAATGTTTTTAGCAGATCAAGACAAGCCAAATTTGTTGCTAGTGACAGGAGATAATGACCAGTAACATCATTTCAGTGTTTGAAGCTAAGTGAAATTAAATAGAACAAAACAACATTATGACACAAGAGACGGACACAATGACTGGTGCATCATTACCCATGTAACATGATACATGTATGGACATAAACATGGACGCAGAAAACGGTTACCCTGTGTAATTTTGTTTGCACTACACAACTGAATGTTTCATGGGGGGGCAGATAGATGGGGCGAGAGCAGAGTGCCTACGGTAGTCTGTGTACCTCTTCCATTCGTAAAAAAGGGCAATGCAAAATAGTCATAGAAATAGCCCTTTTAAAGTTATAATTTTAACACTTTCTGGTTTCTCCTGGTGTTGTTCAAGCTCTTGTTCTACTCCAAATGTGTGTATTTATAGTCCAGTATCGAAAGACAAATTCTGGAAAATAATCTGTATTCACTTCGATCTCTCATGCACTGAATCCTTTACAATGACGCCCCCATACATGTAGTTCTCTATTTTTCATCGGCATTTTGTGAGTCAAATTTTCATGATGCGCATGAGCCGTGCCGTATTTCGAAGAAATTTTGAGCAACATGTGTGCGTATTTAGAACATTTTGTACACTGCGCAAACACGTACATGTGGTCTCACAACCACCACTGAAATTTTTCTTGCTCTCTTCGCCATCCCCAGATTCATCATCCTGATTTTTAAAGCAGTGCAATTCTGTACAACTAAAATCTGAATCCTTAAAAAATGCAGGAAATCATTGCAGTTGAACTCCACGTGCAACAACCTTGAAGCTCTGTTTGACGTAGTTTATGATTACAATACAGATTTCCAGCCGTACACTACTACAATCCAAGCCTATGTGCATCTACCATACAATCGGTGCACTGACGACTTGTAGAACTTATTTATTAAAATTGCACTCGCAACACCAATGTCGCGGTGCCCAATTCATCAAATCTGTTGAAATTTAGTTTATATAATTAGACTTTCCAGGGAAAAGATAAAACTAGATTTATGTTTGTGGACAAACACAGGGCAACTTTTTTTGTGACGTAAAATGTAAAGTTAAGTTCCATCTAGGAAGGATGTGTAGTTCTGTTTATAATAAATGGTAATATAAAATGTGGTTACATTCTTATGGGCTTTGAATTATGCTGTCACATGTCAAGTAATGACTTCATCATGAAATCACATAAATTTTCATCTATAACACATCCCGGTTTAGCTACATACCAACCTTCAACCCAATCGGGCCTGTAGTTCAAATTACAATGTACTTCCAGTTTCAACTGGAAGGAAGGGTCACGTGATTTTGCACGTTATCAAAACTGAAGATCCTGGATTATTCTATCAACTCCTGTAAACAACAGTTGACTTTATATTGAATCTTAAAGGTGAAATCTAGAAATCGTAGGTTGCTTGTAATCTGATACTTGATGACGTCATCGTGACGACGATTATATCTGTCACGGTTGATTTTTCAGCAGTTTTTAAAGGTTTAAAGGGCTTCCGGTCTGGTGACGTCATCAATCTTTCCCACCTTAACTTGTTCTAAAGATTAGGCTGATTATATACATCAGTTATAGGCCTAAAGTGATTTCAGCAAACTTCGCCACATGCATCAACTGATTATTTGTTTTTAAACCTTTTCAACATGCCGCTAGATGGCGCTCTAACATTTTATGACGTCACCGGTAATTTCTTTTGTAAATTACAACCAAGCCAGAGACTTACATCATTGAAAGCAAGTTCACAGGGTTTTTTTAACTTTCAAATTATAAGGCCGGAAAACAAATAGTTCTGCTTCCGATTACATGCCTTTCAAAAATAGGGTCGGTCTGTCGGAATTTTTTTTTTTTGCCAATTTTTTTTATGCAGATTGAATGGGGTATTCAATTATATGCGAAGTTTTAGCCTGAACTATTTCCATTGCACTACAAAAGCTATACACAAAATGGCCGCAAAAAGTGAATACAACCTACCTTTATTATTGTCAATATATTTACGTTTGATAATTCTTTAAAAATAATGGAAAATTCAGGCCTTTCGAATAATATGCACAACGCTAGTCAAGAAGGGAAGCTGACCAAAACACCGAAGTGTGTGATGCACCGTGCATGTGTTGCCCGTGGCCGACAGACCTCGTTTTACAGTTGAAAATTTCGGGAAACACTACTCGTATTTGGAGTGATATACTCCAAATACGAGTAGTGTGATCTCAAAATGAACTCTTGAACATGGAAAATACATACACTGACAAGCTAGATCAATTCTGTGAATTAACTTGCAAAAAAGGTTCTTTCTCCATCTCCATTTCTTGGCATTTTTACGATGTCGAATCCGACCAGTTGACACTGACAGTGCACGTGCCTAATGCATAGCCATGCTAGCGCTAGCGATCGCATAGCCATGACAGACTGGTTACCACACTTTCATCATGTGTTCTAAATTGGCCCCTGCGCGGCGCGGTGGGAACCAGTCGTCACTGCACTGAGCAAGGTTATAGTCACTGTGACATCGAATTGCGAGGTATGATGACAGATCGCGAAGCGAATTTGGTTTCTTTTGAAAAAAATAGCTAATGTTAAGTAAGAAAACAAATATACAAGCATTTTTTTGACGCAAATGGGTTGTTGAGAGGTATTTTGTGAAGACAGAAAAGACAACAAGCTTTTATTTTTATTTATTCAATCAATTCAGGGTCGCAGCCTAAAAATAGGGTCGGTCGGGTAACCGGATGCAGAAGTATTATTTTTTTTTGGCCTAAGGCACTTCCAGTTTGCGTCTATCAATGTCCCGTCAAAACCTATGGTGCCATGGCACCATACGTCACCCGTTGAATTGGCACGGAATGACCCACAGGTGTTGTCTATATTAAGGTCAACACTAATTTTGAAATGATTACCGCAAACTTAGCCACACACATCATCTGATTATCAGAGTTGTAATGACTCGAGTCCGACTCGAGTCACAATTTTTGGTGACCAGACTTGACTCGAGTCCCTATGGGTAAATGACTCAACTTGAGTCACTGCGAGCAAATGACTGAGCTCGACTTGACTTGAGTCCCTTACCAGAAGACTCAACTCGACCTGAGCGAAAGCTAACAAGACTCGAGTCCCAAAAATGAAAGCAAAACTTTGTGAAAAATATTTGCAATGACTTACAGTGCAAAATATGTTCATGACACTTTGCAAATTCATGCAATACACTTGTCATGAAAAGACCTTTGACCTTGAATTACAAAAATAAATATGCTTCAAATTTCTTAATTGTTTTTCAGATGTTAGTTTATGATGTAAGCAACAATCTTGGAATATTTTGTGATGTTGGCTCTTAAAGTTTTCAAGTTATGATTTTTTAAGATGGCATGTCCAGGAAAAAAACCTAATTTGTATTTGGGCAATTCTCCATGGGAGAGCAAAAAATGTCAAAAATAAATATTTACATATTAAACCTTTTTTGTACTTTTTCCAGGCCTCAATTAAATGGGGAATTCAGTTCAAAAAACGAAATTGAAAAAAATTACATATTTCTGGTAAAAACAGTGATTTTTGCAATTTATGATTAAAAACATTCAGATTTAGTAAAAAAATAAAATTTAGTGTATGTATTACTTTCTGAATTATAGGGAAAAGATTTGATTTATTTTATGATGTTACAAGTTACTAACATTACTCAGGGTCATTAAAAAAAATTCTAAAAATATAAATATATATATATATAGTGTAGGCCTTCATTTAAAAATGTCAAAATTAGCACGTAATTCCGTTACCGAAAAAATGGCAAAAGTTACTTATTTCACAAATTTTCTTGTTTTTTTTCTTCAAATCATGTATGTTGAGAAAAGACCCTACTACAAACATAAATGAAAAATAAAAACTTTAAAATAGTAATTTCTTGGCATTTTTCCAAGTGGTAACGGAATTACGAAACGGTAACGGAATTACGGTAACGGAATTACGGTAACGGAATTACGGTAACGGAATTACGGTAACGGAATTACGCATGCACAAAGTATGCACATTTCCTCCAGATTATGTACATGACATATTATTAAATAGGAGATTTGCTTGTAACCTTGGACAATAACTTTAAATACTAAATTACTTGTTAAATCATTTCCCTCTTTAATTTGCTATTATATAATTAAAAATAATCAGGTGTTCCATTGATATTTTTTACTTTTACGTTTTCTTTTTTACTATTTAAAAAATGCTAATAGTTGTTTGGATGCTTAAAGGGAATATACAACATTTTCAAACATCAGAAAATAAAACTACCAAGTTTTTACAAAATACCTTACTAGGATGTTGGTAAATGACAGTCTAAAGCATCCTGTAAAATTATGGCACCTGGTGTGAAGTAATTTTCAAGAAAATGATATTTTTGTATACATTTCCAACGGTGGTCGGCCGACCACCGTTGGAAAAACCCAACTATTTTTCAACTACTGCTCCAACTTTACACTCTTTCCAGTCCAAATTTTGTTTGCTATTTGTTACATGTTCATGAACGGGTGCAGGCCAGCTAGTCTGGTTCCCTTATCCTCCAATTTTCCGGCATCTATAAATTGATCCATTTTACCTTTAGTGGAGTCAGGGAACCAGACTACTTGAACAGTTTTTTTTTCTTGGTTTTTCCAGCATTTTTTAACGCAAAACTTCAAACATGTCAGTGTAACAATATTTGATCTATTATACTAACCCCTCAAATAGTTCATTTCTTAAAATTACAGCAAAAGCCAATGATGTACATTCCCTTTAAATATGTGTTGCCAAAGCCGTTGTCTGGTACCAACAGAAAATATATTCCACAACAAGTATATATGAAAGTTGAGTACCAGACTGTACTTGTACTTCTACTTGGCATAACTTAACATCTTCCCTTGCTCAGAGATGCCAACCAGTGCAGTTTTATTGTATTTTCCACGATAAACTAGTGAAATACGATAATACAATTGTTCATAGTAAAATTAGATTTTCGTTAAAAAAAAATATACATATACATATTGCTTTCATTTGACCTTGACCTTTGACCTTAAAAATGAAGCCCAGACATGTTTAGGCCTACATTTACATTTTGATCTGCTAATTTTCACTTAGCTTTCCCCTTGTGGCATTTTATAAACTTCTAAAATTTGTATTGTGATGAGTTTATGTTGAATTCAATGTAAAAGTATTGCATTTACCTATTACATGTAAACCTATGGCGTAATTCCGTTACCGCCCAGGCGTAATTCCGTTACCGTGATTAAAATGCAAATTATGAAGAGTGATTATTTTTTCAACTTTGTTCTGCATTGTAGTTAACAACACCCCTGAACTCTATAAATAACAGGTAGTGTCCAATTTTAAAATTTCAAAACTTCAGAGAGTTTTATTAATTTATGCAAGAACTCAAATATGCTTGTCCTCCGTCCGTAATTCCGTTACCGATATTAAGCTCCGCCCCTTAAAGGGTAATCTTGTGGGATTTTTTTTTTTAGCGGTCAATCAATTCTATTGGGTCTTGGCTCCCTTTCCATGTTTAGATTAGTTGCCTAGCATAGGAGGGGGAAGGCTGTTAGACACCTCAGGGTAAGGACATCTACTGGATGACACATGCTTCCCCCATCCCCTCCCTGCTACCCCCGTAGTTATGCCATTATCTAGAGCTACACTGTAGCAAGATGCTGCATAAACAATCAACACAACACATAAAGGCTGTAAAGGGCAAGTGTGTACAGGTAAACCTGCACATATGCAGTCTGTACATTTGTTTGAAATTATGCAAGTTAGTTTTTTTCCTGGACATGCTATCTTTAAAAAATCATAACTTGAAAACTTTAAGAGTGCCCATCTCAAAAATATCCAAAATTATGGAATTTGAAGCATAATTATTTTCGTAATTCAAGGTCAACGGTCATTTTGTTACCTATTTTGTCTGCTCTTCATGCTACAATTTGGTTTTATTTCATGAAACGGAGGCCTTTCGAAGAGCTTATGCATATACAATATATATATGATGTACAACTTCGCTTTGTAGGTGCTATATAGTTTTGGAGATGCAAGTATTTAAAGTTCAGAGTTCATGCTAATAAGTCAAAAGTTCGTTGACCCGTATCTCAAAAACTAACAAGCCAAGTTACAAAAAATTTCAGTTCAGGGGGTTTCTCATACAGGCCAATCATCACACCAAATATCATTTCAATCTGTGAGGGTCGGGTCCAAAATCATGTTGAATTGACATGGAATGACCCACTTTTAAATTATAAGGCACTTCCTGTTTCGACCGGAAGGGTCATGTGATTATTAAAGCACATACAAGATAAAATGAAGATCCTGGATTATTCTATCAATTCTTTGCAAAAATCAAGTTCAGATCTCTCACGGTTGGTTTTATAAAGATTTTCAAAGATTTAATCTAGAAATCTTTCATTGCTTGAAATTTGACACCAATGACGTCATCACAATGTCAGAGTAACATGCACCACTAGGGATGAGGGTCGATATATATTGAAAGTTACAAGTTCATACCATAAACTGTTTAGGAGTATTGTCCAGGAAAAAAAAGAAAAAAAGAAGAAGATTACCATAACAAATTTGAACTACAGTGTATTTTCCCTTGAAAAGATTCAGTAAACATGTACAGGAAATTGTACAATTTCCAAAAAGTGCAAAATACCTTGTGTGAGTAGTCTGGATCAAGGATTCGGGCCATGCCGAAATCGCCAATCTTAAGCACCAGATCTTCAAAATTAATCAAAAGATTGTCCGGCTTCAGGTCCCGATGCAGAACATTGGCGCTATGTAGGTATTTCATGCCTCGAAGCAGTTGATACATGAAGAGCCGAGCATGCTCACTGGTGAGAGTGCCTCCAGCAATGATATTCCTTAAGTCAGTGTCCAGCAATTCCTGCACTATGTACAAAGCAGGTGCTTCAGTACATGTACATGTAGTACCTTCACAGTGGTTGGTTCTCTCACCATCAGAATACAGTACATCGTGTATTTTGACTATGTTCTCATGCTGCAGCTTACGAAGGATTCGCACCTCTCTCAGTGCAACCTGAAGACATCAAGACAAATAGACACTGCATGTTAAAGTTACATTCTCCAAAGTTTTGCAAACTTCTTTACGTGGTATAAATGGGTTTATCAATGAGTTCCCCCAATCATACCAATCTTCAAATAAGGTTCAGGCCCCGAAATTAAGCACTTGATACACCTGTGAGAGAATTACCAGGGGCATAGCACGGTCGTTTTTATTGGAGGGGGGTAAACATTTTTGATAAGGGCACTTGCACATTTTTGAAGTGTAAACAGGTATTTTTCTCCCGACACTTGGCCTCCGTAGAATCAAAAGGGGGGGGGGGGGGCTGGTAGCATCAGTCGATGGGGGCGGACAATTATGCACACAAAGGGCCAATATATGGTGCTTTTCAGGGCGACACATGTGCGATATTCTGAAGAAAAAAAAGGCACCCACAACGGCAGGAGCCACAAAAAAGTGCACACATTCTTTTTTGAAAAGACACTTGTTCAGAAAAAAAGGGCACTTCGTAAAAAAAGGGCACTCTTTACAAATTATTGGGAGAGGTAAGCCCGTTGAAAAAAAAGGCATTTGAATGGAAAAAGGCAGTCTTTACAAATAATGGGGGGGGGGGGGTAAATACCCCCTTACCTACGCCTATGGTTACATACATCTACCAGTATCTTACACACGATTACTGTATTAATACAATTCTGGAATTATTTGAAGTTGAAGAATTGTTCTGATTCAAGATGTGTAGACAAGATTAAATGCGATTCTTTATGAATCACCATCCAATCAAAACATGGGAACTGGTACCTTGCAATTTTTCTGGTTGGCCAGTCCTATCTTCTTGATGGCTACACTTTTATCACACTCCACATCAATAGCAGAGTACACTTGACCCCCACCCCCAAAACCAAGGGGCTGTAGGTCACAGAAGCGTGGTCCAACATAAAAGCTTTGGCTGCGGTACTGTTTAGCCATGGTGGAAATGTAGGGTGCACCTCAGCGAAACTACTTCTGAAAAAAAAAAATGGTTATGATTATTGTAGTAAGACAGAGTTCACAAAGAAAAGATACATGACCCCAACTACATGTATTAAACCTATCAATAGGTTCTTTGTTCACGTAACTTTTTCTTGTGGACAAAAACAAGAAGGGGATTTAAAGGCACGAATTAGAATATATTTCCATATGCACACTAAATGGAGGTAAAAATACATGGAGGTGCATGTACATGCACCTCAATGTATTTCTTTTACCTCCATTTTCGTGTTTAACTGAACAGAGCTTCACCCCAAGTTTGGGATTTAAATATTTCTACCCTGTAACAAAAATTGTCCATACCCACCTTGCATGTCATGTGCAGATAGCCTTTTGGACTATTCCATTTGTTTACACGTGGGTGTTTTTATTCTGACAAGAAGGGGATTTGGAACTCCTAGTTTATCAATAGATATTCCTAATTTTGATGCATAAAATGTATTTACATCAATAAATTTCTGTGTTATGGTGTTCCACTCCGTTGAAACCATAGAGCTATATTAAGTTACTAGAGCGCTAACTCTTTATTCTTGCGCGCGGAGACGCTTTCAAGCCATCCTGGGCGCAGCCATTTTGACTTTATCATGTTCATGTGCGTGTTTGTAGAACACAATCAAAATAGATGGATTGAATTTTAAAAGTGTACTCTAAATGCAACACGGAAGTAGTCGATACGCAACAACTTAAGCGTGTCATGACGGTTCAAACAACATCACGGCAAAAAGCATCTGCTGATGGAGGACATCATAGCTCTACTGAGCGAAGCGCTGGAACTACGGTACCCTCCGTACTAGCGCTCAACCGAATAGGCATACTTTGGCTACACATTTATATTAGGCCAAAAAAATTACTTCTACTTCTGATTACACGCCTTTAAAAAATAGGGTCGGTCGGTCAAAATTTATTTTATTTTTTTGCAATTTTTTTATGTTGATTGAATGGGGTATATGCGAAGTTTTAGCCCTGAACTATTTCATTGCACTACGAAAGCTATACAAAAAAATTGCCACAAAAAGTGAAGAAAACCTACCTTAATTATTGTTAATATTTTATCGCTCGATAATTCTTTAAAAATAATGGAAAATTCAGGTCATGCGCGCCATATGCACAACACTAGTCAAGACGGGAAACTGGCCAAAACTCAGTAATGCGTGAATGCATGTGTGGCCAGCGGGCGACAGACCTTGTTTTTACGGTGGACAATTGTGGGGAAACACACTGCATCGTATCACTCCAAATACGAGTAGTGCCATCTCAAAATGAACTCTTGAACATGGAAAATACATACACAGACAAGAGAGATCAAGTTCTGTGAATTAACTTGCAAAAATGTTCTTTCTTCATCGGTGTTTTCTTGGCATTTTTAGAATGTCGAAACCGACTGACCAGTTGACAGTGCACCGCGTGGCCTGCCATGCTATGCGCTAGCGCATAGCTATGCACAGACTGGTTACCAAATTTTCATCATGTCTTCCAAACTGGTCCCTGCGCGGCGCACCGCTGTTGCTTAAGCGACATAAAGCTGTGGGGATACATGGCTCCAGATTTCGGACCCGAGGGGAAATCTCGGTCCCAATACGCGGCAAAATTAAAATGTAAAACAGTATTGGACCCCGAGATTTTTCCCATAGGGTCCGAAATCTAGAACCGTGTATCACCGAAAGTGTCCTTAAACAATATATGAGACTCAATTACGCGGGTACCATACTAGACCGCAATATCGCGTTGTGGAAAACTCTGTTCAAGATTGAAAAAAAATTAATATTCAAACACAGTTTTTTTTATCACTTGCTGGGTTTGCTCTTACGAAAACGCATGATTCAGAGAGATCACAACCTGATTATTTATACAAACCATTTTTTAAGTTTGGCAATACTCATCTTCACAGTCAATTTTGTCATGAAAATTATCCTTTCTTCAATGACCACCGAAACGGAGCGTCTGTATTTGAGTTTAGATTTTAAGCTGATACGCATTTCTTTGGTTTTGGGGTTTATTACATCACAGATATTCTTATGAACAAACTCATGAAAATTGAAAAGCCCCCAATGTCAATTATTAGGCCTATCGATAATTTTAGGTTTTAGATCGTCCCTCTGTCACAGGTCACCCCTCATGAATTATGCATTTTAATTGACCTCGATGTAAAACTGGCACATGCGCACAACTTCATGTCGCTTTACACACTGGCCGAAACAGCGGTGGGCGCGGCAGGAACCAGTCATCGCTGTATTGAGCTAGCATTTCTCACGTGTTTATCGTCACCGCGACATCGAATTGCGAAGTATTTTTAATAAGATGGAATTTGTACATAAGATTCAAACCAGCCAATCGATCCCGTTAGCTCGGTGATCGAGTGGTATAAGCCTGTTCGGTATGACGATATTTCACGATATTTCGATTTAATTTTCATATCGGAAATCGTATCGATCTCTTTAAAAAACAAGTCAGGTGTGTTTACAAACACAAATGCCCCGCAACCGTGACTGTTTCCATGACATAACACCACTCTAACATCAACTTACATGTACCTTGGTCAAATGGAACGTTCATTGACAGCATTAGTGTCTTCTGTAGGTTTTATATGAATTAATCCTTAATCCCTATGATCTCAGAATAAATACAAGATTTCTATTGTTTTAGCCACTGTGACCTTGACCCTTGACCTTTTGGCCCCAAATGCAAAAGGCTTCTTAGGATTGCCAAGGACAATCCACAAACCAAATTTGAAGTTCATATGTAAAGTATATCTCAAGTTATCACGCTGACAAAATTTCTATTGTTTCAGCCACTGTGACCTTGACCCTTTCGGCCCCAAATGCAATAGGCTTCTTAGGATTACCAAGAACAAGACACAAACCAAATTTGAAGTTCATATGTAAAGTATTTCTCAAGTTATTGCGCTGACAAAATTTCTTTTGTTTTAGTCACTGTGACCTTGACCCTTGACCTTTCGGCCCCAAATGCAAAAGGCTTCTTAGAATTGCCAAGGACAATCCACAAACCAAATTTGAAGTTCATATGTAAAGTATTTCTCAAGTTATCGCGCTGACAAAATGTCTATTGTTTCAGCCACTGTGACCTTGACCCTTGACCTTTCGGCCCCAAATGCAAAAGGCTTCTTAGGATTACCAAGGACAATCCACAAGCCAAATTTGAAGTTCATATGTTAAGTATTTCTCAAGTTATCGCGCTGACAAGATTTGTCCGGACACACACACACACCCACCCACCCACCCACCCACGGAAGGACAAGGCGGAAACAGTATGCCCCTTCGGCTTCGCCGCGGGGCATAAAAATTGACACATCGTGGAATTCGATACGCCGAAAAATATCACAATATTCTTTTGTAGTACCGCTTTTGTAAAGTCACCACTTAAGTTAAAATAGAGCGGCTAAAGCGCGCCCATGAAAAACCGCAAACCACAAATTCACTGTTTATACCGCATTGTACCGCAAGGTCTTACCTATTAAGGGGCGGAACCAACTGACTAACGTCACGTGTATTGGATTTTGCGTCTTCCACGTGGCAGATCAAACAACACAATCCAGACCATCTTTTGAACAAGATTGTTCTTAATTTCGCTCCACATGCCAAGTGAAAACGTAATCACGTGTGTATGTAAGCTAGCCAAAGGGAAACAATTCTCTGACATTTCACAAAGAAAATACGGTGCCTGTTTTGTTTTGATGGAAATGTTTCATGTAGAACACTACTTATTCTTAAATCGATTTTGCAGACATCTTTTTCCGTAAAAAAGGTCGTAAGTTCAGCAAGGCAGAACAGAGGCATAGACAAAATTTTGTAAAATAATCACCGTGGATACCGCACAGGTACTAGTCTCTGAAAGAAATAGTTGAACGAGAAGTTCATTTTTGTTGTACAGACAAAACACTGTGCACAAATAATTGAAGATTATGACGTTGAGAAGTGAACATCGGAAATATTGCTTTCGTTTCGGCGCGCACGCAGCCAGGGAGCTTTCCCAAACGAGATCCGCAAACAAAAATATCATAGACATATAATAAAACCTAGACACGGCATTATCTGCTTTTACGTTGTGAATGGACCGATCCAGCAAGCCCCGCCCACTGCGCACTGGGCAAATTAACACGTGCTCCTCTCCAATGCCACGCTGCATGTCGGACGCATGTCGGACTTTAGTGCAAGCATGTTGGATATAAATCACGGCTGTGATTGGTCAGAACACCATGGGGCGGTGCTTACTGGATCAGTCCATTCATTGCCATTCAAGCAAGAATATGTTGTTCTCCCTCAGTTCGGGTGCAAGTGTAGCCTATATAGTGTATAAATGAGTATGACGTAGTGCTGTACTCACACATTTCAACAAAAGCCCGACAATTAAACGCCCGAGAACACAAAGTACTTGTCGTTACGCGTTCTCTCCAATTATGTGCGCCCCTATAGCTCCAGGGCTACGGTGTGCCTGTCCTCGGGGTTGCTCTATGGTTAATACAGTTCACACCTGAAAACGGGAAATACACACTACAGGAAAAGCACCACACCAGTCTGAGTACCTGAAAACTCCCATCCCCCCCCCCCCCCAAAAGAAAACCCATAAAATAAAAAGCTTTTCGGTCCTTTTTTCAAAAATAATTTTCTGATTCGCCCGACCTTAGAAAACAAGGGGGCGGAGGTATGTAATTAAAAAAAAAAACACTGGAGACGTATCATTTTGTTCAGTGTAGTTTATTCAATTCGTTTGAAAAGTATTACATGTACTCAAGAACGAATCATGCCCTTTTTAAATCATAGGGATCAATCTGTGGCATATGTCGGAAAGAAATATACAAAATCTCAGATGCTTATTTGAGATGCAAATTATAACGCAACTATTGAACATTTTGATAGTGCCTCTCTCATTATATATAGACCACGAGAAGGTGTTCCATAGAATAGAATCGTGATACATATTCAGTGTCATGTACCACATTGCAGGGTTCGACCTTAGCGGTGGTCCGCTGGCCAAATGCCAGTTGAATTGCCGGCGGACCAGCTGAAACACCTTGCCAAGTGGTCCGGCTGGCCAGCCAAAAAAATCTGCGTCAAAAAAATGCTTGTTGTATTTATTTGGTTTCTTACTTACATTCACTATTTTTTTCAAAAGAGACCTCCGTTATTTTTACAAATTCGCTTCGCGATATGACTACTTCGCAACTCGATGTCACGGTGACTATAATCATGTGCGTAAACCCAGCTCAATGCGGCGATGACTGGTTCCCGCCGCGCCAATTTAGAAGACACGATGAAAATGCGGTAACTAGTCTGTGCACGGCTATGCGATCGAACTAAAGTATGAGGCTCCACTACCAGCCTCATAGATTAAGAATTAACTCCGCAAAATTGTTTTCAGCACAAAACACTAATTAAGTACAAAAACGTCCATCAAAATGCAGAAATTCCCCACAGAACCGCTCCACAGTTTGCACCCAAACTCCGTACCACACCTCATGACATACTCACAAAATATGCGCGGAACAAACATCGCTGGATTTTGTCTTTTTTGTGGGGCTAAAATGATGAAAAATATGCTCTTTCCGCACTGAGCCAACCTGACACTTGAAACGTGCACGATGATTTTCGGTTCGCTCGGAGCGCGCCGCGGGGGGTACGGTACAAGCACTTGTACGCATGCGCATACTATCATTTCGCTTGTACCGTACCCCCCGCGGCGCGCTCCGAGCGAACCGAAAATCATCGTGCACGTTTCAAGTGTCAGGTTGGCTCAGTGCGGAAAGAGCATATTTTTCATCATTTTAGCCCCACAAAAAGACAAAATCCAGCGATGTTTGTTCCGCGCATATTTTGTGAGTATGTCATGAGGTGTGGTACGGAGTTTGGGGGCAAACTGTGCAGCAGTTCTGTTGGAAATTTCTGCATTTTGATGGACGTTTTTGTACTTGATTAGTGTTTTGTGCTGAAAACAATTTTGCGTGGTTCTTAATCTATGAGGCTCCTCTACGTGGAGCCTCATACTTTCGTTCGAGGAGTACCGATCGATGCAGGCGCCAGGCACGTGCTTTGTCAACTGGTCGGATTCGACATCGTAAAAATGCCAAGAAAACACCGATGGAGAAAGAACATCTTTGCAAGTTAATTTACAGAATTGATCTAGCTTATCTGTGTATGTATTTTCTGTGTTCAAGAGTTCATTTTGAGATCGCACTACTCGTATTTGGAGTGATACATGCCGCGTGTTTCCCGAAATTGTTGACGGTAAAAACGGGTCTGTCGGCCCATGGTGGGCTGCTCGCCACACACGCACGCATCACACACCTCGGAGTTTCGGCCAGCTCCCCGCGTATTGACTAGCGTTGTGCATATGGTGCGAACGACCTGAATTTTCCATTATTTTTTGAAATTATCGAACGTAAATATATAATTGACAAAAATTAAAGGTAGGTTTTATTCACTTTTTGTTGCCATTTCGTGTATAGCTTTCGTAGTGCAATGAAACTAGTTCAGGCTAAAACTTCGCATATAATTGAATACCCCATTCAATCTGCATAAAAAAATGGCAAAAAAAGAGAAGAATTTCCGACCGACCGACCCTATTTTTGGAAGGCATGTAATCGGAAGCAGAACTATTTTTTTGGCCTAATTAAGGTAGGTTTTATTCACTTTTTGTGGCCATCTTTTTGTGTATAGCTTTCATATTAGTGCAATGAAAATAAAATCAGGCTAAAACTTCGCATACCGAGGCCTAATTGAATACCCCATTCAAGCGGCATAAAAAAAAATGGCCCAAAAAACCCCAAAAAATCTGACCGACCGACCCTATTTTTAAAAGGCATGTAATCTGAGGCAGAACTATATATTTTTTTGCGCCCTCAGATCATGGAGGAAGAAAATAGACCTCTATTGGTGACATGATGACATGGGTGTTGATGACTATAGTCTTGTTATGACTTATGTGAAACTGATTAACTGGTGGGTACACGCTGTATAAGACGGACCAGTCAAAAACCTGGCGGACCAGTCAAAATTCTAGCCAACTGGTCCGGCTGGCCAGTCAAAAAAAAAGTTAAGGGCAACCGTCATTTAATTTTACAGTAGCCCTTCCAATTCAGTAATTGTTCAAGTTAACAATTTATCACAAAGCCTTTTAAAGTGCCAATGTATATTCAGCAGTTCTACAGCATTTTAGCATGTTTTAAGTACTCGTCTACATTCAGAGGCATCATCTGAATGATACTTGAAAAGTTGTCAACATGCTAATGACCCTACCATTTTGTTTCAGAGATTCGGGTTCTAAAATCATTTTAAAAATATCTAATGGTGTCGATGTCTAGATAAGTGTAAAATTGTCAGGGTACTTTTTTTCAAGTTGGTTAATGATCACTTAACATTTTGGTAATGACAACACTGAAACTAATTGGGGCAATCGTGTCTGTAAAATGACCGCTATTCTCAACATGCAATAAAAGAAGGCTATGAACTTAACATCTACAGGTAAGTCAACTTAGGTCAACCGTTTTTGCGCAAGCCTTAAGTAGTAATATTCTGATCCACTGCCGTGACCAGGTTGGTAGGGGGCCAGGGGCATTATTTGCAAAATCATTAAGATATTAAAAGCGATATCGGGAAGGCTGATATAGAAGGGAAATTGGGACAATGAAAATTATCTTTTACAATGCGGACAAACAAAACCACGGCTACTCACAGGGAAGAGATGGGAAAACCATAAACATTTTTAAAAATCTAATCAACCCAGCTATAGTATGACTGCTAAATAACACAAAATCGTTCAATTCGGTATCTTTGGTTTTGAAAAGCATGGCGTCTCTGATATTTACTAGACTGTTTCCCGACCACCCTAATTATAGTCAATATGCCAAAGGGGTCAGGGAACCAGACAATAGCTTTAATCATCTACTGAGAGTGCGTCAACTTTGGCAAAGCGCTCCGCTGCTGTTTTCTGTCATTCCAAAATCTTTGAAGCCTCTGCATTGTGTGCGCTCTTCATTTGCAGCCGCGTATTGCATCTGGGTACATCACAGAGTGTCAAAGATTTTGGAATGACAGGCAACAGCCGTGGTGCGCTTTGCCAAAGTTGACGCACGCACAGTAGATGATTAAAGCTCTTGTCTGGTTCCCTGACCCCATAAGCCTTTTGACTATGATTAAGGTGGCCTGGGAAATAGCCCCATAAATGTTGCCAATTTACTGGACTACCTGCGTAAATAAAGTCCACACTTCCATCATGTACAAAAACATGTCGAACTTTGTCAAATTTTGATTTTCACATTTAGGCTTAGTTTGTACATGTAGTTTATTTTGGAGTAATTGCAGAATACCCTGCCACTCGGAAATGTGTAAGGACACAATACTGGCTAATTTTAGGGTGGAACTCAATGTTGTCACTCCTGATAACTAAATAGTTGGGTAAAGTCTGTTTTGGTGGTTTAACATGTTAGGTACAAGTATGAAGGGATAAGTAAAATTTTTAAAAATCCACAATTTTCATTTTTTAGTGGTAAAATTCTTGATTTTGGTGAAAATTTACCTCGAAATACCACTTAAAAACTGGACATAACAAGTAAGCCTTTTTGAATGAATTAAAAACACACTTACAATTTATTTCCTCAGATGAATATTGTATTGTAGTTGTTAGTAATGGAATGAATTTTACAAATACAGGTAACCTGTATTCAAAATATTTCTGGTTTGTGCACTGGGACGCCAGATAAACTATTTAACGAAGTTACGTTTGGTGTCCACCTATTTAGCATATTTACTAAGGTCTTTATAAACCCTCCTTTGTATCCAACCGTAATTTCTGATGATAGAGTCTTCAGAAGCATAATATCAGTTCCTTTATACACAATGACATAAACTTTTAAACTTGACCTTTCCTTAATTCAGATTTAAGGGTGGGTCACCACTTTGGTGTCCATTTTTATTCAACATAATGAATGCCTGATTCATTATGTGTTAGGAGGGAAGGCCAAATACTCTAACAGTGATGTTGTACTCTACATGTGTACCAATATATCTAATCACAATTAGGACATTTGATCTACATAAAAAAAATCAGTCATTCTACACTATGTAACTAATGATAAATGGTGTCCACTAAATGGTGTACCTAACGTAATTATAAAGCTACAGGGGTAGAAAAGTAAATAATACCTAAATGGTTTTGAAGAGCACATTACTTTCTAAGGAGTATCTAGCAGTTTAAAATATTTACTGTGATATCCAGAGCAATAGGAGTACAAATGCCATGCATGTGATTTAACGTTATTTACAGCTGGACACCAAAGTTGCATTAGTTACCGGTACAATGTGCACTTTGTATAATACAATAGTTAATATCTCCAAGCAACAACTTTCAAGTGGAATATTGCTGTTTATTAGTTTAAATGGGTCCCTTTGGTAGTATGGAGAACAACAATTTAATATCAGTTTTGGGCTCAATAATAATATAAAGTTATGTAAATTGTGAAGGCCTATGTGGTGTCCACATGTAACTTACGTAACATTTTGATACAGAGATTGTCAAAAGAGGTCCATATAAGATCGTGAAAGGAACATAATGTTTAACCCTAACCCCCTAGGCCCTTGTTGCTTACAACCATCCTCAATCCTCCAAAATCCTCCAAAATTTTTAAAAATTTTGCAACTCCGCCTAAATTTTTCAAAATTGTCAGACAGTCCTGCCTCAAAATGCATTCATCCTCAATCCTCCAAAATCCTCCTCATCCCAAAACTTTGCACTCGTGTTTAAATGAAGGATAACCAACGCCAAATCCTTCAAAATCATCAGACAGTCCTGCCTCAAAATGCATTCATCCTCAATCCTCCAAAATCCTCTTGTGCTTCAATCACCATTCATCCTCAATCCTCCAAAATCCTCATGTGCTTCAATCACCATTCATCCTCAATCCTCCAGAATCCTCATTTGATTCAATCACCATTCATCCTCAATCCTCTAGAATCCTCCAAAACCGCCAGGAGGATTTTGGAGGAGTGAGGTGGGTTAGGGTTAATGGATGAATTTCCCTCTGAGGTCCTTACTGTGAGAGGTCATAACATTTTCAATTGATCTGCTATTAAAATGGTTTAACAGCTAAATCTCTCATTTTATTTAACGTTAGTTACGGTGTCCACTTGTTAAATTTGCGACAAAATATTATACACAAAAAAATCTTCTAAATTTTTGATTTTCAGCAATGAATAGCTCTATTGCAAAAAAGAAACTATAATAATCTCCATTTCTGACAATTATGGTCTGGTAACAAGCAAGAAGTGGACACCGTGTAACTAACATTAACTTTCTCTTTATCACCAACATAAAGCTGCTAATAAAGGAAAGATGCTATAAAACTTATCTTCTCATTATTATTTTCTATTGACGGAAGGCCGGTCGAGCATTACAAAAGGGAAACAAAATTAATACAACCAATTTTATTTTTGGTCCCCATGGCCCTAATTTGTTCTCCAGTATTGTGTCCTTACACAAATACACCCCTACATTCTCTGGCTACAAGGTTGGAATCACTGGAAAATAAACAATTCAAGTCCATGCCAGCTACGCTGATACTGAGTGAGGGTCCATTATTGGAGAACAAAGCAACACAAAAGGAATGGGAGTTGCTGAAAAAATTCTAAGTCCAAACCAACTAGGCCTACCCTGTTGGCGGCTACGCGGATACGGAGTGGGAGTGCAGTGGAGCATGACGCATAGTAACCACCAACCACCCTGTTGGCGGCTACGCGGATACGGAGTGGGAGTCCCCTTGAATTTGCTTGAGAACGAAGCAACACAAAAGGAATAAGAGTTGCTGAAAAAATTCGAAGTCCAAACCAACTAGGCCTACCCTGTTGGCGGCTAAGCGGATACGGAGTGGGAGTGCAGTGGAGCATGTCGCATAGTACATACAAGTAGCGCTGAGAAGGTTTATTGAGGGCAATCAACCGTTACTCCGTAGCCGGCTATGAGGTGGATAGATTGAGTGGCGGGGTATTCTGCAATTGTGCCTTTATTTTTGCTTAAGAAGCATCCGGCCTACAGTACTCGCCCTCTTTATAGGCTAATCAGAAGGTGCTGCCTTTCTCAGATGTCTAATTTTCGTGAAATTTCATGTTGAAATTTTGATACGCAAACGTGTGCAAAGGAATCTGGAAATTTCACATAAAATAAACAGCTGAAAAAGAGAGCACTTTCTGATTAGCCTATATAGAGGGGCACACCTTGCAATATAACTTAGGTTAAAGGCGAGTACAGTGTCAGGTAGCCCGACTGCATCTGGCCGTACAGTACTATCGCAAGCTCTGTAGTACGGCCAGACCGCCAATGCTCCCCTACACGCTGAACTCTGATGTAGCGATTTTGCTACCGATTTTGATCGAGATTATCTTTTCATCAAGGACAGAAATTTCCAAAGTTAAGGTTCCTAGTCGTAGAGGAACTCATACCTTTTCGATAAAAACGTTCTTTTATCCCAAAATCTTCATCCATCTGGCCAAAAGATGACATTCAGTCATCATCGCCCACGAAAATCGTCCCAAAAACTTTCCTCCATGCGATTTCAAAATGGCGGCCGCATTGTAATATATGCATTATGCAGGCGCGCTTGGGCAAGATTATGAATATGCATTATTCAGTTCATGACCTCGTGTTTGTATGGCCAGCCACGCTGCGCGCCCAACAAACGTCATGAAATGCAAATAATAAATACCTTGGAGAGTTGATGGTTTCTGATTGGTTGAGACTCGATCACGTGGGGGTGCATTAACGGTGATATAAAGACTGGCTTCAAAGAACAAGCGAAAAAATGGCCCCTGAACCAGCATTGATCCAGCCCAATGGAAGGCAATGATTGGCCAAATTTACAACAGTCATATGGCAGCTTGTAACAATACAGCACTGCACATGCGCTTCAACCACCTTCGCGTGAGACTGACGCGCGCGTACACAACACGGTTGCTATGGGTGCGCCACACATAATTCCGTATGGATGTTGAGTACTCACCTAGAAATCTAAATTTGCCCGTCCGATTGTTCAGGCTGTGTAATTTCGACGAAATTTGCCATCAATAAAGACCCATACGAACATGTAGAAATTAGGGTTAGCCCTGGAGGACTCCCTTTCCTCCCTACGTTACGGAGGGAGTCCTGGGTACACAGGTGCTCACAACCGAACGGAAACATTTCTGACCAATAATTTCAATATTTTTACCTTGTTGGAGAAGCTAATTTTTACGTCGTAGTATTCTATGTGTCCTTATCTGTTGGGCGGCTGGGTTCAGGAATTCCTTGCGATGCTGACTGACGTCAATCAGGAAAATAAACTCGAAAGCAACGTTAAACTTGTACGTGTTTTTAGTCTCTTTTCATCAGTTTCTCACCGCCGAGTCTATTCTAGTCGTACATCATGTACGTCTGTGCAGCGTGTAGTCTGGTTCCCTAGACCGGACAATTATTCTCGACGCTCATATCACATCTGGTCCGGGGGACAGACTATGCTGCATGAATATGCAGTGCGCACGCGCGATTTGCTTAGTAACCACCCTCATACGCACGCGCACTTACTTGAAGGCGCGGTCGCTAATCCAATGACCGAGTGTGTTTTCGCGCCAGTTACCAGAAACACGTTTCGGCTTTGGTCATTGGTTGAGCGTTTTCGTGACATCGGTTGGCTGGAGTGACGTCACGGTTCCAACCAAAACTAAACAAATGAGGGCGCTAGCGTGCGTGCGCGCTTTCAGATCGTACGCACGTACATTTGTACATATCATGTACATGTACATTGTACATGACGTACGACTCTGGGAATAAACTGATGAAAAGAGACTACAAACACGTACAAGTTTAACGTTGCTTTGGAGTTTATTTTCCTGATAAACGTCAGTCAGCATCGCATATGGAATTCCTGAACCCAGCGACCCAACAGATAAGGATACATATGTAGGCGTGAAATAAGCTTCTATAACGAGGTAAAACATAACAAAACTCTGGTAAAAATGTTGGGTGGTTTCATGTAGAAAATTCTTGTCCTGGACGTTAGTCGTATTGCAATGAAGACTTCGTCCAACCTGGGCTAAAATAAAATTAGGGTAATCCTTACTTTTAGGACACCTCTATTTTTTACAAGTTCTGTTCAAAACTGACTTTTGCAGATGACTGTCCAGTACCAAAGTGACTTTTGCAGGCTAAAGCAGTCTTTTTTCTTCATATAAACTCATGTTAGTTGTAGTTTTGAAAGCACTTTCTAAGAAAATGTGACTTTCCTACCTTTTTTCGCAGTCAGACGTGCATGTTGTAGTTCTCACACGCGTGAAAGCCCTACATAATGAAAGCCCGATGCTGATTGGCTGCTAAAAAAAAATAATTAGTCTGGTTCCCAGACCAAAAGATTCTGACAACTCCTGAATCTTTTGGTCATGGAACCAGCCTAAAAATAAGTAAGTTAGTCTGGTTCTTAGACCAAAAGATTCTGACTATTCCTGAATCTTTTGGTCTGGGAATCAGATAGCCCGACTGCGTCTGGCCGTACAGTACTATCGCAAGCTCTGTAGTACGACCAGACGCTGAATGCTTCCAAAAAGACTGAATTTTTTTGGCCGCTGATGTAGCGATTTTGCTACATCTTTTGATCGAGATTATCTTTTCATCCAGGACAAAAATTTCCACAGTTAAGGTTCTTAGTCGTAGAGCAATTCTAACCTTTTCGAAAAAACGTTCTTTGGTCTCAATATTTTCATCCATCTGGCCAAAAGACGACTTTCAGTCATCATCTTCCACAAATATCGTCCCGAAAATGCTCCCCCATGCGATTTCAAAATGGCGGCCGCGCTGCAACTCATGAATATGCATAAACAGTCTGTGACGTATGACCGCGTGTTTTTGGACGTGCGTGCGGCGGCGCCGTACGTACATATGTACATGTACATAAAAAAAACAGCCCAGTACGTGCATGCACACCGCCGCGCGGACGTACGTGTGCATGCGCGCACGTACTGGGCTGTTGTCTACAAGTAATGTACATGTTATTATTATTATTATTATTTATTCGGCCAAAACATTCAAAATACAAACATGTACATGTACATACAATGTAAGAAATGACATACATCAAGGACAGTCAAGATGAAAGATAAATTGTGTAACAAATACCAATCAAAAAGAATAGATGTGTATAGGTACAGTAGGTAAGAATGAGATGGGGAAGAAATGGGGGTGGGGATGAGGAATGTATAGAAGGGGAGCGGATTGGGAAGAGTGGAAGTGGGAGGGAGTTCAACAAGCAGAGTAAAGACAATCCAATCTAAGATGGCCAGGATGAACAAAAGTGAAACCACTGTGACTCAAAAGCCTGTTCATCCAATCCTAGGTTGGTAACATGAAATAACTTTAAAATATAACTATTAAATACAAGTAATATGAAAAGTTAAAAATAAATATGGAAATTAAAAATGCTATAATAATGGAGGGTAATATATATGAATAAAAAAATGGGGCAATAAATATCTGCTAAATATGTAAATGAATTTAAATGAAAATAAAAAAGTAGCATAAATAAAATAATTCAGTAAGAAACACAATAAGTGATAAACAAGTAAGCAATGAAACATACAAACGAGTTGAAAAAAGCATCTTAACAAAGACAAGAACAGTCAGATAAAACCATACAGAAAAAAACATAACAGATACCGTACACATGCAAACAGACAAGCAAAGTTACAATTATATGAACAGTCTAATACATGTACAAACGTAACACACACACACACACACCCACACAAAACATATTAACAAAAAACAAACAAACGACAAACAGCCCAACACCCCAACAAACAAACAAACAAACCAAAAGTTAATAAGAGAACTCTATACGAAAAAAAAATTAAATGATTCATGAAGGAAAGAAAACTGACTGGTATAATTTGAAATGAATATTAGTTGAGCAAAGAAATCTGACCGAACCAGGACCCGAACCCGAGACCCCTGGACTACCGTTCCAGCGCTGGAACAGCAATACAGAGGTCCCGGGCCCGAATCCCGACTCGGCCAAACCTCCCCGCTCATCCAATATCGAAAACACAATTTAGATCAAAAGCAACAAATAGACAAAACATTACAGGCATTTAACCATCAATAAGATGAGCACATAATTCACGATTAAAACACTGAAATGAATCAAGTATCAATGAGTCCTTAACGTGGATTGGGAGATTACTCCATATACGAGGAAAAGCATGAACAGGGGAATTCCTTAAACTTAGGGTTCTGGCGTAATGGTGATTAAATGAAACTGTGTCCAGGTGACGGGTATTGACTACTGTATGGGATGTAATACTGAGACAATCAATGAGGCCAAACAAACATTTAATGGTAAATTGAACAGTGAGTTTGTGTCGTCTAGTTTCAAGGCTTAACCAGTTCAGTGTATGCAGTCTGTCCTCATAGGTCATGGCTCCTCTCTGTTGCTTTAGGATCATCCTGGTGGCTCGTCTTTGCACTCGCTCGAGTTTGGCGGCCAACGTGGCTGTGTATGGGCACCAGGCAGGCAACCCATACTCAAGCACAGGCAGGACTAGGGTTCGGTAAAGTGACAAGAGAGCCTTGGACGATGATCCACCTGCGATATGCCATATGAAGCCCAAAGTTTTGTTAGCTTTAGACACAACAGCATCGACGTGGTCATTCCATGTTAGCTTATTGTTCACGGTTACTCCAAGATACTTGAAGGTAGGGGCAACTGTGAGGGGTATTCCTTGGAGAGTGTAGTGTGGGAGGACTATTGTTTTCTTTGTACGCGTCATGTGCATTATCTTGGACTTTCCCTGGTTGAGTTTCATTCCATTTGTTATGCTCCAATGGGCAAGAGCATCAAGGTCCGATTGGAAGTTGAGTTCATCTCGGGGCGAAAGAATTGGCCGGTAAATGAGGGTGTCATCTGCAAAAAGCAGACACTTGGAAGAAAGGTTATTAGATATATCGGTGATAAACAGGTTGAATAGCAGAGGGCCGAGCACACTTCCTTGGGGGACGCCGGATGTGACTGGTGACCATGATGAAAAAGAGCCACGATACATAACACGTTGCTGACGCCCAGTCAAAAAAGATTTCAACCACATCCATTGTTGACCTCGTATGTTGAAATTGCGAGCGAGTTTCTCTAGTACCGTGTGATGAGGCATCATGTCAAATGCCTTAGAAAAGTCTAGGCAAGCAATGTCAATTCTAGGTGGGCGTGGCTTGTCCAGGATTGTAGCCCAGTCGTGGATGGCATTAGTTAGCTGTGTCACACACGATTTTCGGGCTGAGAAACCATGTTGTTTATCATTGCCAAGGCAAAAGGAGGACACATGATCATGAATACCATCTGCCACAGCCTTCTCAATCACCTTACACACAACGGAAGTTAGGGCAATTGGACGGTAGTTCGTAATATCAGTTCGGTTGGCGGACTTGAACACAGGTGTGATGTTTGAGAGTTTCCAGTCCATGGGGAGAGCACCCTGTGCAAGTGAGGAATTCATCAAGCGCAACAATGGGGGAGCAATTGATGATGTAGTAGCTCGTAGGATTGTGGGTGAGATTCCATCAGGGCCTGGTGCTTTATGAGGGTGAGAGTTAGCAGCGATTTGGTCAGAAATCCTAGATTGATTCTTATTGGAGGGAGTTTGGGGATAGGGAGGGAACACGGTGGTGGAGTCGCTGGACAATTGACTGCAGGCGAATGAACTGAAGTGAAAAACTCATTGAAGGCTTCAGCAATATCAGCAGGCTTGTGGATCACCTTGTCGGCTTGACGGAAGGCTGGAGGACACTTGGATTTTCTTTGGTCTCTCACAAAGCACCAGAAACTTCGCTTGTTGTCCGCAGTTGCAAATAGACCATCAACATAGTTAGTGTAGGTTAATTTAGTCGAATTCTTCACCTGATTCCGGGCGTTCTTGTAATCGAGCCATGCGGAACTGGATTTGGAGTATTTCGCTTTATTGAATAGCTTATGCTTTAGGTGAATAAGTTTTTTAAGATCTTGTGATATCCAAGGTGAGATTTTACTACGACGACACTGCTTACGGGGTATGCTGTCATGGATTGCTGCTTCGAAGATGTCCATGAAGCCTTCCCATGATGCATCGGGATTGTCATCATCCATAAAAGCTTACCATGGAGCCAGATGTAGGAGAGTCTCCAGGTGCGCCATGTCACCTTTTCTGTACTGCAGAAACGAGCGGATAACTGCAGGTTGTGGAGGAGCTTTGATGGCACTAAATAGGAAGGACACTGCGTGATGATCACTACAGACTGGGTTTGCAGCGGACTCCACCGCAGAAAACTTCTCGGGTCGATTGGTGAAGATGAGATCAATAGTACATGTACGTACGGCGCCGCACGCACGCACGTCCAAAAACAAGGAATCAGACTAAAAATATATAAGATGTTCATTCTTTATCAGCCAATCAGCATCGAGCTTTCATCGCATCGAGCTTTCACATTTGCCATCTTGGTTTTTGAGGCTGTTTTCTGGTTATCATCGTCGTCTTTTACCCCTGAATTTCCCTCATAAATCAAAGCCCTGCCCTCTTTCCACAAACTTAAACCTGCTGATATTCAAGAAGGTGTCATTGCCAATTGTTCAGATGTGCCAAGAAGTATCAGAATGTCAATTTTGAGTGTCATTTAGTCAACTGTCATGACTGTTTTGGTGAGTCTTTCCCTTCCTATTATAGGAACGGGGTCCTAAAAGTAAGGATTACCGAAATTAGATTTTAACCTGACAAGTGACTCTGACAAATGACCCCGGATGAGTACCCGGGTCATTTGCGTGCAAAATTATCGGAGCCCTCTGAGCTACCCGCCTGCTTCCTGTCGCTTGGACAGATTGACGGCTGTTTCATGTCGCAACCCCGAAAAAAAACCCCGAAGACGATTGGCTGCTCGGCTCATCTCGTGTTCATGTGCACCCGCGTGCAGTGCGGTGAGAGAGAAAAGGACTTGAAACTTGTCGAAAACGATGTTTCTTTTAGCTGCGACAGTAAACAGCCGTTGAATCATACGAAACAGGACGGTACAATAAAACGCAATGCGCATGCGTCAGTTGGGAGAAAATGGCAGCTAGCCCAGTAGCAGGACTTCATGAACCGGGGCCAGAATTTTCCTCAAATTTCGTCAAATGCAAGTTTTGACGTACAATACAAACATATTTCAAGACAGTTTCATATTGTGAGTACTTATTACATGGGCAAAATAACGTCCAAGCCACGTTCACGGGTGAGAGAGCAGGTAGTGGTGGGCTCGTCCCCGGGGTGTCGAGCAGTACGCGCCCACCACTACCTGCTCTCTCTCACCCAGGTATTGGATCATTTGCATGTGCATGATTTTTGAACGCGTATGCAAATTAGGAGTAGTCTGGTGCCTGCATGTGCGTTACATTTGCGTTTGTTTTTGTATGCGGTGTCTGGGGTAAAAACAGAATCGATACGTCGCAGCGCGAGCATGGCGTGAGTTACGAAAACATGATTTTATTTTAATTAAACTGTTACGGTCTTAACGAGACAACACGCAGTATCACATTTCATATTAACATTAACAAACTGAAAAGGAAATGAATATTTTCGAGAAGTCGTGACGAATGATCGCGAAAACACGTACTGCACGTTGTGAATAACAAACACCAAGTACACAATATAAATCCATTTCTATTAGCCAATTGCGGTATCGAATCAGGATGCAGGAAGGAATTCCCTATCCAGGGTTTACTATTGGAAACAACGTTGGAAATAAAGTAAGCACTGGGGACGAGGTTGGAGCTTCACAGAATCTTGTGAAGGAAGTGGCCTATGACCTATGTATAAAGCATCTGTTCAAGACCGCAGTCATACAATGTGCGCAAATGCTATCCGAAAATTTCCCATAGAAATTCACACGTTCCATATCGGATGTGATTTCTGCTTCATTGCGGACCATGTGGACAAAATGTTGAGCGTCACATAATGCAATCCGACCGTTCGTGATTCGAAACGGAGCCTGAGCAAGTGACGGGAATTGTAAATTTACAACACAGATAAGTTTTACAGAATTTCCAACATTATTACGCTTTTCAACGAATAAAAAACATCTCTATAAACTGGAATAAAAGAGTAATGAACCAGTCTATAACGGCCGTTTCAAACCTTGCAGAGTCATGACCGTGATGACGCGCAGGTCACAGGTCACGCAAAATCAAACCAATCAGAGCGTAAATTCATCAGAGTATCCCATTCCCAGCGTCCTGTTTGCAGGGCGGGGGGTACGAGCGAAGAGTGATATATTAGGCCAAGTTCGGGCAAGGACCATTAGTCGACTAGTGGTTGATTTGTGACGTGCCTTACGCCTGCAGCCAGATGCTTTATACCTAGGTCATAGGCCATTTCCTTCACAAGATTCTGTGAAGCTCATCAGAGTATCCCAGCGTCCTGTTTGCAGGGCGGGGGGTACGAGCGAAGTTATCGGTGTAGCAAACAAGAACAACGTCTAGCCCCAAGACTATTCTGCGGGCTGAGTCAATGCATTTTTTTGTACAGTACGCGCAGATTCTGCCCCACTGCGCGTGCGCCTTGAGATTCGCCCCTTCGTGAAAACGTTTTAGTGCACGCGCCTGAAATTCGCCTTTTCGTGATATACGCGCTATTGTATTACAATGTATGACAATGTATGACAATGTATTTAATTACTGCAAATTTATAAATTCCATAGAGTGCAGAAATTCGCCCCTTTGTGAAAACGCAAAAAGGGCACTTTTGGCAAATTCGCCCATTCGTTAATTAAGATTTCAATTAATTTTGTTAAGTATAGCCTGACCAGGTTGTAGATATTGATATATCTATTCATCTTCACACACAAAAAATTGTTTAGAAAAACGGACGATTTTCATGAAATTCGCCCCTTCGTGGAAACGGTGACGATTTTCAACGGGATCACTGTGCACTTCGAAATAAAATCGGAAAATCACGCCGAAATAAATGTTTCTTCTAATTTTGTACCAGGTGAATAAACTCGTGATTTATGAACGGGAGTGTTTAGAACGTCATGACATTTCACTTTCTGTGAAATTTAGTTAAATTAGGCCCACTTTTGCCCTAGCTTGGCGCTATCAGGCGAAAAATCACAGTGCGCCACGTTACTCGTTAGGGGCCGCGCCACGTTGGGGTACCCCATGGCGTCATGGGCCAAGTTTGGCCTGTTGCCATGTATTCAGATGAAGATGAAGAAGATGGTACATCAACAATACTTACAGTGGCTGTCGTCTAGCTGTTGCATGAATCGCGTCTCTACCCTCTGTTGTACACTTTCAGTTCCTCGTCGCTGTTACCGCCAGAAAAAGAGGGAGTGCTAACTTTCACAGAAAATTTGTTAAAAAAACGAGTTTGACAGAAAATTGGACAGAATGGATTTTTTTGGCAGATTTCTGGCAGATTTCTGCAAAAAGGGTTATTTGACAGAAAAACAGCAAATTTGAACCAAAAAGTGTACATTTAAAAAAAAAAACTTCAAACCTTTCAAACAAACCCTTGCATAATGGGGCAGGTTGGCTGGTCTAGGTGCCGAGGTTTACTGGGAAACGGACTTCGTCGTGGCCGGATCCGTGTTAAATTGCCCGAAATTTGCCACTATTATAACATCTTTATGTGACTATAGATTGTTTATAATGTAATTTGAACCTTAATTAAGGCAATACTACCAATCTGCATGTGAGTATAGTGTATTTCGAATAATTCTGGGGAATTTGGCAGATTTTTTATAAATCTGACAGATTTTTGATGTGTATTTAGCAGAATTCGGCTCTGACGTTACGGTCACCCTGCTGATATCTTGCGTTTACTTCTGTTGCACGTGGAGTAATAGTTCGCTGCAGTATGATCCAGTGGCGGTTGTAATTGTTCGACTCGGACGGTATTAACCACACACGTTAGTGGAGCTGTTTGCATGAAAGTTGAAAGGTGCTTTTCCTCGACTTTTACAAGTAAGATCTCGTAAAAGAGAACTTGTTTGTTGACGAGTCTGACACTGCCAATTCAAATTTCGTTTGTGTCAAAAATAACAGGAGATGGTGTCCGGAAATTGGGCACGAAGTTTGTGGAAGGCCTACGGGATGCTACCGTGTTAACTAGAACTGCGGCCAGGCCCAGACTTCGGTCACCGATTTCTGTTCGGGCTATTTTCTTGAGTATTTTCCTCACATAGGCCAGTTACACTGTGTTTTATAATTCTTTTCATTTTGTGGTTTATCGATAGTGGGCTTCAAATAAACACGCTTCCTTCTTCTGCACTTTTTTTTTTAGATCGAAGTGTTGAAGCGCTGTAGGAGTACAGTCATGACAGTTCGGGCCTCATGGTCAACCACATGCCGTCACTGCTGCGTCAACCATAGCCTTGACCAAGGCGTTGGGCTTATCGATTCGCCGAAAAAAAAATCGCCGTTAAGAAAATCCCTAATCAACTTGGCAAGGCATAATTGCGTGCACATATCGATGCCCGTACGCTGCTAGTGAGAAAGTAACTTGTACCATACAGCAAGGCTATGCTTGTACATGTACGTACGCACGTACATGTACAGTACATCACACACGTACTCGTACAACAGCCATGCACACACAGTACTGTACATGTACATGTACATGTACATGTACATGCATGAGCTAGTCCGCGTAACCCAACGCGGCGCGTATATCCCCCACACGTACGTACGTACACCCACACGCAGAACATAGTAGGCCTACATTTATTGCCTTATTACACCATGCGTACAGTCCGTACTCACGTGTTTGTGCTTGCTGGTTGTAGTTAGTACCAAACCGTTCGTACGGACAAGGGTCGGTGGTATACGGTACACGCACGGACAAGGGTCGGTGGTACACGCACGTAGCCGCGTTGATTGTGGGTGTAGGGCCCGATTATCTCCCTTCGACAAAAAGCCGAGAGACCGCATTGAACAAGGCCACGTCAACCACGGAGGAAGGAACACTTTCTCCACGAGTCAACAATGATCTGACGCAACGGCAGAAGGCAGAAATCCGTTCGTTTCGGCATTGTCGCCATTTTTATTTTGTGCCGTGACTTTGCCGTCATTGTCTTCATATTAAACCCAATTATTTTTCTTACCAAAATAAATCTGCCCTCTCTATCTACAAAATATTTTCTGCCAACTTCCAACATATTATGTCTTCGGTTATAGCCCAATGTAAGTAGCTGAGCAGTTGAGGTGTTATTGAAATTATTATCCCAAACTACACACAATCGACCTGGGCCTGTTTTATGACTTTTTGTTTCAGTTTTGTAGTTTTTTGGCGGCCTTATAGCAAACTACAGTCTTTCAACTAAAGTTTTCCACATATGACGATTCCTAGCAAAATATTTAAAAATTGCATGTGACAGGAAATCTATACATGGAGCTTCAGGGTCAGTTATTGCTCTAGTTCCAGTTCAGGTGGGTTTTGTTGGGGGCAGCTCTATTTTCTCACAAACCTCCTAAGAGTCTTTTCGTGTCTGGGACTGTTGTTTTGGGGGGGGATTTAATTTTGTACTGCAATTACTCTGCCAACATCAATTTTCCCAGGGATCTTGACACTTCCCAACAAAACTTTCATTTTGACTGTTACAGGGAAATCTACCAAATTTGTTTTAGCCGCATGTGCGGGTTTAGAGTTCTTATTCTGTATCTCTTGCACTTGCATTTCCATAGGATTACCGTATTCTCAACCAATTTACCCCTTACTCTTCCCCAAACCCCAACATAGGACCTACCCGATCATGATCGAGTAAATTATCTTGTCGGGGAATAAACTGCTTTGTAATGTAACGTGTGTCAAAAAAAGTTTAGGCTTTAGTTGCAGCAAATGTGTTTTTTACCTACCAGGAACGTGGCGGCGCCCTTCCTCATTAGCAGCTACTTCCCGTTTTACTTTTTTTTGTAGCTGGGCTGGAAGGAAGGAACAACAGACAGATTTGGAGGAAAACAAAAACACGAAAACCAATCTTCCCCTTTTGTAACAAACAAAACAAAAACGAATGATAAAACAACCCCAACAAACCAAGTGCTTAAATCAATGTGATTTAAATCAGCGATTGTTTAAATCAATGTGATTTTAATTTTAAAAAAATCCCCCGCCCAACACTTATATCTGATTACAATGAATGTCTCCGTTTTCACTTCTGAGATGTCATGAACTTGGAAGGGGCATAACTTTGCCGATGAAGTATTCAATTACAAAACTATTTGTGACTAGCCACCCAAAAAGCCTGTTATTCACAAATATTAGTCGACCCTCCCCAATTACACAAATCCCAGGTGCGCAAATTGATTGTTTTTTTTTTTTTGATATAGGCCTAAGGGGTAGGCCTAACAATTTTGGGAAAATCTTAAAATGGCCATGTTTGGAACAAGGGTAAACCGTGCATTAAAAAACCAAAAAGAAGAAATGGCCCTGGCCATAACCGATGCACAGAGACATCATTAGAGGATCAATGTGGTGAAACTGAAAGCCACCGTTACTAACACGTTACGGTAAGGGTCCCCCCCCCCCCCCAATATTTTGTGAAGACTGCCCTGTTCCATTGAAAAGCCCATTTTGCACCTGCTCCCCCCCCCCCCCCGCCCTAGTGCCATTCTTTTGTTAAAAAGTGCTTTTTTCTGAAAAAGTACCCTTTTTTAAAAACAAAATAGTGCCCTTTTTGTGCCAGCAGCCTTTACGAGTGCCTTTTTTACTTAATTAAATGTCGCCCCGAAAAGTGCAAATTAGCGCCCTCATCGAGAGATGGTACCAGCCCCCCCCCCCCCCCCCCTTGATTTTACGGAGGCCAAGGTGTCTGGATAAAAAAAAAACGTGTCAATATTTCAGCACGGATGTGCAAGTATCTTTTCAAAAAAAATCTCCCCCAATAAAAAGACCTTGCTACGCCCCTGAATTATATTATTCAATTTTCACACGCTTTTAACAAAATAACTCAGTTTTAAAGTTTGAGCAATGAACACCTCTTTAACCACCGGGTCCAGAATATTCGTCATTACAGATTGTTCTTGTCTAACCTCCCAATTGGAAGCATTCAGTAATTTGTCTATGATCAATTCGACGAAATCGATTTCTGAATAACAAGGTTTGGCATAGGCGAGACAAAATTCAATACTCCGGGACGAAAACGTGTGCTCACTGTTTGAATTTGCTTGAACTGAATTTGCTGACGGACGAAATTAAACATTGGAAGTGCACTTAATCGATGTTGCTGAACGAATGTAGGTTTCCGGGCTATTTTTTTATTTTTTTTAATTCAAATTCAACAACTTAATATTCAATTTTGTCCACACAAAAAATTCACACGTTTTTATACCATGGAGGTTTATATGCTTTTACGGAGACCAATTTGGTCATTTATACCATTCAATTTTAAAGCGAATTCAAGCAATGAGCACGTTTTCGTCCCGGAATTAATTGATTTATATGAGGCGAATTCGATGAATTCGGCTACATCTTAATTTTTAGACGAATTGATCTGAAAAGACGAATATTCTCGACCCAGGGGCTAAGGCGGGTAGACTGGAATGCACCATGGCTGTTTCGGCCACGCATAGGCCCAATAATGAATGATTGTCTACGTTGGGCGAGATCTCCACTTGCAGATGTTTAAAGCGGTCGTGTCTTGTTTTGTTTCTGTTAAGAAGCAAAATGTGTGTTGTTCGCTTAGCACAATACACGGTATGTCAACTGCGTGAATACACACGTGGTACAGGTGATACTATGAATAATAGGCTAAGCTGGTGCATAGGGCCTACTTTCTTTCCCAGCTCGTATACAATTCGATGCGGGATATTCCTGCCGATACCTACCCCAAGTTTAGTTTACCGCCATTCGATTTCCGTGTTTGCATGCAGTGTTTTTATCTTCATTTGGATGTAAATATCACTTTTCTCTTTCATTATAACCTGTTCAATGTTGGATCTTATTGGTGAGTTTTTGGCGTAATGTTTTTCTTGATTTGTATTTGTTGTTTGACAAACAGCCTGTATGAGGCGAACGTTACTCGAAAACGCGGCAAACGCCATCTTGGATTTGAATATGAAATCGATCATCAACACATGTGTTTATCCCTTGGACCTCTTGGAAGGATTTCACGGTCATCGGAGCCCTCATAGTGCCTGGTGTATGAAGGATAGAACATCTTACATCACCGACGCGCATTGCGCATAATTGTCTAAAATAAAAAACCCTGTCCCAAAAATCAAACCTTATGTTAGTATTAAAATTAAGTGTGATGCTGATGGGAGTCAGAAAATCACCTGGTGAAGAATGTAGGCCTTAAGTAAGATTTGAGGCTTTGCATGGTGAAGATACTAAATAATGACTGTTCCACTTCAGTGGGCACCAAGCTTGCTCTAGGATCCTGTCTACTTGGCATCCTCACAGGATGCAACTTCACACTCCATTGATTTCACCTTTTGCTACTTAAGTATTCACTTTCTTAGAGTTTAGGCACTCTCCTGAAGACGGTCAGAGCATACTGACCGGAACGTCGAGTTTATACCTCTGGTTCTTTTCAGAACCATTCTCTTAGTTGAGAAATTATTCGCACATGGTGTTTCCGCAAACCTTTCATTATTTAATGTAGGCCTTGGTGTACTGCGGTATCCCGACGCCACTTCTTTGGTTGTGTACAACGTCTGTGGAGAGTTGCGTGCAGTTTCAGAGAACATTTTCCAACAAAATCGGATTTTTTTTTCAGTCTGAGATTCATGTCTTTTCAAAACATTTTTCTGCAACGACTGACCTTATTGTATAGCCCCATAAATGTGGCCAATTTACTGGACAACCTCCGTAAATAAAGGCCACACTTCCACAATGTACAAAAACATGTCGAACTTTGTCCAATTTTGATTTTCACATTTAGGCTTAGTTTGTAGGGGTTTTTTTGCTTTAGAAGCATACTCGCCCTCTTTATAGGCTAATCAGAAAGTGCTGCCTTTTTCAAATGTTTATTTTCGTGAAATTTTCAGATTCCTTTGCACACGTTTGCGTGTCAAAATTTCAACATGCAATTTCACGAAAATTAGACATCCGATAAAGGCAGCACTTTCTGGTTAGCATATAAAGAGGGTGAGTATGCTTCTAAAGCAAAAATAAACTACAAACTATGTCTAAATGCGAAAATCTAAATTTGACAAAGTTCGACATGTTTTTGTACATGGTGGAAGTGTGGCCTTTATTTACGGAAGTAGTCCAGTAAATTGGCCACATTTATTGGCTTGAGATTATATATTTTATGATTGAAAAAAGGATGCAACATTCTTTCCTTTGGGAATGAATATCCTGATGCCACTTCTTTGGTTGAAACGAAATCTGTGGACAGTTGATTGCATTTTCAGAGTAACTTCTTATATAATTGGCAATGTTTCTCAGTCTCAGATTCATGTCTTTTCAACATTTTTGCAATGACTGACCTTCATATTGAGATAATATATGATGAAAGAAAAAGTGGCGTGAGAATGCAACATTCTTTCCCTATTTGCGTCCAATGTCCCATTCAAAAGTGAATACAAATTAGAAGCACCATTCCAAAAGAGCAGCGGCAATATTCTTTAACCCAAAACTCCCGAGGGATTTTTGATGCCAAAAGTGCCTCCATGTAAACATTACAAATAGCCTACCAGCCTCAATCCTCCAAAGTCATTTGTTAATTCTTGAATGTGGTCCTTGGAGGGGTGACCACTATACTTCAATCCTGCAAGTTCTTCTAATTCGGTCGAAATGTATGTTGTCTTGCATCAATCCTGCAAAATCCTCAATTAAGCAAAGAGGAGTTTTGTGGATTTAGGAATGTAGGGTTAAAAATATGAACTGATGACAAGAAAAGGACTTTTACCCGTAGCGGACCGAGGCTTTTGCCTTGCCATGTTTTCGTGTTGGGGGGGGGGATCAATGACGCGTCATATCCATACTGAACTTAAGAAAAAACCTAAAACCACCATTTTTGTGCTGTCTAAATAATTGTACCAGTTTCAAATGTGTGTGTTCACAGATGTTTGGTTGGATGCTTTTCCCTTGTTTCAGGGTGTTTTTTTTTTTTTGGGGGGGGGGGGGGTTTTCTGGTTACTTTTTCAAAGAAAGAAGAGATACGATGTAAAAACATTCTTGAGAGCAAGTGGTCCTGAAATTTCATTTTAAAAAGAAAACATGCATAAAATTTGTTCTTGTTTCTATTTCGTTTAATTTCAATTTTGTTAATTTTTTTTTTACGAAATTGGGAAGATACCAGATAATTTCATTTAGGGCCTATCCCCAATATTGTAGCGGGGAGGGAATGGAACTGCAAAGTTACTCTGTTTGATTTTTTTAACATTTACGCGCATAATTATTTTTGCATCCTCCTCCAAACTCGGGTCGGTATACTTTTGATCGCTGATTATTACCATAATTCAACGTTTACCGCGTTTTCTCGAAAAATAAAAACCAGAAGATACGTACATTTTCCATTGCATGTAATTTGGGCTATTTGCAGCATGGATTAGGTTCAAGCTGGTCCGACAAAAGAAAAGAATGCTGCAACCTGACGCTGTTTTTTTCATATATCGTCTCAATGAAGGTCAGTCATTGCAAAAATGATGATAAGACATGAATCTGGGACTGAAAAACATTTCCAATTTCGTTATGAAATACTTAGAAAATTGTTTTGACTCTCCACAGACTTTGTACACAACTGCCAGGTAGCGTCAGGTTGCAACATTCTTTACCCGACAAAGTTGGGTCATATTTAAATTTTTAGGGATGGCTGGTCCGGTCCTTCGTACCCAGGAAAGAATGTTAATTGCGTCCTGACGCCGCTTATCCTTACGCCACTTTTTTCATCATATATCATCCCAATAAAGGTCAGTTATTGCAACAAAAGACACGAATTTGGGACAGAGAAACAGTTCGAATTTAATACACTCAACATATTCCACATAGATTTTGTACATAACCATAGGAGTAACGTCAGGATACTACATGTACATTAGATTGTTTCCAGTGATTATGTTAACGGTGTCAACTGAAGTAAGCGTCGACGCAGCAATAAATAACGAATAATTTTGACATGGAATTGCTGTTTCATGCCAAAGAGAACTTTTTAAAATTCTGGTCTTCTGGTTTGAAACCTCTTGTTACATAAATGTATCATGATGCAAGCCGGTAATTGGACCAAAAATGGCCTACGCCAGCCAAATCACGATTTGCATGCCCTCAAATTCTCTCGTTTAAAAAACAATTGTAGGCCATGAACTTGAGAATTTGTAAATAAGAATGGCGGAAGCCGTGCACACGACTGAGAGCTTGTATTTCTATGAAATTTTGACGACATTGGACCTTGAAAGTGCTCTATTTTGCAATGGAGCGTAGGCATCGTTTTTCAAAATGGCGATGGGCTGCACAACTTTTTTTTAGGGGTGATCCGGGAAGTGATAAAAGCGTTCTCCTGTCAATGTGATGGGCTCTGGTGGGCAGCTTCCGTGTGTCCTGTGCAGGTCCATGATGACCAAGTTGAAGGTCTCTGGTGAAGAAGAAGACGCCGGACACTGAGCTTTCGTCGATTTCAAAGTTAAGGGCCCTTGTCTCTGTGTTGAAGTCAAAGAATTGATTTCCGAAGCCCGCGATCTAGCCACTTGCAACACTTGCGCAAAATGTCTGAAATTAGGCAACTGAAAGTTCTTATATTTTGGGAGCTTTATTGTATGACAACAAGTCCAAATTGAGTGCGCACCGCATGAAAAGAGCAACGAAATAGCATCGCGTCTGGCTGGAAACGAACTCTTTCTTTGTATGTGTATGTGTTATTTTTGTGGAATTTTGAAAGATGTACATTTGTGACTGGTGATTAACATTGTTCTCTTTTTTTCCAGTATCTTTTTTGTCTTTTTGTCCGTGTGTCCTGTGCAGGTCCATGATGACCAAGTTGAAGGTCTCTGGTGAAGAAGAAGACGCCGGACACTGAGCTTTCGTCGATTTCAAAGTTAAGTACTTGTAAATGTTACCCCCTCTTGAACTCAGGTCTGAAAAGTTGGATCACTGTCTTCTTTTCAGATCTGTGGGCGGGACAACCGTGTTGTTTTGTTTGATGTAATGTGGGCCCTTGTCTCTGTGTTGAAGTCAAAGAATTGATTTCCGAAGCCCGCGATCTAGCCACTTGCAACACTTGCGCAAAATGTCTGAAATTAGGCAACTGAAAGTTCTTATATTTTGGGAGCTTTATTGTATGACAACAAGTCCAAATTGAGTGCGCGCCGCATGAACAGAGCAACGAAATAGCATCGCGTCTGGCTGGAAACGAACTCTTTCTTTGTATGTGTATGTGTAATTTATGTGGAATTTTGAAAGATGTACATTTGTGACTGGTGATTAACATTGTTCTTTTTTTTTCCAGTATCTTTTTTGTCTTTTTGTCCGTGTGTCCTGTGCAGGTCCATGATGACCAAGTCGAAGGTCTCTGGTGAAGAAGAAGACGCCGGACACTGAGCTTTCGTCGATTTCAAAGTTAAGTACTTGTAAATGTTACCCCCTCTTGAACTCAGGTCTGAAAAGTTGGATCACTGTCCTCTTTTCAGATCTGGGGGCGGGACAACCGTGTTGTTTTGTTTGATGTAATGTGGGCCCTTGTCTCTGTGTTGAAGTCAAAGAATTGATTTCCGAAGCCCGCGATCTAGCCACTTGCAACACTTGCGCAAAATGTCTGAAATTAGGCAACTGAAAGTTCTTATATTTTGGGAGCTTTATTGTATGACAACAAGTCCAAATTGAGTGCGCACCGCATGAAAAGAGCAACGAAATAGCATCGCGTCTGGCTGGAAACGAACTCTTTCTTTGTATGTGTATGTGTTATTTTTGTGGAATTTTGAAAGATGTACATTTGTGACTGGTGATTAACATTGTTCTCTTTTTTTCCAGTATCTTTTTTGTCTTTTTGTCCGTGTGTCCTGTGCAGGTCCATGATGACCAAGTCGAAGGTCTCTGGTGAAGAAGAAGACGCCGGACACTGAGCTTTCGTCGATTTCAAAGTTAAGTACTTGTAAATGTTACCCCCTCTTGAACTCAGGTCTGAAAAATTGGATCACTGTCTTCTTTTCAGATCTGTGGGCAGGACAACCGTGTTGTTTTGTTTGATGTAATGTGGGCCCTTGTCTCTGTGTTGAAGTCAAAGAATTGATTTCCAAGCCCGCGATCTAGCCACTTGCAACACTTGCGCAAAATGTCTGAAATTAGGCAACTGAAAGTTCTTATATTTTGGGAGCTTTATTGTATGACAACAAGTCCAAATTGAGTGCGCGCCGCATGAAAAGAGCAACGAAATAGCATCGCGTCTGGCTGGAAACGAACTCTTTCTTTGTATGTGTATGTGTAATTTATGTGGAATTTTGAAAGATGTACATTTGTGACTGGTGATTAACATTGTTCTCTTTTTTTTCCAGTATCTTTTTTGTCTGTTTGTCCGTGTGTCCTGTGCAGGTCCATGATGACCAAGTTGAAGGTCTCTGGAGAAGAAAAAGACGCCGGACACTGAGCTTTCGTCGATTTCAAAGTTAAGTACTTGTAAATGTTACCCCCTCTTGAACTCAGGTCTGAAAAATTGGATCACTGTCTTCTTTTCAGATCTGGGGGCAGGACAACCGTGTTGTTTTGTTTGATGTAATGTGGGCCCTTGTCTCTGTGTTGAAGTCAAAGAATTGATTTCCGAAGCCCGCGATCTAGCCACTTGCAACACTTGCGCAAAATGTCTGAAATTAGGCAACTGAAAGTTCTTATATTTTGGGAGCTTTATTGTATGACAACAAGTCCAAATTGAGTGCGCGCCGCATGAACAGAGCAACGAAATAGCATCGCGTCTGGCTGGAAACGAACTCTTTCTTTGTATGTGTATGTGTAATTTATGTGGAATTTTGAAAGATGTACATTTGTGACTGGTGATTAACATTGTTCTTTTTTTTTCCAGTATCTTTTTTGTCTTTTTGTCCGTGTGTCCTGTGCAGGTCCATGATGACCAAGTTGAAGGTCTCTGGTGAAGAAGAAGACGCCGGACACTGAGCTTTCGTCGATTTCAAAGTTAAGTACTTGTAAATGTTACCCCCTCTTGAACTCAGGTCTGAAAAGTTGGATCACTGTCCTCTTTTCAGATCTGGGGGCAGGACAACCGTGTTGTTTTGTTTGATGTAATGTGGGCCCTTGTCTCTGTGTTGAAGTCAAAGAATTGATTTCCGAAGCCCGCGATCTAGCCACTTGCAACACTTGCGCAAAATGTCTGAAATTAGGCAACTGAAAGTTCTTATATTTTGGGAGCTTTATTGTATGACAACAAGTCCAAATTGAGTGCGCACCGCATGAAAAGAGCAACGAAATAGCATCGCGTCTGGCTGGAAACGAACTCTTTCTTTGTATGTGTATGTGTTATTTTTGTGGAATTTTGAAAGATGTACATTTGTGACTGGTGATTAACATTGTTCTCTTTTTTTCCAGTATCTTTTTTGTCTTTTTGTCCGTGTGTCCTGTGCAGGTCCATGATGACCAAGTCGAAGGTCTCTGGTGAAGAAGAAGACGCCGGACACTGAGCTTTCGTCGATTTCAAAGTTAAGTACTTGTAAATGTTACCCCCTCTTGAACTCAGGTCTGAAAAATTGGATCACTGTCTTCTTTTCAGATCTGGGGGCAGGACAACCGTGTTGTTTTGTTTGATGTAATGTGGGCCCTTGTCTCTGTGTTGAAGTCAAAGAATTGATTTCCAAGCCCGCGATCTAGCCACTTGCAACACTTGCGCAAAATGTCTGAAATTAGGCAACTGAAAGTTCTTATATTTTGGGAGCTTTATTGTATGACAACAAGTCCAAATTGAGTGCGCACCGCATGAAAAGAGCAACGAAATAGCATCGCGTCTGGCTGGAAACGAACTCTTTCTTTGTATGTGTATGTGTTATTTATGTGGAATTTTGAAAGATGTACATTTGTGACTGGTGATTAACATTGTTCTTTTTTTTTTCCAGTGTCTTTTTGTCCGTGTGTCCTGTGCAGGTCCATGATGACCAAGTTGAAGGTCTCTGGTGAAGAAGAAGACGCCGGACACTGAGCTTTCGTCGATTTCAAAGTTAAGTACTTGTAAATGTTACCCCCTCTTGAACTCAGGTCTGAAAAATTGGATCACTGTCTTCTTTTCAGATCTGGGCCAGGACAACCGTGTTGTTTTGTTTGATGTAATGTGGGCCCTTGTCTCTGTGTTGAAGTCAAAGAATTGATTTCCGAAGCCCGCGATCTAGCCACTTGCAACACTTGCGCAAAATGTCTGAAATTAGGCAACTGAAAGTTCTTATATTTTGGGAGCTTTATTGTCCAAATTGAGTGCGCACCGCATGAAAAGAGCAACGAAATAGCATCGCGTCTGGCTGGAAACGAACTCTTTCTTTGTATGTGTATGTGTTATTTATGTGGAATTTTGAAAGATGTACATTTGTGACTGGTGATTAACATTGTTCTTTTTTTTTTCCAGTATCTTTTTGTCCGTGTGTCCTGTGCAGGTCCATGATGACCAAGTTGAAGGTCTCTGGTGAAGAAGAAGACGCCGGACACTGAGCTTTCGTCGATTTCAAAGTTAAGTACTTGTAAATGTTACCCCCTCTTGAACTCAGGTCTGAAAAGTTGGATCACTGTCTTCTTTTCAGATCTGGGGGCGGGACAACCGTGTTGTTTTGTTTGATGTAATGTGGGCCCTTGTCTCTGTGTTGAAGTCAAAGAATTGATTTCCGAAGCCCGCGATCTAGCCACTTGCAACACTTGCGCAAAATGTCTGAAATTAGGCAACTGAAAGTTCTTATATTTTGGGAGCTTTATTGTATGACAACAAGTCCAAATTGAGTGCGCGCCGCATGAACAGAGCAACGAAATAGCATCGCGTCTGGCTGGAAACGAACTCTTTCTTTGTATGTGTATGTGTAATTTATGTGGAATTTTGAAAGATGTACATTTGTGACTGGTGATTAACATTGTTCTTTTTTTTCCAGTATCTTTTTTGTCTTTTTGTCCGTGTGTCCTGTGCAGGTCCATGATGACCAAGTTGAAGGTCTCTGGTGAAGAAGAAGACGCCGGACACTGAGCTTTCGTCGATTTCAAAGTTAAGTACTTGTAAATGTTACCCCCTCTTGAACTCAGGTCTGAAAAGTTGGATCACTGTCCTCTTTTCAGATCTGGGGGCAGGACAACCGTGTTGTTTTGTTTGATGTAATGTGGGCCCTTGTCTCTGTGTTGAAGTCAAAGAATTGATTTCCGAAGCCCGCGATCTAGCCACTTGCAACACTTGCGCAAAATGTCTGAAATTAGGCAACTGAAAGTTCTTATATTTTGGGAGCTTTATTGTATGACAACAAGTCCAAATTGAGTGCGCACCGCATGAAAAGAGCAACGAAATAGCATCGCGTCTGGCTGGAAACGAACTCTTTCTTTGTATGTGTATGTGTTATTTTGTGGAATTTTGAAAGATGTACATTTGTGACTGGTGATTAACATTGTTCTCTTTTTTTTCCAGTATCTTTTTTGTCTTTTTGTCCGTGTGTCCTGTGCAGGTCCATGATGACCAAGTTGAAGGTCTCTGGTGAAGAAGAAGACGCCGGACACTGAGCTTTCGTCAATTTCAAAGTTAAGTACTTGTAAATGTTACCCCCTCTTGAACTCAGGTCTGAAAAATTGGATCACTGTCTTCTTTTCAGATCTGGGGGCAGGACAACCGTGTTGTTTTGTTTGATGTAATGTGGGCCCTTGTCTCTGTGTTGAAGTCAAAGAATTGATTTCCGAAGCCCGCGATCTAGCCACTTGCAACACTTGCGCAAAATGTCTGAAATTAGGCAACTGAAAGTTCTTATATTTTGGGAGCTTTATTGTATGACAACAAGTCCAAATTGAGTGCGCGCCGCATGAAAAGAGCAACGAAATAGCATCGCGTCTGGCTGGAAACGAACTCTTTCTTTGTATGTGTATGTGTAATTTATGTGGAATTTTGAAAGATGTACATTTGTGACTGGTGATTAACATTGTTCTCTTTTTTTTCCAGTATCTTTTTTGTCTTTTGTCCATGTGTCCTGTGCAGGTCCATGATGACCAAGTTGAAGGTCTCTGGTGAAGAAAAAGACGCCGGACACTGAGCTTTCGTCGATTTCAAAGTTAAGTACTTGTAAATGTTACCCCCTCTTGAACTCAGGTCTGAAAAATTGGATCACTGTCTTCTTTTCAGATCTGGGGGCGGACAACCGTGTTGTTTTGTTTGATGTAATGTGGGCCCTTGTCTCTGTGTTGAAGTCAAAGAATTGATTTCCGAAGCCCGCGATCTAGCCACTTGCAACACTTGCGCAAAATGTCTGAAATTAGGCAACTGAAAGTTCTTATATTTTGGGAGCTTTATTGTATGACAACAAGTCCAAATTGAGTGCGCGCCGCATGAAAAGAGCAACGAAATAGCATCGCGTCTGGCTGGAAACGAACTCTTTCTTTGTATGTGTATGTGTATTTTATGTGGAATTTTGAAAGATGTACATTTGTGACTGGTGATTAACATTGTTCTTTTTTTTTCCAGTATCTTTTTTGTCTTTTTGTCCGTGTGTCCTGTGCAGGTCCATGATGACCAAGTCGAAGGTCTCTGGTGAAGAAGAAGACGCCGGACACTGAGCTTTCGTCGATTTCAAAGTTAAGTACTTGTAAATGTTACCCCCTCTTGAACTCAGGTCTGAAAAGTTGGATCACTGTCCTCTTTTCAGATCTGGGGGCAGGACAACCGTGTTGTTTTGTTTGATGTAATGTGGGCCCTTGTCTCTGTGTTGAAGTCAAAGAATTGATTTCCGAAGCCCGCGATCTAGCCACTTGCAACACTTGCGCAAAATGTCTGAAATTAGGCAACTGAAAGTTCTTATATTTTGGGAGCTTTATTGTATGACAACAAGTCCAAATTGAGTGCGCACCGCATGAAAAGAGCAACGAAATAGCATCGCGTCTGGCTGGAAACGAACTCTTTCTTTGTATGTGTATGTGTTATTTATGTGGAATTTTGAAAGATGTACATTTGTGACTGGTGATTAACATTGTTCTCTTTTTTTCCAGTATCTTTTTTGTCTTTTTGTCCGTGTGTCCTGTGCAGGTCCATGATGACCAAGTTGAAGGTCTCTGGTGAAGAAGAAGACGCCGGACACTGAGCTTTCGTCGATTTCAAAGTTAAGTACTTGTAAATGTTACCCCCTCTTGAACTCAGGTCTGAAAAATTGGATCACTGTCTTCTTTTCAGATCTGGGGGCAGGACAACCGTGTTGTTTTGTTTGATGTAATGTGGGCCCTTGTCTCTGTGTTGAAGTCAAAGAATTGATTTCCAAGCCCGCGATCTAGCCACTTGCAACACTTGCGCAAAATGTCTGAAATTAGGCAACTGAAAGTTCTTATATTTTGGGAGCTTTATTGTATGACAACAAGTCCAAATTGAGTGCGCACCGCATGAAAAGAGCAACGAAATAGCATCGCGTCTGGCTGGAAACGAACTCTTTCTTTGTATGTGTATGTGTTATTTATGTGGAATTTTGAAAGATGTACATTTGTGACTGGTGATTAACATTGTTCTTTTTTTTTTCCAGTGTCTTTTTGTCCGTGTGTCCTGTGCAGGTCCATGATGACCAAGTTGAAGGTCTCTGGTGAAGAAGAAGACGCCGGACACTGAGCTTTCGTCGATTTCAAAGTTAAGTACTTGTAAATGTTACCCCCTCTTGAACTCAGGTCTGAAAAATTGGATCACTGTCTTCTTTTCAGATCTGGGGGCAGGACAACCGTGTTGTTTTGTTTGATGTAATGTGGGCCCTTGTCTCTGTGTTGAAGTCAAAGAATTGATTTCCAAGCCCGCGATCTAGCCACTTGCAACACTTGCGCAAAATGTCTGAAATTAGGCAACTGAAAGTTCTTATATTTTGGGAGCTTTATTGTATGACAACAAGTCCAAATTGAGTGCGCACCGCATGAAAAGAGCAACGAAATAGCATCGCGTCTGGCTGGAAACGAACTCTTTCTTTGTATGTGTATGTGTTATTTTTGTGGAATTTTGAAAGATGTACATTTGTGACTGGTGATTAACATTGTTCTCTTTTTTTCCAGTATCTTTTTTGTCTTTTTGTCCGTGTGTCCTGTGCAGGTCCATGATGACCAAGTTGAAGGTCTCTGGTGAAGAAGAAGACGCCGGACACTGAGCTTTCGTCGATTTCAAAGTTAAGTACTTGTAAATGTTACCCCCTCTTGAACTCAGGTCTGAAAAGTTGGATCACTGTCCTCTTTTCAGATCTGGGGGCAGGACAACCGTGTTGTTTTGTTTGATGTAATGTGGGCCCTTGTCTCTGTGTTGAAGTCAAAGAATTGATTTCCGAAGCCCGCGATCTAGCCACTTGCAACACTTGCGCAAAATGTCTGAAATTAGGCAACTGAAAGTTCTTATATTTTGGGAGCTTTATTGTATGACAACAAGTCCAAATTGAGTGCGCACCGCATGAAAAGAGCAACGAAATAGCATCGCGTCTGGCTGGAAACGAACTCTTTCTTTGTATGTGTATGTGTTATTTATGTGGAATTTTGAAAGATGTACATTTGTGACTGGTGATTAACATTGTTCTCTTTTTTTCCAGTATCTTTTTTGTCTTTTTGTCCGTGTGTCCTGTGCAGGTCCATGATGACCAAGTTGAAGGTCTCTGGTGAAGAAGAAGACGCCGGACACTGAGCTTTCGTCGATTTCAAAGTTAAGTACTTGTAAATGTTACCCCCTCTTGAACTCAGGTCTGAAAATTGGATCACTGTCTTCTTTTCAGATCTGGGGGCAGGACAACCGTGTTGTTTTGTTTGATGTAATGTGGGCCCTTGTCTCTGTGTTGAAGTCAAAGAATTGATTTCCGAAGCCCGCGATCTAGCCACTTGCAACACTTGCGCAAAATGTCTGAAATTAGGCAACTGAAAGTTCTTATATTTTGGGAGCTTTATTGTATGACAACAAGTCCAAATTGAGTGCGCACCGCATGAAAAGAGCAACGAAATAGCATCGCGTCTGGCTGGAAACGAACTCTTTCTTTGTATGTGTATGTGTTATTTGTGGAATTTTGAAAGATGTACATTTGTGACTGGTGATTAACATTGTTCTTTTTTTTTCCAGTATCTTTTTTGTCTTTTTGTCCGTGTGTCCTGTGCAGGTCCATGATGACCAAGTCGAAGGTCTCTGGTGAAGAAGAAGACGCCGGACACTGAGCTTTCGTCGATTTCAAAGTTAAGTACTTGTAAATGTTACCCCCTCTTGAACTCAGGTCTGAAAAGTTGGATCACTGTCCTCTTTTCAGATCTGGGGGCAGGACAACCGTGTTGTTTTGTTTGATGTAATGTGGGCCCTTGTCTCTGTGTTGAAGTCAAAGAATTGATTTCCGAAGCCCGCGATCTAGCCACTTGCAACACTTGCGCAAAATGTCTGAAATTAGGCAACTGAAAGTTCTTATATTTTGGGAGCTTTATTGTATGACAACAAGTCCAAATTGAGTGCGCGCCGCATGAAAAGAGCAACGAAATAGCATCGCGTCTGGCTGGAAACGAACTCTTTCTTTGTATGTGTATGTGTTATTTATGTGGAATTTTGAAAGATGTACATTTGTGACTGGTGATTAACATTGTTCTCTTTTTTTCCAGTATCTTTTTTGTCTTTTTGTCCGTGTGTCCTGTGCAGGTCCATGATGACCAAGTTGAAGGTCTCTGGTGAAGAAGAAGACGCCGGACACTGAGCTTTCGTCGATTTCAAAGTTAAGTACTTGTAAATGTTACCCCCTCTTGAACTCAGGTCTGAAAAATTGGATCACTGTCTTCTTTTCAGATCTGGGGGCAGGACAACCGTGTTGTTTTGTTTGATGTAATGTGGGCCCTTGTCTCTGTGTTGAAGTCAAAGAATTGATTTCCGAAGCCCGCGATCTAGCCACTTGCAACACTTGCGCAAAATGTCTGAAATTAGGCAACTGAAAGTTCTTATATTTTGGGAGCTTTATTGTATGACAACAAGTCCAAATTGAGTGCGCGCCGCATGAAAAGAGCAACGAAATAGCATCGCGTCTGGCTGGAAACGAACTCTTTCTTTGTATGTGTATGTGTTATTTATGTGGAATTTTGAAAGATGTACATTTGTGACTGGTGATTAACATTGTTCTTTTTTTTTCCAGTATCTTTTTTGTCTTTTTGTCCGTGTGTCCTGTGCAGGTCCATGATGACCAAGTTGAAGGTCTCTGGTGAAGAAGAAGACGCCGGACACTGAGCTTTCGTCGATTTCAAAGTTAAGTACTTGTAAATGTTACCCCCTCTTGAACTCAGGTCTGAAAAGTTGGATCACTGTCCTCTTTTCAGATCTGGGGGCAGGACAACCGTGTTGTTTTGTTTGATGTAATGTGGGCCCTTGTCTCTGTGTTGAAGTCAAAGAATTGATTTCCGAAGCCCGCGATCTAGCCACTTGCAACACTTGCGCAAAATGTCTGAAATTAGGCAACTGAAAGTTCTTATATTTTGGGAGCTTTATTGTATGACAACAAGTCCAAATTGAGTGCGCACCGCATGAAAAGAGCAACGAAATAGCATCGCGTCTGGCTGGAAACGAACTCTTTCTTTGTATGTGTATGTGTTATTTTGTGGAATTTTGAAAGATGTACATTTGTGACTGGTGATTAACATTGTTCTCTTTTTTTTCCAGTATCTTTTTTGTCTTTTTGTCCGTGTGTCCTGTGCAGGTCCATGATGACCAAGTTGAAGGTCTCTGGTGAAGAAGAAGACGCCGGACACTGAGCTTTCGTCGATTTCAAAGTTAAGTACTTGTAAATGTTACCCCCTCTTGAACTCAGGTCTGAAAAATTGGATCACTGTCTTCTTTTCAGATCTGGGGGCAGGACAACCGTGTTGTTTTGTTTGATGTAATGTGGGCCCTTGTCTCTGTGTTGAAGTCAAAGAATTGATTTCCAAGCCCGCGATCTAGCCACTTGCAACACTTGCGCAAAATGTCTGAAATTAGGCAACTGAAAGTTCTTATATTTTGGGAGCTTTATTGTATGACAACAAGTCCAAATTGAGTGCGCGCCGCATGAAAAGAGCAACGAAATAGCATCGCGTCTGGCTGGAAACGAACTCTTTCTTTGTATGTGTATGTGTTATTTATGTGGAATTTTGAAAGATGTACATTTGTGACTGGTGATTAACATTGTTCTTTTTTTTTCCAGTGTCTTTTTGTCCGTGTGTCCTGTGCAGGTCCATGATGACCAAGTTGAAGGTCTCTGGTGAAGAAGAAGACGCCGGACACTGAGCTTTCGTCGATTTCAAAGTTAAGTACTTGTAAATGTTACCCCCTCTTGAACTCAGGTCTGAAAATTGGATCACTGTCTTCTTTTCAGATCTGGGGGCAGGACAACCGTGTTGTTTTGTTTGATGTAATGTGGGCCCTTGTCTCTGTGTTGAAGTCAAAGAATTGATTTCCAAGCCCGCGATCTAGCCACTTGCAACACTTGCGCAAAATGTCTGAAATTAGGCAACTGAAAGTTCTTATATTTTGGGAGCTTTATTGTATGACAACAAGTCCAAATTGAGTGCGCACCGCATGAAAAGAGCAACGAAATAGCATCGCGTCTGGCTGGAAACGAACTCTTTCTTTGTATGTGTATGTGTTATTTTTGTGGAATTTTGAAAGATGTACATTTGTGACTGGTGATTAACATTGTTCTCTTTTTTTCCAGTATCTTTTTTGTCTTTTTGTCCGTGTGTCCTGTGCAGGTCCATGATGACCAAGTCGAAGGTCTCTGGTGAAGAAGAAGACGCCGGACACTGAGCTTTCGTCGATTTCAAAGTTAAGTACTTGTAAATGTTACCCCCTCTTGAACTCAGGTCTGAAAAATTGGATCACTGTCTTCTTTTCAGATCTGGGGGCAGGACAACCGTGTTGTTTTGTTTGATGTAATGTGGGCCCTTGTCTCTGTGTTGAAGTCAAAGAATTGATTTCCAAGCCCGCGATCTAGCCACTTGCAACACTTGCGCAAAATGTCTGAAATTATGCAACTGAAAGTTCTTATATTTTGGGAGCTTTATTGTATGACAACAAGTCCAAATTGAGTGCGCACCGCATGAAAAGAGCAACGAAATAGCATCGCGTCTGGCTGGAAACGAACTCTTTCTTTGTATGTGTATGTGTTATTTATGTGGAATTTGAAAGATGTAAATTTGTGACTGGTGATTAACATTGTTCTTTTTTTTTTCCAGTGTCTTTTTGTCCGTGTGTCCTGTGCAGGTCCATGATGACCAAGTTGAAGGTCTCTGGTGAAGAAGAAGACGCCGGACACTGAGCTTTCGTCGATTTCAAAGTTAAGTACTTGTAAATGTTACCCCCTCTTGAACTCAGGTCTGAAAAATTGGATCACTGTCCTCTTTTCAGATCTGGGCCAGGACAACCGTGTTGTTTTGTTTGATGTAATGTGGGCCCTTGTCTCTGTGTTGAAGTCAAAGAATTGATTTCCGAAGCCCGCGATCTAGCCACTTGCAACACTTGCGCAAAATGTCTGAAATTAGGCAACTGAAAGTTCTTATATTTTGGGAGCTTTATTGTATGACAACAAGTCCAAATTGAGTGCGCACCGCATGAAAAGAGCAACGAAATAGCATCGCGTCTGGCTGGAAACGAACTCTTTCTTTGTATGTGTATGTGTTATTTATGTGGAATTTTGAAAGATGTACATTTGTGACTGGTGATTAACATTGTTCTCTTTTTTTCCAGTATCTTTTTTGTCTTTTTGTCCGTGTGTCCTGTGCAGGTCCATGATGACCAAGTTGAAGGTCTCTGGTGAAGAAGAAGACGCCGGACACTGAGCTTTCGTCGATTTCAAAGTTAAGTACTTGTAAATGTTACCCCCTCTTGAACTCAGGTCTGAAAAGTTGGATCACTGTCCTCTTTTCAGATCTGGGGGCAGGACAACCGTGTTGTTTTGTTTGATGTAATGTGGGCCCTTGTCTCTGTGTTGAAGTCAAAGAATTGATTTCCGAAGCCCGCGATCTAGCCACTTGCAACACTTGCGCAAAATGTCTGAAATTAGGCAACTGAAAGTTCTTATATTTTGGGAGCTTTATTGTATGACAACAAGTCCAAATTGAGTGCGCGCCGCATGAAAAGAGCAACGAAATAGCATCGCGTCTGGCTGGAAACGAACTCTTTCTTTGTATGTGTATGTGTTATTTATGTGGAATTTTGAAAGATGTACATTTGTGACTGGTGATTAACATTGTTCTCTTTTTTTCCAGTATCTTTTTTGTCTTTTGTCCGTGTGTCCTGTGCAGGTCCATGATGACCAAGTTGAAGGTCTCTGGTGAAGAAGAAGACGCCGGACACTGAGCTTTCGTCGATTTCAAAGTTAAGTACTTGTAAATGTTACCCCCTCTTGAACTCAGGTCTGAAAAATTGGATCACTGTCTTCTTTTCAGATCTGGGGGCAGGACAACCGTGTTGTTTTGTTTGATGTAATGTGGGCCCTTGTCTCTGTGTTGAAGTCAAAGAATTGATTTCCGAAGCCCGCGATCTAGCCACTTGCAACACTTGCGCAAAATGTCTGAAATTATGCAACTGAAAGTTCTTATATTTTGGGAGCTTTATTGTATGACAACAAGTCCAAATTGAGTGCGCGCCGCATGAAAAGAGCAACGAAATAGCATCGCGTCTGGCTGGAAACGAACTCTTTCTTTGTATGTGTATGTGTTATTATGTGGAATTTTGAAAGATGTACATTTGTGACTGGTGATTAACATTGTTCTTTTTTTTTCCAGTGTCTTTTTGTCCGTGTGTCCTGTGCAGGTCCATGATGACCAAGTTGAAGGTCTCTGGTGAAGAAGAAGACGCCGGACACTGAGCTTTCGTCGATTTCAAAGTTAAGTACTTGTAAATGTTACCCCCTCTTGAACTCAGGTCTGAAAAGTTGGATCACTGTCTTCTTTTCAGATCTGGGGGCAGGACAACCGTGTTGTTTTGTTTGATGTAATGTGGGCCCTTGTCTCTGTGTTGAAGTCAAAGAATTGATTTCCGAAGCCCGCGATCTAGCCACTTGCAACACTTGCGCAAAATGTCTGAAATTAGGCAACTGAAAGTTCTTATATTTTGGGAGCTTTATTGTATGACAACAAGTCCAAATTGAGTGCGCACCGCATGAAAAGAGCAACGAAATAGCATCGCGTCTGGCTGGAAACGAACTCTTTCTTTGTATGTGTATGTGTTATTTATGTGGAATTTTGAAAGATGTACATTTGTGACTGGTTATTAACATTGTTCTTTTTTTTTCCAGTGTCTTTTTGTCCGTGTGTCCTGTGCAGGTCCATGATGACCAAGTTGAAGGTCTCTGGTGAAGAAGAAGACGCCGGACACTGAGCTTTCGTCGATTTCAAAGTTAAGTACTTGTAAATGTTACCCCCTCTTGAACTCAGGTCTGAGAAGTTGGATCACTGTCCTCTTTTCAGATCTGGGGGCAGGACAACCGTGTTGTTTTGTTTGATGTAATGTGGGCCCTTGTCTCTGTGTTGAAGTCAAAGAATTGATTTCCGAAGCCCGCGATCTAGCCACTTGCAACACTTGCGCAAAATGTCTGAAATTATGCAACTGAAAGTTCTTATATTTTGGGAGCTTTATTGTATGACAACAAGTCCAAATTGAGTGCGCGCCGCATGAAAAGAGCAACGAAATAGCATCGCGTCTGGCTGGAAACGAACTCTTTCTTTGTATGTGTATGTGTTATTTATGTGGAATTTTGAAAGATGTACATTTGTGACTGGTTATTAACATTGTTCTCTTTTTTTTTCCAGTATCTTTTTGTCCGTGTGTCCTGTGCAGGTCCATGATGACCAAGTTGAAGGTCTCTGGTGAAGAAGAAGACGCCGGACACTGAGCTTTCGTCGATTTCAAAGTTAAGTACTTGTAAATGTTACCCCCTCTTGAACTCAGGTCTGAGAAGTTGGATCACTGTCCTCTTTTCAGATCTGGGGCAGGACAACCGTGTTGTTTTGTTTGATGTAATGTGGGCCCTTGTCTCTGTGTTGAAGTCAAAGAATTGATTTCCAAGCCCGCGATCTAGCCACTTGCAACACTTGCGCAAAATGTCTGAAATTAGGCAACTGAAAGTTCTTATATTTTGGGAGCTTTATTGTCCAAATTGAGTGCGCGCCGCATGAAAAGAGCAACGAAATAGCATCGCGTCTGGCTGGAAACGAACTCTTTCTTTGTATGTGTATGTGTTATTATGTGGAATGTTGAAAGATGTACATTTGTGACTGGTTATTAACATTGTTCTCTTTTTTTTCCAGTGTCTTTTTGTCCGTGTGTCCTGTGCAGGTCCATGATGACCAAGTTGAAGGTCTCTGGTGAAGAAGAAGACGCCGGACACTGAGCTTTCGTCGATTTCAAAGTTAAGTACTTGTAAATGTTACCCCCTCTTGAACTCAGGTCTGAAAATTGGATCACTGTCCTCTTTTCAGATCTGGGGGCAGGACAACCGTGTTGTTTTGTTTGATGTAATGTGGGCCCTTGTCTCTGTGTTGAAGTCAAAGAATTGATTTCCAAGCCCGCGATCTAGCCACTTGCAACACTTGCGCAAAATGTCTGAAATTATGCAACTGAAAGTTCTTATATTTTGGGAGCTTTATTGTATGACAACAAGTCCAAATTGAGTGCGCGCCGCATGAAAAGAGCAACGAAATAGCATCGCGTCTGGCTGGAAACGAACTCTTTCTTTGTATGTGTATGTGTTATTTATGTGGAATTTTGAAAGATGTACATTTGTGACTGGTTATTAACATTGTTCTCTTTTTTTTTTTTCCAGTGTCTTTTTGTCCGTGTGTCCTGTGCAGGTCCATGATGACCAAGTTGAAGGTCTCTGGTGAAGAAGAAGACGCCGGACACTGAGCTTTCGTCGATTTCAAAGTTAAGTACTTGTAAATGTTACCCCCTCTTGAACTCAGGTCTGAGAAGTTGGATCACTGTCCTCTTTTCAGATCTGGGGCAGGACAACCGTGTTGTTTTTTTTGATGTAATGTGGGCCCTTGTCTCTGTGTTGAAGTCAAAGAATTGATTTCCGAAGCCCGCGATCTAGCCACTTGCAACACTTGCGCAAAATGTCTGAAATTAGGCAACTGAAAGTTCTTATATTTTGGGAGCTTTATTGTCCAAATTGAATGGCGCGCCGCATGAAAAGAGCAACGAAATAGCATCGCGTCTGGCTGGAAACGAACTCTTTCTTTGTATGTGTATGTGTTATTTATGTGGAATTTTGAAAGATGTACATTTGTGACTGGTGATTAACATTGTTCTTTTTTTTTTCCAGTATCTTTTTTGTCCCGTGTGTCCTGTGCAGGTCCATGATGACCAAGTTGAAGGTCTCTGGTGAAGAAAAGACGCCGGACACTGAGCTTTCGTCGATTTCAAAGTTAAGTACTTGTAAATGTTACCCCCTCTTGAACTCAGGTCTGAGAAGTTGGATCACTGTCCTCTTTTCAGATCTGGGGGCAGGACAACCGTGTTGTTTTGTTTGATGTAATGTGGGCCCTTGTCTCTGTGTTGAAGTCAAAGAATTGATTTCCGAAGCCCGCGATCTAGCCACTTGCAACACTTGCGCAAAATGTCTGAAATTATGCAACTGAAAGTTCTTATATTTTGGGAGCTTTATTGTATGACAACAAGTCCAAATTGAGTGCGCGCCGCATGAAAAGAGCAACGAAATAGCATCGCGTCTGGCTGGAAACGAACTCTTTCTTTGTATGTGTATGTGTTATTTATGTGGAATTTTGAAAGATGTACATTTGTGACTGGTGATTAACATTGTTCTTTTTTTTTTTTCTTTTTTGTCTTTTTGTCCGTGTGTCCTGTGCAGGTCCATGATGACCAAGTTGAAGGTCTCTGGTGAAGAAGAACGCCGGACACTGAGCTTTCGTCGATTTCAAAGTTAAGTACTTGTAAATGTTACCCCCTCTTGAACTCAGGTCTGAGAAAATGGATCACTGTCCTCTTTTCAGATCTGGGGGCAGGACAACCGTGTTTTTTTTTTGATGTAATGTGGGCCCTTGTCTCTGTGTTGAAGTCAAAGAATTGATTTCCGAAGCCCGCGATCTAGCCACTTGCAACACTTGCGCAAAATGTCTGAAATTAGGCAACTGAAAGTTCTTATATTTTGGGAGCTTTATTGTATGACAACAAGTCCAAATTGAGTGCGCGCCGCATGAAAAGAGCAACGAAATAGCATCGCGTCTGGCTGGAAACGAACTCTTTCTTTGTATGTGTATGTGTTATTTATGTGGAATTTTGAAAGATGTACATTTGTGACTGGTGATTAACATTGTTCTCTTTTTTTTCCAGTATCTTTTTTGTCTTTTTGTCCGTGTGTCCTGTGCAGGTCCATGATGACCAAGTTGAAGGTCTCTGGTGAAGAAGAAGACGCCGGACACTGAGCTTTCGTCGATTTCAAAGTTAAGTACTTGTAAATGTTACCCCCTCTTGAACTCAGGTCTGAAAAGTTGGATCACTGTCCTCTTTTCAGATCTGGGGGCAGGACAACCGTGTTGTTTTGTTTGATGTAATGTGGGCCCTTGTCTCTGTGTTGAAGTCAAAGAATTGATTTCCGAAGCCCGCGATCTAGCCACTTGCAACACTTGCGCAAAATGTCTGAAATTAGGCAACTGAAAGTTCTTATATTTTGGGAGCTTTATTGTATGACAACAAGTCCAAATTGAGTGCGCACCGCATGAAAAGAGCAACGAAATAGCATCGCGTCTGGCTGGAAACGAACTCTTTCTTTGTATGTGTATGTGTTATTTATGTGGAATTTTGAAAGATGTACATTTGTGACTGGTGATTAACATTGTTCTCTTTTTTTTCCAGTATCTTTTTTGTCTTTTTGTCCGTGTGTCCTGTGCAGGTCCATGATGACCAAGTTGAAGGTCTCTGGTGAAGAAAAGAGACGCCGGACACTGAGCTTTCGTCGATTTCAAAGTTAAGTACTTGTAAATGTTACCCCCTCTTGAACTCAGGTCTGAAAAATTGGATCACTGTCTTCTTTTCAGATCTGGGGGCAGGACAACCGTGTTGTTTT